>NC_065511.1:21470822-21530819 GCF_006386435.1 Epinephelus moara | reverse complement strand
GGGCTCACCTGGCCAACTAATTATGACAGGTGTCTGAGATTGATTTCAGTGATCCAAAGAACCCTGAGACACAATACCATCCATGAGTTTAGTTGAAAAACAAAAAATTTAATCTTTATGACACTTAAATACAATTTGCATAATAATTTGGAACGTGGTGTAGTGTGCTTTCTACTGCTTAGTGCCGGATAAAAGCCCCAACAGACAGATCAAAATATACATACATTCACAGAAAGACAGACAGAACCAGTGAAATATTGTTTGTTTGTTACTTCTCTTAAGTGATAAAATAAGGACAGGTTTGTTTACTAGTGACACGCACTCACAGTACCTAAGGGTGTATGCTGAATAAAAAAACAAGCCCAGTCAAGAAAAAAAAATTAAGTCTTCCTCGAATACACGTAACAGCAAGTCAAATTCAAATCACTTCAAGCTTCATGTGAAGTTTCGACATTCCCAAATTTTGAGTCACGCTTGCTGGGGTGGTGTGACACTCGGAACTGTTAGAAAAGTAATCACCCCAGTTAATCTCATAAAAGCTACAAAAAAGCTGTAGATAACCCTAAAAAGGGATTAGGCTGCTAGAGATGATATGTATGAACAATGCAAATGTGGTTTTGATAAGAAGCAAGGCTCCAAGGATTGGCGTGAGGGAGGATTTACTACTTCTGGGAGGAGTCTCGGGATGAGCTCAAATCTGACCTTTAAGTTATAGTGGCTGTCATTTGACTTCAGTTCTGCTTTGAAAATGTAAATGTTTACTTGAGGTAGGTCATCATGGTATACACTAAAGGTGTTTTCACCCTTGGTCCTTTTTAAATGAACTGAACTCAGTCCTCTTAAAGGGGATCAAAAAGTGGGCAGATGACTTTGAGGTCAACTTCAGCTCTGACGGGGCCTCAGTGCCCTTTCTGTTCACACTACAGCCTATATATAATATATATTTATGTAGTTTTGTTTTCACTTTGACGTGACATTGCAGTGCGGTTATGAACTTAAAATTGGAGGAAAACCTTAGCGCTTCTGTGCATTGTGGACAGTTGCTGTTTGATGCTTTCCTCGTTCCATATCTGTAGAAGTGCAGTTGCTCCATCGTCAGACCAGAGTACTCCTCGTCCACTTGTCGTGCTGTCGTTACCTGTGGCCATGGTTCCGTTGTGTTTATTATGCGTCCCACTGAAATAGAGTGTGATCTGTGTATGGCAAGCCTGGAGGGTTACAATACAATAGCAAAAGGCATAGTGGACCCGCAGCGTTTCGTGTTCACAAGGCACAGGTTAAGTGAACCACAGTCCTCTTTCACATGAACCGACAATGTGAACACAAAAAGAACAGAGTCCCTTTTCTGTTGGTCCACTTTAAAAGGACTGAGTTCGGTTCAGTTAAAAAGGACTAAGGGTGTTTTCACACTTGGTCCTTTTCATCCCTCTGAGTGAACTAAGACCGTGATTCCCTCCAAGAGAACTCAGACCCCTCTTAAGCTTCCAGTCCACAGTGCGGTTCAGTTAACCTGTGCACTGTGAACACAAAGCGCTCCAGGTTCACTTTGCTCTTTGCCGTTGTATTCAGCCCTCTAGATCACATACTGTTGCACTGGGACGCTTGAAAAAAACTGACAAAACCACATCAGCCTGTGACGCTAGCAAGGATATGAAATGTAAAATACATGAAATGGTAACAGTCTACAGTACAGAAACGCTAAGGTTTTCCTCCAGTTGTAAGTACATCTGAAAGCGAGGGGCTTCATAGCAGCACTGCAGTGCTATGTCAAAGTAAAAACAAAACTTTATCAATATATATTATATATGGGCTATAGTGTGAGCAGAGAGAGGACTGAGGGCTGGCTCAACAGGTGCTGTTGGAACTAACACCTAAGTTTCATTTCTCAGGGAAAAAAAAAAAAGCACACACAGAGGTTTGTGGTGTTGTGTTCTTTTAGGGGAAATGAAAGCACAGACCATGTAAATGTGGCCATTACACATTGCCTGTTAACTCTTACATTGCTGAAGTGAGCTTGGTGTGAAATGTTTTAAGGCAATAAATCAGTAAAGACTTGAGAATGCAATAAAAAGAGTCACACGTATTGTCTTTATCACTTGTTTCCTTTTGTTTCAGGATAATTGACAACTGCTCTTTTTATTGATGTTTGAAAGAAATTTTAAAAAATATATATACAGAGTTCTATATCTTTATGTCTGCATCATCAGTACACCAAAACTTCAGTTACAACATCACAAAGTCAATAATTGCTCGCAAATGAAAGAAGCAATCACATTTTGCTTTAACATGTGCAGACAGATGGTTTTCTCTTCCTTTCTTCCCACTGCTGTGCAGGCTGCGGCTGTTCAACATGGCAGGGGTGCGCAAGTGACTGACACGGAGTGCATCTGCAGGTTTTTTCATACCAAAGCCTACGGAAGGTTTCCTGCTTTATATCTGACTCTTCACCACAGATTGGGCTTACAGTTTCACATATCCCTCCAGTATGGTGCAAACAAGAGTCTTGACTTTCAGTGCCACATTTTTGGTGATGTGACCTGATTATTGGACATAACCGCTTGCAACTGCTATTATATATAACAGCAGGTCAATCAAGGCGTTAGCAGAGCAGGCGGCTGTATTCGGAGAGAGCCGAAGACTTTTTCACCCCGTCCCAGATACGGGCTGCGTAGTGAAACCTGTAAAACCAGACCAGAACTTGTATTCACTTCGATGAAACCAGTGTTTTCATGGAGTTTTTTGTAAGAATATATATTTTTGAGCATTTTGCCATTAGCTGATCTGTATAATACAGAGGCAGGCAGGAAATGTGTGGGGGTTGCTGAGCACGAGACAACAACAGAAATGCTTCAAGATCTCTGGATTACTACTGCACCCCTTTTCAAATGCACGGCCTGTTTCATTGGCAGAAAACTTACTTTTTAATACATAATGTTCTACTTGTAACTACAAAGAGCACTGTTGTACTTACCTGCCTTTTGTGTAAAGATCCAGTGTGTAGGATTTAGGGGGATATGTCACAGAAATGGAATATAAAATATAAGAGTGGCTCCTCATCTATGGAGATGGACATGTCCACTGCCATGTTTTTACAGCAGCTCAGAATGGACAAACCAACCACTGGCTCCTGATAGAGCCATTTGCATTTTCACATTTTCACGTCGGCCACCGTAGTCAGAAGCCCATCTGTGATGAGCAGTGTCAGATAAACACTGACTGTGTTTACAAGGTCTTTAGTATCCCGGTTTTGAGGTTTATCCGGCTTTGAGCATATCCGGGATATGATGTTTACATGGAACACAGAGAAACCCAGTTAATTCATATCCCTGTATACATGATAAATACCAGTAACCCGTTTTCTGATCACTGCATCCTATCTGCGCAGGCGTGTGTTACGTCTTTTACGTCTTTTGTTTACAACAGATTGAGCGGGAAATGTGATATATTTATTATATATAGAAGTAAGACAAAAATGAGACCTCTGTGGCCTCTAGCGGGCTTAGCGTTAGTAAATACTCACGTCACATTACAGCTATGGCTCATCCACTTCATCTTCAGCAATGGGAGGAGAGAGCGACAACAAATATTGAGTACGTCACCAACTTTGATAGGTATTCGGCTGTCGCTGCCACCACGCAGTACAAGGCAACAGTGGATGAAAATACGTAGCTGTGACTGGTGGGATAGGATCGTTCTCATGGAGTTTACAGATTCAGAGTGGAGAGAAAACTTCAGAATGAGTAGGGCATCCTTCAGCCGGCTGTGTGACGTAGTTGAACCATTCATGAAACCGGGATAAGGCGTATACATGCTCCAGTATCCCGGCTTCTAACGGAGTACTCCAGGTGGCAAAACCGGGTTTCTTGAAACCGGGAAAAGGGCATAACCCGGTTTCTGAATTCGGGATATGGTGTTTACATGCACAAACACAAAAACGGGATACTTAAAAAACCCCAATCAAAACCGGGATACTAAAGACCTTGTAAACACAGTCGATGATTTGTACAGTGAAAATGCTTTTTTTGTGTGTTTTTATCAGTTTAAATTACCAGGTCTGTTTTTGTGGAGAGGTGGAGACCTCTGGGGATGGATAGATAGATAGATAGATAGATAGATAGAGATAGAGAGAGAGAGAGAGAGAGAGAGAGAGAGAGAGAGAGAGAGAGAGATGCAGCAAAGGGCCACAGGCTGGATTCCAACCCGGGCCACTGCGGCGGTTGTACATGGGGTGCCTGCTCTACCACCAAGCCACCGACGCCCCAGTCAGTCGAATTTTAAGGGGTGTGATGGTGGGCAAATAGTTAAGCAACAAACCACAACATTTCACAACATTTACTGCACATTACACCCCTCTTCATCTTACACCATGTTTCCTGTTTCTCTCTATGCTGTCAACTGTCAAGAAAAGGCAAATAAATCTGAAATGTCCCCACATCCCCAGTGCAAATAATCCCCTTACTGTTGAAACATTTCTATTATCGTGTTTGGTTGATTTATGTTGTCTTTGTCCTCAAGCACCAATGAGTGGTATGCAAATGAAGTTCATGTTATTATAAGTGGAAAGTGAGCAAAAGAAAATGTGGTGTTTACCAGTTCTTCTCGGTAAGGATGGTGTGCGACAGCTGACAGCGGGGCATGGCCAGTATTTGGCTGCGGAGTTTTGAAACCATGGTGGAGAAGGCAGGATGTCCTCTGTATCCCGGGAGCAGGGAGAAGAGCGGGTATGTTCCTGAGCCTTAACACAGTACAGATTAATTCCCATTTTACACGATATACAAGAGGACAATTGAGTTTTGCCTTGTGTGACGATAAATTCTGTATAACCTGCTTTAGTCAGATTATCGTCCCCGTCATTCTCCTGCATAGGAAGGAGGAACATGTTGACTTCAGTTGACAGGTAGTCCTGCCCCAAGCCAGGGAAGATATTGCAGTCCAGCATGGACAGTGTGCCTAAAATGAAACCACATATTCCCAGTCAAATCTCTACACCAAATGCTAATCATAATCGCAGTATTGTCCCAAACCATTCACATTGGTTTTCCCATCTAAACTCAGTTTCAACCATTAAACATGATTTGCTCCTAAAAGTAACCACCAGCGTGGACAGAACATAAATACATATGACGAGAATATTCAAGTAGTTTTGAACCTTTGTATTTGAGATGAGAGTGAGTCATTAATTTGTCCACCACCATGTGCATGTTCTTCAGATTCCTTGGGCAAAAATCATCCCGTCTGGCCTTATTCTGGAGGAACACTGGAGGAATTTAAGGAAGAGATACTTTCATTTTGATATCATTTAACCTGGTTGGCGTGTCATTTTTTGTGTTTCTGCATTAAAAAGTCACCTATGTGAGGATAGTACTCCGCTCCATCGTCATTGCCTGAGGAGCCAGTGCTGTCATGGCTTGCAGATGGAGTGGAGGGTTTCAGCATCTCAGCAGTCTGAAGAAACCTATCCACAAACATTATGTTTAAGTTTCTGTGTGGTAAGAACTTTTGCATTCACTAGGGAAAAGTTGAAAAGGTTGGGTAATTAAAGCTGGGGTAGGCAGTTTCATTTTGTGTAATTTGGGCAAAAATCCCACAGTAAACTTTGAGTATTGTGAGAGAAAACTAGACTTGTGCACCTCCTCTTAACTGTTTTCAGGCTTTAGCAAATCTAGGCCGTGACGGGAGACTTTGGCCAATCAGCAGTTCCTACTGGCTGTTCTAAAAACGCAGATGTGTGTGCATTGACGTCCTTTCTGTGAATGATTTATTCCTGATTCAATGGCAGAGAATCCTGCACAGAAAGTAACTATTCCAGCATTTGTAACAACTGCCTACACTGCAAAGCAAATAAGAAAGGAAGATGGATTTATCAAGTAAGTCTGAAAATAAACAAAATAAAACAAAATCTTGTTAAAAGTTGCTAAAAATGTTGTGAATAGTTTATCCTTCTGCCAACTAGAGCCAAAGGCTCATGGCTGTGACTTCAAATTCACATTTATGTAGCTAATGTTAGCTAGAGCCTTGAATTACAATGTGTCCCCTGCCTTATTCCACACTGCTACCCAACCCAAGTTCACCCAGTGAAAACCCCAGCTCTGAGGTCAGCAAACTTTCTGTTGCTACGGTTACACAGGTCAGACCCACTGCTGCTGCTAGCCACAAGCCCGCTAAAACATCCAGCACTGGGGGGTTTTGTGCTGGCTAAATTCAAACTACTACGGCCACAAACCGAAGGTCCGTTTGCAGAACTGCTGCACGTTCTCCTCCCAGTGGCAGGGAGCGAGAAAGAGAGCGTGGGGTAAGAGGGGACCAAGTGAATGCGCTTCCTCAATTCCACAATGGAATAATTAAATAAATCAAACACTGGGTTACTGTATAAATGGTGTGCATATGCCCCTAGGTGTCTGAGGGGAGGACAGAGCAGGGAGCAGCAGCAGGAGGGTTGATTTTCAGCCTTTTTCTTTCTTTATTGCTATTCCCAGATTTCTGCCTACCCCAGCTTTAATCATCTTACAATATACATACGAGCATGTAATATTATTTTTAGACATGCTTGAGAAAAAATGCCCTTGAATTCCTAAACTTTTAAAGATATACAAGTTGTTACATTTGGTTTAAATGAATTTATATACTCTCCAAGCCAATATAATCTACTATCTAGCTACCACCCAGCTGATTAGAGTCATTGCTGTCAACTATAGTTATAAATTTCAGTTGTGTAGAGTCACATTAGGGAAAGTATACACATGGAACGTTCCTTGTGTATACATGGCAAGTCATTGTCAACAGGCCTGGCTCCACCTGTATTTGCTGTTTACAAAGCCAATGGAAAGATAAACATTATTGAGCTTATGAAAAAGCAGAAGACAAATATCCTCTCAAGATACAAGATGAAATGCTTAACATTCCTGTGTGTGTGGGAGAGGGAGCTTTGCGAGCTATCCTCTTGTTTTGTTGCCTGAGCAGTAACTATATCACAGATCCATTGCAAATAAGCAAGTACCAACCTGTAAAGGTTTAAGTCAGTGAACCAGTCTTGAACCACAATGACTACATGGCACACTGTAAACAGGAAGGCGGCGATCTGAAGTGACTGTTAACAGATTATGCAGAGAGAGATCAAACAGTTACATGTGAATGTGTGCGTACAGAAGAATTAAAATGACCAATAAACTGTCATTGAACATTGAATCAGAGGACTAAAGGTACATATTGGTCCCCAGAGGTTATGCATCAGTATTAACATGACACAACAAGTGTTTTCACCCACTGCCATCTGCAGGCCAGACACTGACCTGCATCTCAACATATGTGTGAGGGAGGTTGTACTCTGGAGGCAACTTCCGATCGTTGTTGATGAGGTGGTCGAGAATAGATGGGCTGAGCATTGGCTGAGGAAACAAATAAGGCAATTACACCCAACTGATCAATCCTCAACCAGCTACAGTGTCATTTCTTTCTATTCCAAAGTCACACTTCAACTCACATAGTTCATAACAAATTAAAAATACATCAGAAAAACAACTCACTGTATCCACAATACATCACTCATACCTGTGTATCCAAGAAGATGACTCTCTCCTGTGTGATGAAGAAATCAATGCCTGTGCTCTGGTTTCCTCCTCGTTCCTTGATTTCTTGAGTCTGGGCTCTGAATACATAACCCCTGTGCAAACAAACATACATTACATCAGTTTAAGTCTCACTGCACTGGTTCAGCTAAATAAAAACAACTGCAATTAACAAATGCATGCTGTGGATACAGTGAAAAGTCTACATGAGAAATGAACTTAGTTCTTCTGTAGTACTTTGAATTCTTTCTAAACAAATCAATTTTAGATTTTAAACAAATTATAACCAGCTGAAACACTCCACATTTCTCTACAGAAGCAGATGGTATGCTATATCGACTCTGTGTTCAGCAAGAGTACCGTCACTTTTTAGTGGTTTTTTATTGAAGGAGAAATGCAAATCATACAGAATTACAACTGAAACAATACGTTTACTTCCATTTTTCTTTTCTTTTTTAACAAAACATACATCACTTTTTATGTGGAGTTTTAAAAGACAGAATTTTGCTGCTGATTTAAAGCAACAGAAATGTATTGGTTTGTGTTACTGGTTTTGGTAATTCAATCTCTTTGTTTTTGAACACTGCTTCTATTCCAAATGAACAATATAAATAGTAAATTAACAGAAAGACAAATTGGGGCTGACAGTACACTCCTAACAAGACAACTGTGTTAGGTCTGGGTGATTCACCAACTTTTATATTCAGGTACGATTTTGGCTTCCAACAATTATGAAAACAAGATAATGGAGATAAGACATTAATTGTGCTCAATTCCATTTTGTAATGATGATCTCATTTTGTCATGTGTTGTAAATTCAGCACACCCCTTTCCTTTAAAGCTGTGCACTTTTGTCCCTTTTTCAAAGCCAGGCTGAGCCCATGTTTACTTTACCTTGAGCCTTTGATCAACAAGAAAATTAAAAGCCATACAGCTGTTTGGAAACACCTAAGTTTCAAGTAGTTTGACAAGGAACAATAACAAATGCTCTGCAAGATTTGAGACATGGTGGTGTCTGCGCCACATGGCAATAAGACCAATTTATTTAATGATCTGAAATGTAATCAAAATGCAATTACCTCTCACACAGCTCTCCTCTGTTAAAAAGGCCTTTCTTTTTCTAAATTATTTGAATGCATGATGTTTCCAAAGTCAATGAGTAATTGTTTTAAATGATTGTTATCTCAGTATTAATCAAAATAATCATGATTATGATTTTTGCCATGATCGAGCAGCCCTAAAATGTATTCATCCATCCATCCATCCCATTTTCATGAGATATATAATCCCTCCAGCGTGTTCTGGGTCTGCCCCGGGGCCTTCCACCAGTGGGACGTGCCCGGAACACCTCTGACGTGAGGTGCCCAGGAAACACCCTGATCAGATGCCTGAACCACTTCAACTGATCACTTTCGACGCGAAGGAGCAGCAGCTCTATCCTGAGCTCCCTCCGGATGTCCGAGCTCCTCACCCTATCACTAAGGCTGAGCCCAGCCACCACACGGAGGAAACTCATTTCGGCCGCTTGTACCCGCGATCTCATTCTTTCAGTCACAACCCAGAGCTCATGACCATAGGTGAGGGTTGGGAGTGAGTTACTGCCCCAAGTGAGGAAGTTCAAGCCCTAAAATGTATTAAAACCAAAACATTTTTACTCTCTTTAACAACCTGAAACAACAGCTGAGGTGTGTGGGCACTATGTGGCACCATAGACAAAAAAATTACATACTATATTATTATACTCTGCTTGTTTGTGGACTATTCTTGTTCTGATCAAATTATTTTACTGGTCACTGGTGTAACAATGCTATAGTTTTAGACCAATCTGTAGCACAGTTAGGTTTAGTAGTATATTAACAGTACTGCAAGTCTAAATGGTAGATTTTTCCAAAACTTACATTTCACTCCTCTTCTTACACTAAACTGGTATCAGGAACACAATATTTTATCATTTTAAATTCCTCTTACATACTAGATTTAATGTCATTATGGGAAATCCTCATCCTCATCAGCATCTTTTAACTGGGTGCTTCCTTGACCAGCCCTTACCTTTGGTCTTCCTCAGGAGTGTTGGCAGATAACAGTGACATGATTGTAGATTTTCCACTTCCCTGCAGGCCAACGACTCCCACCACCAACATATCTGTCTGGTCCCTCAGATACTGCAACACATGACAACAAAACACAAACATTAAAGGGATAGTGCACCCAAAACTTCCGGATTTCAGAGTTCAAATGACGTTTTTCCAAACAACTTTTTATGTCTGGGCTTCAGGACACTTGGATCACTACGGACGAGCAGTATGGAGATATTTTGTGGTTTCAATTATGTGTTTTTGGACGTTTTAATCTGGGGTGCCATCAGCCTGGATTAGGTGGAGTTGTGCTGCTACCCACTCCCCCCTGGGATCTCCGCAAGTGATGTGAGGACTCTAAAACTTCACTACAGCCTCCCTTGGCATGAGGGTGAGTAGATAATGGCTGGATTTTCATTTTTGGGTGCACTATCTCTTTAATAAATCATATAATACAATGACTGCACAGTAAACTAAATTCATTAAACATTAACTCACCTCCATGGCACTGTCACACCAATTCATCTGATCATCCACAAGCTTAATGCTGTGCTTCATCTTCTCTGGAGGGAGGAGCTTAGACTGACCAACCATGGCTGGAGGTCAGATAAAAAGATTCAAGATTTACTTTCTTGCTCTATGTGCACATAAGTTGACCTTAATGTGTGCAGTATTTCTAAACATCACAGTAACAGAACTTTGTATTTTTGTGGAATCAACAACGACTCACGGTCCACAGCGCTGCTCGATGCAGAGGCACCCATTCCCCTGTTTTGGATCTGGTATACAGGCTGGGTGGGTCTCTGGCCCTCCCTCTCCATCTTAGAGGGCCCAGGACCAGAGGGCTGAGCCGCCGCTTCTGGAGGAGTCCCCGGCTTCCCTCCATCGTCCCTGGCTTTCATTAGCATGATGGGCTTCTCCAGGACTGGGGCTCCACTGACAGGTGCATTCTGTGATGGCTTGGCCTTGAAAAGGATCCAACGGCAGCACAAGTCAATGGGTTGCATGACCGGAGAATTGAAAGAGATTACTAAATGACCTTCCAAGGGTCTGCAAAAATCTATTCCCTTATTTATTTGCTGATTATACATGTCTGGTATCTTCACATGAAACTTTTCATACATTGATTCAAGAAGCAAATGAGGAGCTAGCATCTATTTCTAAATGGTTTCGAGTGACTAGCTTTGCCAATAAATGTGAATCATCCGCTTCTCTCTTCAGACAATATAAGCTATTATCAATTTCTAATGTTAAGATATACCAGACTTGTATGTACAGCTCTCTCATGACTTGCCTGGCGTTTTCCAGAACTCCTTTATCTCTTCATCAGACATTCACTCATATTCCACAAGACACTCTAAGGACTTTTATCTTCCATATTTTTTTTACTTCTCTTAATCAATATTCACTGAAATACAGAGGACCATCTCTTTGGACCGACCTTCTTCCATCTCTACAATCATTGTCTACATTATCGTTATTAAAAAGTCATCTGAAAAGGATTTGAAAAGACGCGTAACACTTCATTGATTCATTTGTAATTTATGTTTTGAAAATTGCACATCCTTAACAATTTTGTATTACGTCTAGTCTGGAAGTCTTGCTCAACCTTCGTTTTTTGTCTTTTTCTTTTTATGTATGATTGTTGTTCATTTAGTCGGGGAGGTATTTTCATAAGCTATTTTGGCTTCTAACCTCACCTTTTATATTTCTTTTTCCTGTATTTTCTATGCATGTATGTGCAAATAAACTAAACTAAACACGCTTTACGTCCTGATCATTTACTAACTGTGACTCATTTTTTCTGACGTTGTGAATTGTGTAAATGGAGGCAGCTTACACTGCCTTGGACAAACACGTCTGCAAAACTAATCCATGTAAGAGTATTTGTTCTGATGGCATTATCATTACTATGGGTATTATTGTTTGTGTTCAACAAGGAGAGCTGTTGTAAGAGCTTAGTATCTGACAAACCAACATACCCTTTCTCCAGGGGGTTTTGCGAGGATGATGGGGGTTTTCTGAATGAGAGGGCCAGGTGGATCCTCGCTTCCATCCTGAACACACAAATTTAAATGGGTCACTATTCTGAAGTACAGACGTTAAACTACAAAGCAGGCGTCATTACTGCATGTATGTGTGTTTGTGTTACAGCTACCCTTCGTTCCCTCGGTTGATAGTCTCGATCCCGACTGGGACCGGACAGATTTTGCCCCGGAGGTCCAGCATCTCTGTCTCCCCGGCGTCGCCTCCTCCTGCGCCCCTGCCCGTACATCCCTGGCTGACTGTGTCCGGACTCTGACATGTCGCTGCTCCCCTGGTTCACCACAGCAGTACAACTGATGTCAACAGTAAGCTAGCTAAAGAGGGGAACCCAGTTCAAGCAGAAGCGACCTGAAAATAACGTTACCGTCACTGAAATATCTTCGAAACTAGAAATATGCTCTCAGCTAACGTTAGCAGCCCTGTGAGAATTCCTGTATTTAACGTTTAAAAACAAAAATGACATCGTTAACGTTCAAACCTAAGTACTTGTTGTCGCTTCGGTGTAGTAACGTTAGCTAAAGCATTCCATTGGTGCGCTTGTTTTGTAACTCGGTGTTGACCGTTACGCTCGGGCGTTTTAACGTTGCAACCCGCTGAAAGAAACTCCACCCGCCTGGTATTCGTTTTGTTACCAAACAAACAAACCTCGTCCGTCTGGTAAGTGAAGTCGACATGAAACATTGTAATGATGTTGGTAGTTCCGTTATTTCAATCCTCAATGGAAGTGGCGTTAAACTCATTTATTATTATTATTATTATTATTATTATTATTTATTATACTCATTTCATTCGGCCACATAAAAGTCCGAGTTGCTCGCAGGTGGGCCGGACTAGTAAAATTATTGCATAATACCCTGTAAATACCAGACACCTCCATTTTATTTATTTATTTATTTTTTTTACCTTTTTTTGTTTAAAGAGGTACATTTTAAAACGCATCCCATTTACAAATCAACTGACAAACAGCCTGTGATGTCCTCAGAAGAATAAATGCAATTTTATCAATATTTCTCAGTTTTTCCACGTTCAGTCAGTCGATCACTCACTGTCATTACATGTGCATTTTTCTATCCATTTCCACCCCTGTGTTGGTTGTAATCCTGACATCACCACACCAAACTAAAGTGAGAGAAAAGAAGTGTATTCTGATCAGGGTGGAAAAATGAAGAAAGCGACTCACTGTTTAACCTGCTGCTGAAACCTGGCACCTCTTAGCCTTCACAAGTGCGTCGCTATTAGATGTCATCCACTGGGTCAGATTGGACCCTTTGGCGGCCGGTTCTTGCCATATGTTTGACACCCCTGCTCTATGGTACCGTGTTGCCTGTACAGGCCATTTATACTCACACTCACACTTGAAAAAGACTCAGGGTCCCAAGGAAACCAGTAGCACAGTTTATATTATTATAACATGACTTCCTGGAGGACATGTTGAATGCCATTTTCGGGGGCTTCATCGCATGGCATAGTTCAGTTCTACCAACTCTCAACATAAAAATAGTCTGAAAATATCTTTATCTGTCATTTTATTATCTGGAAATAATTTGGTTCACAAAATTTGATGAGTAAAGTTGAATTTTAATTGTTTAATGTACTTCATAGAAAATTGCTAATTTGCAAATGTTACCTTGAAGAAACACCATATGTTAAAGCAGTGGTTCCCAACTGGTCCAGCTACAGGGTCCATATTTCTCCTTAGTCACAAGTTCAAGGTCCCCACAGGTTAATACATTCAGCATCATACTTGCTTTTTGCCACTCACTTTGTCACTCTCACTTTACAGCAGGACACAGCACTTCAAAATAAACACTCTGTGCTGGAAAAGTACCTAAAAGTAAAGTGTGTTTTTTTACAATCATAACATGTTTGAATTAAAATTGGAGAATCGCAGAAATATTAAAGTTTCTTTAGCCGTGGAAGTTGAGTGAAACCTTCTGGTGCATTCTGGGAGGTGTAGGCGCCCCTCTTCCGGTATTAACCGGATATGGAGTAGTACGGTCAGTGGGCGCCATCAACAACATGATGGTGGTTTTAATTAAGGAATTCATAGGGTTTTACTTATTGTAGTGTGCTGAATTGTGTCTCAGTTGTCTCCAGCTGTACAGATGGATTCGCTTCAGACACAAATCTTGGACAGAGGCTGATTTATAAAGGATGTAGTTCCCTGAAAACCCGGAACATCACAGACAAGTTGACGTTGACGCTAATGTTAGCTGTTTGTATTTTTAAGTAACGCTCAGTAACTGATCGAAACATCACCTTCTGGTTTGGATTCATAATTTTATTTCACCTCTGCTCTGAGCTGCAGGAGGCAGTTCTTGGTCCAGCACTTTGGGACAGAGGTAACTACACTCTTCATGTGCAGGTGTTACACTCAGAGGTCTCCTGTATGACTCACATGCAGTCGTCATCCTAGATGAAAACATATTAAAACATAATGTGACATTAAAAGTAAAGCAAACGTAGCAAACCGGTTGTAAAGGGGAGAATAGTCATTGGGTTGTGCTGGTAAATGGTAGCGTTTATAATGAAGCCATGTCAAGACTTGGTTATCCTCAAGAGCTCTGCTGCTAACTATTAGTTTGCTTTTTCCATGACGGTTTAGTCTACAAACAGCCAAAAAACAGTGAATAGTTAAACATGTGAACCTGTCACAACTTCCCAGACACTAAGGTGACCTCTTTAAGGTGCTAATTTTGATTTAAACTCACATATATCAATCTGAGAGGATGTGACAATGAAAGGCAGCCATGCTAGCATCTCTGTGAGGCTGTGCTGTAACGTTACTTAGCACAGGGGTGCTTTGAGCTTACAATGCTAATGTGCTATCTTTAAGCAGTGTTCACCATCTTAGCTTAGCGTGTTAGCATGCTAGCACTTGCTAATTACTACTAAACATGAAGCACAGCTGAAGCTAATGGGAATGACACTACTTTTACAAGCATGTAGCCATACACCAAAGTATAGTACAAGTTGTCAGATAATTGATTCAGACTAATTAGTGTTTATAAATAATGATATATGAACCATTTTTGTGACAGTGTGACTTTTAGACTATAATATTGTTTCAGCTCTAAACCACACATGTATAATAACTGTATTTTGGCAAGATCTTTAACTTAAAGGTCCAGTGTGTAGGATTTAGGGGGATGTTTTGGCAGAAATTGAATATAATAGGTAATAATAATAACAATAATAATAGGACTGCCGTGTTGCACCACCATGGGCCTACAGTAGTCCACAATGGACAAACGAAACATTGGCTTGAGTTTTTGCATCAGCCATCATAATTCGCATGTTCTTGATGATGAGTCATATTGGAAAGACACTGATTTTTTTAACATGAAACAGCTTTTGTTTTTTGTTTTTTACTGGTTTAAATCACCTGGTCCATTTGTTTTGGCGAGGAAGAGACCTCTGTGGATAATTAGGCTCCCCGTAAAAACCTCCTGAACAATTTACACTAAAGTAATTCTAACGAGGAATAGTTACAGCTGGTTGCAATCTGTCATCCTCACCACTAGATGTCGCTAAATCCCCCTAAATCTTACACACTGCTCCTTTAAGACTTAATAGCTGTCGTCTGCTGTGATGCTTGTTCTGCAATGCTTGTATGAAATCTGTAATATGGATTTATTCCTAAACATTTTTAAGTGATTCTGCCCGTTCTGCTTTACGTTACAGACCACCCAGAGGTTTGCCTTGACCAGCTCCTTATGTCTGAAGACTCGAGCAGTGATGAAGAATGGGGTTCATCCACAGAATGGAAGATGGATGATTCTAACAGAGAGGGGAGATGTTGGGAATGTGGCAAGAAATTCAGCAAAATGACAAACTTGATGTTGCATTACAAAAGCCACGACATCAAAGCCACCTGCTACATCTGCGAGGTTACTTTCCGACGCCTGACTTCTCTCTCCATGCACCTGGAGAATGTGCACTTGCCACCCCTCTGCAAAAAGTGCCCTCAGGCTTTCGGTAATGTGTGGGACCTCAACAAGCATGCTGAAACACATTACACAAGCTCAACGCCGTTACAAGAAGCTCCCTCTTTGATTTCTGAGGTCACACATCAGAGTCAGAATAGTAACAACTCTCCTGATAACACGACAGCACAGCAAAGCACAGCCTTAATGCCGCGCGACTCAGTGTCAGAGTTGAGGTCTCAACAAAGAATTGAGGTGAACACAGAGACATCTGAAAACAGCGTAGAGTATACAGTGGGTGAAGATGACAAAGATATTGACATGGAAAGTGATGGTGAGAAAACAGACGATTCAGCAAGCTCTGAATCTGATGACAAAGATAAGACACGCTCTAAACTTGCAGTCTTGCGTCCAGCTGATCCCGAAACAGGCTCAAGTTCAACCAATGATTCCACTGATTCTTCTAGTAGTTTGCACTCTAAAAAAACCCCTGCAGCCCCTCCTAATGTTAATAGTCCAATGTGTGCTGCGTGTGGTCGGGGGCCATTTCGATCAATGAAGCTCCATTTGCTGCACTGTAGTGGTGTAAGGGTAAAATATCAGTGTTCAGTATGCAAGAACGTCTTTGTAACTGAGAAGTCTCTTAAGGAGCACTACATGCCTTTGTATACCTGTGAAATCTGTGGCCAGGTTTTCCCTCAGGAGCGCTTGTACCATCTCCACCAGTGTCCCAAGACAAACAAACCGCCGCTGGCCCTCTTTTGTTCCGAGTCACTGCCGCAAGCGTGTAACATTTGCAAATGTTTTTTCACCTCGGAGAAATATCTGCTAGGCCATGTCACCAGAGTCCACACATCAGTGGTGAGCACCAAAGTGTGTATTATCACCAATCCATCAGCGCTCGCTGGTAAAAAAGTTTCACCAGGTGTCCGAGGCACAGCAGTGCAGTCAGCCATCACTAGTCCACATGTGGTCAGTCAGCTCATGAATGGAAAGCTCTGTGCTGGCCAGACCTATGCAGGGTCTCTGTCCACTGCTGTGAAATCTAGCCCTTCCTCTCTTTTGACCTCCTCTTCCTACCCGGGCAGACCCCCTGCCACTATATGCATGGCGTCTGCTGCTGCTCCTATCAGATCAGGAGAAGACTTTGCTCTAGCTCCAAACAGCCAACTTAGAAGCCATCTGTCTGCACCTTTATTTGTTCCTCCTGGTGCCACTGACACAACTCCATCTACTGAGGCCTCTGACCCCGTCACTCCACCAACGCCGACCATTCTGGCCATGTTTGAGAACGACAGCCACGACGTCGCTTTGATGAAACGTATGAACACAGGCTGGCGCTCCAAGGCCGCCTACCCCTGCAGGCAGTGCGGTGCCATCTTCCGGCAGCCCTCCCTCATCATCAGCCACCGCTACCTCCACCGAGGCCACCGCTCACACCAGTGCCAGTGCGGCCGAGCTTTTAAGCACCGGCTGCACCTGCTGCGACATTGCATTCAGCATGCAGAGACTGTAAGCTACATCTGTGTCAGCTGCGGAGAGACTTTCACTGGAGCAAAACTCTTAGCCGAGCACGTAAGTGGCAAATCACAGAAGAAATCTCGTTCTGGACGGACATTAAAATGTAAAGCGAAGAGAGAGTGCAGAATTCCCTTTACATGTGACTGTGGACAACTCTTTTTTAGGCCTTCAGCTTACATATGGCATCAACTTAAAAACAGGACAAAAACAAAACGATCGAAGAAACCCTTGGAATGAGACAGCAGACACATCTCTTGTTTCCCCTTGGTACACTTCTCCAGCTTTCGGCATCACACTTTAAAACGAAATGTTAACTCAGAGTGATGTTTCATGTCCGGTTGTCAGTATTTTGTTTGATTTTTGTAAGACAATATCAAAGCAAAATCACATACACATGAATTTTTAATGGCTTTTAATTATAAGCATGTCTTGGATGGTTGTTAACATGTTTACACCATGTGCAAATGATACATAGTAAACAGGGTTAGAAAGAGTCCCTCTTCGGTTCTTTTTACAACAAACCAGAGTACAAATTAACCCGCGAGGAGCTTTACTTTTCAGTATTGGATTAAGTTAAAACACATCAAAACTCCAGTTTATCCTCCAGAGAAAGAGTCGATCCAGTTTTTCTATTTTTTTTTTCTCACAAAGTGCATTCTTAACAGTGAGGTTTGTATGGAAGTTTCTGAGTCCTCTTTTTTTTCTTTAGATCTGTTTTCACTACACATGATTCAAATGTTATTCTCCTGTGAGACGTCATAGAGGTCTTGGTATTCAGGTTGAAAATAGCATATGATTTTTTTTTTTAAAAATAGTGGTTATATAATCATAGTTTTAATGTTCACAGCCCTCGATGTTATGTAGTTTACTTCATTCATGACCACTAGGTGGAGCTGTTTGGTTGCTGAATGACAACTTTGCCCAAGTTTCATTGTTCTCAGAGCAGGTGTAAACTGTTGGGTGCTTTTCCTGCATTGGATGATTACAACCTTAAACATACATATTAATCTACGAGTTTCAGATCACATCCCTTAAAATCCCAAGGATTTACAGTTAGAAATAAAGATTTTTCCCTTAAAATCAAAGTTGAGTTATTTTTTCTCTTATTTGAGAATCAAAATTTCATTCACGTGAATTCACTTGATGGGTCAGAGGTAAGCAGAATAGGGATTTGCCATTGATTGTATTCAGGAAGCCTGTTTGCGAACAATAATCAACCTTTTAACCATTAAACTGTCTGCTGATCAAAAAGAGGATTTGCGAGTGTTTTCTTGAACTGATTAGGCTAAAACTGTATAATATTGCAAATAAAATTAACATGTAAAAAAGTGTATCTGATTGCATGGCAATGAGGCAGTGACACAGTCCATCAATGAAATATTACAAATAGTTAAAAGAGCAAACTCTGGAGCCTTTGACATTTGTGTGCATCATAAGGCTCTCCACAGTCCTTGTTTGAGATTGATTCAGTTCTTTGTGCACCGTCACAAATATAACTGCTGGAAACACAACAGATTTCTCAAAATACGCTGTGCGATTCTCCCACAGTGGATGGGAGACGTATTTATAATTTTACAGCCATGAGTCACTGTGCCGTGCACTCAGCACAGGGCCAGAAGATGAGATCTTTAGTAGGTATGCCAGTCCTCCAAGTGGTTCAGCATGTTAAAGAGTCTGGAGCAGCTCCGGGTGGAGAGGATTTACCGTCTCACTTTCATGGATACTGTAGATGAAAACACTGATGACAATTATGTGTCTCCGTAGCAAGTAAATTGTAGCCATGTCACCTGCACAAAAGAAAAGAAAAGACAACAAAAAATAGCTTACTTTTCTTAGCAGGCAGCTCAGATACCACATCCTGCACTGCATTGACAGCAGATCTGTGCAACATCTCTGACAGCTCTAAGTATTGTTTACCTGATCTCTGGGTTGCGGTGACGTAGGACCTGAGACAGCATCTCAGAGGTTTGTTGGAAGCAGCGACTCAGCTCGTCCAGCTTCTGCTCCATGGAAAGGATACGCTGCTCCAGCTCTCGATAGGAGTTATTCCAATTGGCACTGAGGTCACACATGATCATCTGCATCTGTTGGAATCAACCGAACAGTGCAAATGCAGAGATTTTGGTAATTGCAAGAGAAAACCACTGTGGGCTCTGTGGGTGCAGACACATTTAAGATGTATGTTAGAGACTTATGGTGAAGTTTGGTGACACACTATTATATTGTGCATGTGTGGCAGTTTCAAGCCAACTCACTTGGGGCAGACTCGAAACCACCCCACTGTTGCCAACTAAGAAACTGTGTCACTACATTTGGCAGCTGCCTTAGCAACTTGATTTTAAAAAAGAGGCCAACAGCAACAAATCTGGTTACTTTTTTAGTCACTGTGGCTCAGCTGCGTTCAGTCAGTGAGCGAGAGCAGCCTGTTGAGTTTACTGCACGGCAGTCAGACTGTAATTAACTGATTGCAAAGTGGCCATGGCATGGTTTACGTTTGACATCTTAGCAAGGGGCTACACTTGCAGTCTGGAAAAACTAGGTTTATTTTTTCAAATAAATCAATCAGGAAGATGTATTTTAAAGTGCACAAATTACACATTAGTGCCTCTCACTGGGTAACGTCTTTGTGTGTTGGGTTTATTCCACATGGAAAACTTCTCTGGGCCTGTGAATTCCTGACACAAATGACTCCTGAGACATTTTATAGAGATTTTTTAACAAGCATTTAATGTGTCTGAACACCTAGCAATAAACAGCAGAGTGTAAATAAAATACTGCGTAATCGTCTATGTAAGTAGCGAGTGTTTTTAAGGGGGATCTTTGTCATCCTATTTGGCACTAGGCTCTCCAATGAAACATTCCAGTGACAGCTGTCGTTTACCTTGGGGAGGTCCACCATCTCACTGACGTAATCTCTCAGTTTTTTTTGTTTGAGGCGTAGATGCCGAAATCTGTGCAGAAAACAAAAAGATAAATCTCAGTCATTTGGAAGTATTTCAAACATTTGCATTTTAATTACATTTTTTCCAAATGCTACACAGGAAGGGAAACAATTCAAAGTAATTTTGATGCTCTGGTGCAAGACTATGTCTATGATTTAAAGGTACAGTGTGTAGGATTCTGGGGCATCTATTGGCAGAAATGGTGTATAATATTCATTCAATTTTTCATTAGTTTATATTCTCCTAAAAATAAAAATCTCAGGTGTTTTAGTCACCTGAAGGTGAGCTGTATATACCTACATACAGAAATAGGGTGAAAAGCACAGACATTCGAAAGGGGTCAGTTGAGGTGGTTCGGGCATCTGATCAGGATGCCCCCTGGGCACCTCCCATTAGAGGTGTGCCGGGCATGTCCCACTCGTAGGCAGCTCCGGGGTGGAGCCAGAATACGCTGGAGGGATTACATATCTTGTCTGGCCTCGGAACGCCTTGGGGTCTCCCTGGAGGAGCTGGAAAGCATTGCTGGGGAGAGGTATGTCTGGGGTGCTTTGTTTGGCCTGCTGCCCCAGCGACCCGGCCACGGATATGTGGATACGGATATGTGGATAAAGATGGATGGATGGATGGATGGATGGATGGATGGATGGATGGTCCTCGTAGTAGTAGCCCAGTAGCCCTGAACGGACACATCAAACACTGGCTCCCGACAGGGCCTCGTTTCAGTTCGGCAACCTCACTGCGAGATGCCACTAAATCCTACACACTGGACCTACTATGTGTTGAATTTAGATGCTCCGATAAGTTTTCAAGTGCACATCTAAGGATGAAGCACCCCATCTTTGTACAAACAGAGAACTCCTGGCTCAATACACAACTCCTGATTTATGGAGTTTTCAACTGAGTATTCCACTACCCAACATGCAGGAGTCATGCTGTGCTTGTTACGTAGCTATAAAACATTGCTAGGAGTTTTTTTTTTTTTTTTTGTTTTTTGACGTATGGACGTGGAAAAGGGCTAAATTTAGTACCTGAGATGGATGAAACCACCAAAAAAAGAAATATGGAAACCACTATTGCAACCTAGCAGCCAGTCTCTGACGTGAGAGTACTGGTTTCATATATGATGTTCACCATCCCAATGTGTGGAGGTGCCTCCCCGCTCGTAATTTCCACAGTGTATTTATTTATAGCGGTGCTGCCCGGTGTAAAGCAGGAAGCACAACCCCTCCACCCAGGCTAACACACACTCACACACACACAATGTTGTCAAGATAATGAAGCACAAAATCACACTTGGACTTCCTGTCTTGTGCAATCACTTGTTCTTCGAGGAGGATCTTGGACTCAATAACAAGAAGAATAAAAGTGCAAAAAGAATAAAGATGGCTCCTCAATATTCCCATCTTATACTTGATGAGTGTCTTAGAAGAAGGTGAACAGCATGTTGGGTATTACTGTCAAATTATACTGTAAATCGTGAAAAAAGGACATTTAATTAGTCATTTGCCAGCTTGCCTACCGACCTTGCCTTGAAATCTGTGTAAAAAAAAAAAGGGTGGACCCTTGTTCACACATGCCCTGCCCACATAAAAGAAGCCAACAAATGTAATTAGTAATCTGAATTAGCCATTAAAAACTGTGACTCTGTGGTTCAGCGTGTTGACACAAAGTTAATGACCCGTAAAAATACACATGTAAGGCACACAAACCGCCACCCACGTACATCCCTTGCCCAGACACAAACGCACACACAGAGGCAGACATCCTGCCTGAGGCAATCATTTTGCGATACAGCAACTCACACTCTGATGGCTTCCAGAAGGCATCTCTGGTGTCTTCGCTGCTCACCGCGGTTGCCCCTTGTCAGGTTTGTGCGGTGCAGAAGCCAGCATTCCCTCAGCACATTAGCAGCAGCGTGGCGGATCTGAAATGTCAAAACCGACCCATCAAACAGTGGAGGCTGCAGGAGCATGAGCATGGTGATAAAACCATTACGATAAAGTCAATCAAACTTGCAAGCTGGGCTGACAGAAAACACAGTGATTCATATCGATCATCCCTGTACACGAAGTATACATAAGAGTCGTCCAAGGCATCTGATTTAATCCAGATAGGCTTCCTTGTTGCTCAACTATGAAAGTCTTCTTTTCACAGAGATGCTTGTGTAAAATACTTTGACAAACAGGCCGTACAGACTAGAAGTGAGGGTTAGAAATTCTCTGGTATCACCTTTCTGTACCTTTCTCTTTGATTCTATTCACGTCTGTTTGTCTTCCTGCACAAATCACTGTAACTGCCCCGTGATGATGTCACTCTGGCCCTGTTGTGAGGGTTATTAATAGAGGCTGTCAGTGTCTGCATCCAGATGTCTTCCCTTGTTCCCATCAGTGTAAATCTGGACTGCACCAGATAGCTCAGAAGGAAGCATGCACGCGCGCAAAAACACACAGAGCAACCACAAGCAAGGCATAAAGATGCACCGAGTGACAGGATGCAGCCACCGGGAGAAAGGAAATAGTCGTATCCTCCAAAGCAGTGCACCTACCGCAGTCAGACACTGCTCTACGGTTTGGTTAGAAGCTGTAGCGCTGCATGCAAAGCAGAATGGAACGATATTCTAAGAACTCTATCAGTCATTATACATTTATCTGTATTCCTGAGACACTTTTCTGGCTTTATGACAGTGTTTTCTTGTCAGTGTTTATTTATCAGACACCTCCGTCTTCCCATCAATAAACAAACACTTGAATCCGGTCCAAGCCTTCAAACAGAGCAAGACCTCTGCAAGCCGCCTACACACACACACACACACACATACACTTACAAACACACACGAATGTCAGCTCAACCAGTTTCCTGCCCATCGCTGCACCGTCCTGAACTGACACAAGTTTCTTTCCTGACAGAGATCAGATGATTTCCTCTGTTTGACGCCTTGAAAATGCTATAAAGAGGTTTGCATCTCCCTCCTCTTTTCCCACACTATCCTGTCCTCTGGTGTCTCTTCTCTAAAGAAAAAAAGTCATCCTAGTAAAACTCCAAAACCAAAACATGCATGCGACACGGAAAGTAGTGACGCTTCCATCCTGACGGCTCCATCCGCTGTGTCATTCTTCTTGTTTGTGTTGTTACACTCAGTAACCTCTGATGGAAGGGAGGGCAGTTGGCTGTTTACTGAATGTTTATATAGGGAAGTTTATTGAATTAGTAGATAAATATTATCACAAAAATACGAGCCACTATTTTCAGGCTCTACAGCTCCCGTGAGAGAACCTTCCTATATACAAAACCCCACACATCTGTCACACCTGTTGTAGTAGACATTTTAATCTAGATCTGGATGTCTCGTCCATAGAGAATGCTTTGCTGCACTGCCATGTTTCTACAGTAGCCCAGAAGGGAAAAACCAAACACTGGCTTTAGATAGGGCCATTCGTAGCAGCCACTGTTGTTAGCAGCACCTCTGCGACCAGCAGCATCAGGAAAACACTGACTTTTTTTGTGTGAAACTGCTTTATTCAGTGTTTTACTGGTTTAAATAAGTAGGTCGGTTTGTTTTGGAGAGGAAGAGACCTCTGCGGATAATTCGGCTCCCTCTCCTGAACGTCAGAGCACACAATAGCACGCAATAGTCTCAGACGAGCTGAACAACATTGGAAAAACACAGATTTGTAACGTGAAGCTGCTTTATTCAGTGTTTTTACCGGTTTAAATCACCAGATCCATTTGTTTTGGAGAGGAAGAGGCCTCTGCAGATATTTCGGCTCCTGGTAAAAACCTCCTGAACGATGAACATTGAAGGAATTCTAACTGTGCAAAGTTTCAGCAGGTTGCAATCTGCAATCCTCACTTAATGTCACTCAATCTCCTTAAATCTTACACACTGCTCCTTTAAGAGTTAATCATCTCACCTATACTGAGCTGTTAATGTGTCAATAATTCTATGTAAAGATTTTGATTAAATCCTCCACAGACAATCGTTGAGATCTTCTCCATGATGGTTTTCTATTAAAGGACCACAATTGAACAGGTTTTGGCCCATTCAACACAAATAACATATTTTACAAAACTGCCAAGCATTTTTCAAAGCATTCCAAAGTGTTTTACTTTTGTTTTATTGAGTTATGTTATTGTTGTCTGGCACTGCAGAACAGACTTTTCAAATCATTCTGCACTACCACAGCTGCATTGCCACGCAATGTTCCAGTGACTTTGACAACAATAAACACAGACGTGGTGATCATCGTGATGGATTACCTAACTTAAACAAGTTTCAAATTTCTTCAAGCTGATTTTTTTTTAATGCAGAAATTAAAGGGAAGGTGCGTTCCAAAATCAAAAACATTACAGCACATTCTAAGAAAGAGTTAGTAGCGTCGTGAAGTATGCATGATTTGTGGTAAATGGGCCAAAACATGCAAAAACAAAAACATGCAACTGGTATCTTTGAAGTAACACTTCATCACATGGAGCCAGTCGATGGATAAGACACAGCAAAATCGCAAGTGAAAATGGCCATGCATCCACAAACTTGCAAAGAATAAATCACGAATCGGTGAGTTGCCTGGTTCTGCTTATAAACCTATTACTTATAAACATTTTCCATAACATTATATATTTGCTGGGTAACTTGACTTATTTTGCTCTTACCCTTTTGGAGATCTGGATGTCCAGCATGAAGAAGTGCACATGTTTCTCTCCTTTATTCAACGCCAGCATCTTGCTAACGACTGCAACCAGCATGGCAGTGCAGGCTACACCCTAAAATCCAACACACACACACACACACACACACACACACACACACACACACAGGGGGGTTGGTGAGGTTACTGATATGTCTACCATCTGCCTGTCTTCTAAACAGCCTGAGAGAAAGTGTTTGAGATTGATCCTGGATACTGCAGTGACATCAACAAGGCAGAACTCAAGAGAAACTGATGTGAACTTTTACAGTCTGATTTTAAGGCTGAATTTGTCTACATCCTCAACCTTGTGTGTTTTGCTCCGCCATGACCCTCAAGGGAAAGCACTTATTCAGAAATGTTGATCTTCATACCTCATATGGTTTTGTCCAATAAATCAAAGTTATATTTACACAGAGAGTTCAATGGTTAAACACGGGCCTCTGTGGCACTGCTGCAGCGCTGCTTTCCTCTGAGAATAGCTGTGTGCTATTGCTGGACATGGAGCTACAGGCTGATGGTAAGGATTCAAAGGGGCCGCAGAGCGGATCACATCCACGGTCACACAAATAGACATGTCACAGGAAACATGGACAAAACACTGCTGATTCCATGTCCACTGTGGATAATGCTAAAAGTCTTTACCTGGTTTCCTCTTCTCAGCTTGCATTAGAAAGAGAGACAAAGAAGCAGAGAGTGAGATCAAGCATGAGCATAAGAGAGTTTTAAAAGATATATTTATCCTTCACTCTAACAGCCACAAAATATCTAAAATTACACCGTCTGTGAAACCTGGGATGTACAGACTCTTTCCTTGGATCCATCCACACACTGTGATGGGATGCAAACAGCGTTGTCAACCCCTGGACACAGCTGCAAATTGAGTTATGGCTGGAGTCGAACAGAAGTGCTGACCATAGAGGCTCTCAGCCATATTACAGGTGTGAAAGTCTAAGTGACTGGCTCCCAAAACTGCCCTGATGGGAGTAGGAATTTTTTTTTTCCAAATCACGGGCACAGGTTGGCACACCCTCCTGTTGTACTGGTGCCAAATGCAATAAACCACCTAAAAATGGATACAGTGGAAAGTTTACCCTTATAAGGATGGAAGCTTATAAAAACAAGGAGATGGAGAAAGAGAGTGAGTGAGGGGAAAGATTGTTTTCCACTCTGTCATGGAGGTGTCTAAACCGGACTCGTGCCCACATCCAGAACCACAGCGGTGACTGTTATCTGCTTGTACCAGAATTTAAAGCAGCAGAGGTGAGGCAGCGAACCATAGTCCGTTGCCTATGCAAACACACAGCCACTCCTCGCTCTCAGTGAGTTGCTGTTTGTCTTACTTTACTGTACCTCTTTGTGTTTTATCTCAAGTATCATTTCCCCATCCCTTTAAACCTCCATCTCTATCCCTGACCCTCCCTTCCATCATTTGTTTAGTCTTAACCTTGGCGTTCCTTTGCTTCACTGTAAAAACACAATATTATCTTGCTGTAATTTAAAAAAAAAAAAAAGCACTATGAAAGGTTAATATTTGCTCCTAAAATTTGAATTGACTGTAATGCTTTCTCCACTTTCTCCCTGGGATACTTGATTTATTTTATTAATATATATGCTGAGATAAACAATTTCACAATTTCTTTTAAAGTTATATGACAAGGAGAAAAGTGGGTGCAGCAAAACAATGACATCATGCTCTGTATGCTTTGAGTGGACAGCACAGCGCCCACTGCATGCTGTCAGCTTCCCTCCCTCAGTCTTTTCGTGCGAGTGCCTGGTACCACCAAGGTCCTGCAGAAGCACCAGCCATTAAATTACAGCTGTGGTCTAAATCACACACACACAGGGGGGATGAAGGCATTCAGGTCTGTCAGCACCACTAGGGTGTGCAGCTGGACAAAGAAGGGGCATATGTATCCAAGACAAGTAGTGCAGGAGAGACTGGGATGGAACACAAAAGGCACAGCAGAGAGGTGAACCAAGCTGAACTGACTCGATACGAAATGGGAAAAACTAAATGGGAAAATGGGGGAAGAGTTGCTGCAATGGAACAGAACACCAACGGAGGGGAATGAAACAAACCAGAGAGGATGATGATATGAAACAGTACGGAAAAGAATAGAGCAGAGCACAATCAGAATATATTGGCTGTGTCTAAACTTCCATATTAACATACTATTTAGTGGACTGAAACAGTATGTGAGCCAAGTATGTCCAAAACTGTAGTATGAAACCAACAGCTCATTATCATCAATAACGCTTTTTAAATCTAAGTGCAAGTATGTAAAAAGTGCCTTCTTTAACTTGGCAATCTAACCCCATAACCAGGTTTAGATCTCCACCAATTACTGTTCTCCCTATTGCCTCGGATGTAATCAGTGTTATCAGTTTAGCCATTAGTTCTGGTCCCTGCTCTGGTGGGGTACATATGTCCAACAATGTTAATTCATTCTCTTCTATGTTATCTTTGAACTGAAATATATATCTCCTTTCCTTATGTGCCAGGATTTTTGCAACATGAAATGGGATCAGCATTGCAAGTCCTCGTTTTGTAGAGCCAAAGGATGAGGGAAATACTTACACATCAGCAAGATGTTCTAGTTTTACATGTTCGTCTTTTGATAAATGGGTTTCTTGAAGAAATGTTATACCCCCTCCTTCCCTTTTTTAATTTTAATAGTATTTTTTCCCCTTTTAATAGGATTATTTAATCCGTTTACATTAAGTGAGGTTACTTTGAGGTGTGCCATTATTAACTAGGCTATCTGTTTCTTGATTTCCTTTCCTGCTCACCACCTCATACCTCCCTGAACCAAATCCTGTACCGTACCAATACAGAGAAACCCCCAAAAATTTGAGCTGAGCCGAGGTTGGTATGGATTAGCATGGTTACGTGTTTCCAACCGGCAAAGAGGCCTTCAGGAAGTGATGTGGTTATCACAGCTCAGTGTATCTGGATAGATACATGCTACTATTAGCTACATATTGAGTGCATAGTGAATAGCATGTGATGTCGGACACAGCAAATATATCGAGGACAAACCGAACAGAATGGGATGGAACCAAGTGGAGTTCGACGGAACAAAACAGAACTAAACTGCAGAGAGCAGGAAACAAGGGAAAGGAGCAGTACGGAGCAGAAATTGAAGAAAAGTGAACGTAAGGGCAAAATGGACCTGTGCAGAAAAACTCTACAAAACGAAATGAAAACAAGAACAACAGCAACAGAACATCTTGTTTTTGTACCTTATCAAGCTTGTTGTCCACGCAGAGAAGTAAGCGGCGGTTTGGTTAGGAGCACATACAGAAGTGAAACACAGATAAGACTTTCTTTCTGTTTATCAAACTGAGCATTAAATGTCTTTTGTGTTAAAACCACTACTGCTGCCCTGGCTATGTGATTTTCTGATAAGAGGCCAAAGAAGCCAAAGCAAGCACTTGAAATGAAATCTCATGAATGCCTCTACAAGTGTTTTACATACTTCTATATGCACACTATTGCATGCGATTTCTTCAGCATTTGCACAAAAATATTTTGAAAACTTTTGTATCTCATAATGAATCTCACGTCAGCATGGAGTCCTCATTTTCTTAAATAACATGCTTTCTGAAAAAGCAACCCAACCTAGTTACCATGACTCCAGTGAAGAGACAAACCGCCTTGCCACAGCTGGTGGTGGGCGCTACATCCCCGTAGCCCACTGTGAGGAAGGTGATGGCTATGAGCCACATAGCTGTGTCCATGTGACCTGTTGTTGCTTGGGCCTTTCTGCAGAGAGGAGAAAGCAGGAGTGAGACTGTGTCATAACAGAATGTGTTAGGTGTATTCTTATAGACTGTAATTATGGGCAAAGACAAAAGTCATGGCCACATGCTTAACATAAAACCTATCCATAATTAACTCTTGCATAAGCCCAACCCTGGTAAATCTAAACAGTCATAACCATCTTCAACTTCTGTGGACATAACCATGTTTAACTTAAACATAACCTGTTTTAATCGGATGCTTGTGACATTTAATTTTAGTCTGTAATTTAATAGTTTCCATGGAGGTTTTCTTGAAATGACTGTTAAGGAGGAGGAGGGTCAGAAGAACAGGTCTACTATCATGGGCATCGGTCAGAATGCATCAGCCTCGAAATTCTTTTGCACACAAAGGTTTATTTTCCAAAACTCAAATAACAGTTAACATAAAGGGGGAGCAAACACAGAGTGGTTTAGAATCCATGAGCACTGCTCATCTGTGATGATGAAGAAAGACAAGTGAAATGGTGTTCAGGGTTTAAATCATTACCGTCAGGTTAATGAGTGAACAAAAACTGAGGAAGCAATCAGTGCTGAGGATAAAGGAGGAAAGGAAGTGAGGTAAAGGAAGTGTCAAAATAAGGGAAAATAGGAATCTTTACAACAATAACTATGTAATTCAGAAGATCTTATAGCGAAAATAGAGACAAAATTGTGAGACAGTCATTTAAGTTTAATTACTAGTGTTGAGTTTATAAGTAATTGAGATAGTCTGGCAACCTGTCCAGGGTATACCCTGTACAGCCCAGTGTCAGCTGGGATAGGCTCAAACCCCCCCCGTGACCCCAAACAGGATAAGCAGTTACAGAAAATGAATGAATGCAAATGAATGAATGTTGATTTCCATAGTTATTATTATGAAAGGTCTCTATTTAAAACAAATTAAATAGTTACTTAATTCTTACTAATTCATTAATCTTAGAGGAAAACCTCATTCTCCCTAATCCTATGACCCTATGACCTAAGACTTCATTCTACTTAAAGTGATAGTTCAGGTTTTTGGACATGAAGTTGTGTGAAACGCTGACCATCTGTAGCTCTGATGTGACGGTGTCACTACTGTCAACGAGCCTCCTGCTCTGAGAAATGGTTGCCTACGGGTTACATCTGTAACAGGAAACCAATGGAATTGGGAGCCGGCGATGTTTTTATTCCCACAGCTGGGGAAATCACAAGTTCGCACCATTTTGGTATTCCTCTGTTTACCTACAGCAGCTGACGAGGGTGTGTCGTGAGCCTGAGCCGGTGTTCGCGCTGTAGTAGTGGGTATATATAGGGCTAGTACATCTTCTTCCTCACTAATAATAGCCTACTGGTTCTCTGTTGGAAACAGCCGATGAAGTTTTCGTTAGCCGTTGCT
Source organism: Epinephelus moara (assembly GCF_006386435.1). Taxonomy (NCBI): domain Eukaryota; kingdom Metazoa; phylum Chordata; class Actinopteri; order Perciformes; family Serranidae; genus Epinephelus; species Epinephelus moara. The sequence goes on along the minus strand of NC_065511.1, from coordinate 21,500,895 downwards.
ATCCTGTGCGCCTGCACGGCGTGGTGATGAACTGTCTAATTGATTTCTGTTGCCGTGCTGTCTTGCGGGCCTGCACGGCGGAGTGATACTGGCCAGAAAATAGTCCCAATTGATAGCAAGGTCTGACGTAATGCGGGGATGTTTTCAAATTATTGAAACAGTCTAACAAAACACATGCATACTTTTTTGTAGCTTAAAATCTTTTGGTTACGTCTCCCCCTTATATCTTCAGAACTACTTTTTCTCCGGTAAGCTATGGGCCATTTCTCAGAGCAGGAGGCTCGTTGACAGTAGTGACACCATCACATCAGAGCTACAGATGGTCAGCGTTTCACACAACTTCATGTCCAAAAACCACTTTAATCACTTTAACTTAGACCTGTTGTCCTCGTTCGTGGACACTTTTCTGTGCCATCTAGTGGTAGTAAGAGCACAATACACTAATCCATGTAAAAACAAGATGGCAGCCATCTCTGCCAAGTCAGTCTGCAGCCGATCCCGACACAAAAGTGGACAAGGTCCAAAACCTGATCACATTTTATGGTTAAAACCTGTTTATTTTTGTTTGTAGTTTGATACGGCAACAAATTTGACCAATTTGAGCAACAGCAACAAGCTAAGACAGTGTTTATTAAGAAGTAGCTAACTCAAATAGCTAGGAAAAATTAAAAATGCACGCCAAACAAAATTTGGGTCTCAGCAGGATATAGGAGTGGGTGGCACAGATCAATTTATATATACATTTTCTATCCCAGTATATGTAATTTTATGTTGCAATATCAGTACTTTATATGTCTTGATATATTAAGTTTTCTGAAAACTTTCCACAAACAGTTACGGAAAAAAATAACCAGATGCAATGGGAAAAAATGATAAATCAAGGTGCTGTATAACATTGATCCAAAAATGTTTTTAAAAAATCCAATTTTGCTAATAACAGTCCCTTCCTCTTTGCAGTACAACAGTTCCCACAATGGCCTGATACAACCAAAGATATCAAAGCTTTAACTATTACAAAGAGACAAAATCCTGACGTTATTCCACTTGCAATACCCAATTATTATCATCAGTCTATCTTGATTGTATATTTTGTATATTATTTTGTATTGATTTGTTTGTCTGTACAGGCCAGTGTTGAGGAGGGGCGGCATGGGCTACGATGTTGTGTTTCTTGTTGCTTGTTTGTACTAAAAAAAAATATATATATATTTATTTGTTGTCTATATCATGACATTGCCCCACCCAATCCATATGTTGAATGATCCCCATAGACAATTCTCTTTTTTTGCAAGTTAAACTGACCCACTGTTACACTGGCTTAAGCACTAGCAATTAGTTGGAATAAAGTAACTGAGAGTGTACTGACTGATTCATTCCCATTCCCAATGATCAATTCTTTATTGTAAGCACTAAGGTACGTTGTCCTAATGTTCTTATGATTACAGTGACATCTAACTTTATGTCTCAGATACAGCAATAAATGACACATTTCCTGTGTACAATGAGTCCTCTGAGTTTGATAAAGGCGTGGTCTGTTAATCAAACTGTCTTATCAGTGCTGGTGCTTTACAGTACTTAGGAAGTCAGGAGGTGGGTACCAATGTAAACTTGTAAAACATCATGAAGCACAAGTCCAATGTACACTCGCAGAAACCACACAAAGAGGCCATACAGTGTGTGAGCGTCTCCTGGATTTTCCTAATCAACGTGGTTGGTGTAACAGCTCAGTGTTAAAGGTTTGGTGGTCTTATCAGCTATCAGTCGAAAGTTCTTTTATTACTTTTGACAAATCAAAACATACAAAGACTAAGACATGTGAGACTGAAGGTTGAACCTCCCATTAGGGTTCAAATGAACAAATGACCTCACACTGTTCAAACAGCCAAACAGACTGCGGAGGATAAAGCTGACGTTAAGTTGGCTCACGCTGAAGAGCAATTTGTCAGAGTACATAGAATTTGATGATTATCAAATGGACATCCAGTCTGAATAGGAAAGTCAAATTGACCATCAAGGTTTGAGAAGGAATGTTAAACTATCAGACATTTAGATTTTTTAATGGGCATGTGTGTGACGGGGAGTGGAGCTGTAGTGTGTGTGCGTGTGTAGGCAGCTATAAAAAGAATTTAAAAAAAAAAAAAAACATAAGAAAACTTGAAACTTTATTCATTAGTGAAGGTAGCCCACAGTTTACTTTGTAAATCATTGTTTATTCTATTTTAGGAGTATTTCAAAATACCTTTTTTATCAACCCTCAGAGATCAAGATTTGAAAAGCTCTATTCACTATTTGGCACAAAAGCTTCTGATAACTGAAAACCTGACGAAGTTTTCTATTGAAAGATAAATAAAACCTTAGTTTGCTCACCTAATTTGATTCTCCTTTGATTTGTTGGGAAAAAAAGGTGCCCTTGGCAGTCACATATTTGCTTAATCTGCGATATGTGAGTGTAGTTAAAGTTCACTCTCATGAATGACGTAGAGAATGTTAGCTTTAACATTAATGGCTAATGGTGATCATTGTGCCATTCCTTCGCTGTTACTTACCCAGTCAATATTTGTTGAGAAGGAACAGCTCTGTTATAAAACCAGACACAATAAAAAGATTATACTTTGTCAAAGGAAAATTACGTCAGCAGGCTGGTGGAATTTTACTTTGAGCTTTAACACACAAATTCAGTTAATTGCATTGTTCTGAAGCAAAAATATATCCATGCTGTATGTTGGAAAAAAATGTGCTAATGAGAGAAATGGTTTGACATTATAAAAACACACACATTTGATTTTTTTGGCAAGCGTTAGGTGAAAAGATTGATACTGCGCTTATAATTGTACACTGACTATGAAGCCACAAACAGCAGAAAGTTAGCTTAGCTTAGCACAAAGACTGGAAGTACCTTAAAACTTCAATTAGTGGCCCAGGCTATTATTTGCTTAAATCACTGAACTAAACAGGTCTCTATATGGGACAGGCCTTTAATTTCTTTCACACAAACTGTTGCTCAGTAAAGATGGGAAACACGATCAAATTGTTTATGTGAACCAGTATGACTTTGACTTTTATAAAAATTAGGCTTTGAATAATAATAATATTAATTATGTGTTATGTTGTGACACTTGTTTCACGGCACTCAGCATACAGACATTTTACCGACACTTTACCTGCTAAAACAATACTCATGACTTGGATTCATTTTCAAGTAAAACACTTTTGATTCTTTTGATTGGTGGACCTTACGGACTAATGGAATATAAATAACTTACCGAAACATATATTTTGACTTTATGACCGCTTCAGATGAAGGGAGTCACCACTTGTTTCTTTATCATGAAGGTAAATCTGGATGAATTATGGTCTTCTCTGGTGCTCATGGTTTAAGAAAAATGAAATAAACTGAGCTAAGGATGTGTAACATCTCCATTTTGACAAAAGTTTTAACATTTATATTTGTATGTGTGATCTAAACAGCTAACTAACGTTAGCTCAAGTGGGTTGTCAACAATCCGGTTTTATGCAAAAAACTTCTATAAAGATGAACTGTTTGGCAACCAGACCAGGCTTCTAATTGAGACAGGCCTTTATTTCTCAAAATGTGTAGCTACTTTAGGCTAGTAAAGGGGACTGAGCATCTAATCAGGACTGGGCTTTTAATCAAAGTTTACGGTAGGTGAAAACAGGTAGGCTGACTCTGAAAATCTTTCTGCCAGCACCTCTATAGTCTCCACGAAGGCACATAAACAGCCCTTAAAACCACAATGTCTTTTCTTTTTGTAACCAGGCTCCCAGGAAAGCAGCTCAGCCTTGCTTCCATTTTTTTTACAGTGGCCACTCACAGTATTACAGCAAGGAAAATCCCTTGTAGCCCTTCAAGCATTTTCCTCACACACTAAGAAACGTCTGTAAAACCATTGACAGGACACCTCAAACTGCAAACAAGGTCAATTATGACTCTTTTTATTGTTATTTTGTTTTTAAACATGGAGGTTTTGTTGAGAAAAAGTTTTGTAAAAATCTGTGATGTTATCAAAGTCAACGCACCTAGCGGGAACTAGCAGGAGAAACAATACTGTGTATGTTTAGTGGGCCATATATCGCAAACCAAAACTGCTTTTGATGTATTCACTAGGTGAGCAGTTTCATTGGAATGAATAGGCGCCATCTTGGGTTTGATATCTTGTTTTTATTATACATCTATGAGTTTAACTTTGGATGCCTGCTTCATGCTAAGCTAAGCTAATCATCTGCTGACTGTAGCTTCATAGTTAGCGTACAAAAACAAGAATGGTGTCAATCATCTTCATCATGTTCTTACTTGAGTGCTGTTAATTGTATCAGTTCATGAATATGAGTAAATTTCAGGGTAGACTGTTTATCAAATACTTTTCCATTTAAAATAATTCCTATTTTTGCTGGATGTCCCCACAAAGTCAGTCTCCAAGGTTGGTGCAAGAGCTTATGTGTCTCCCAGTTCAAAAAAATATATTGTACTTTCCAATGTTTAGTAGAAAACATACGTCATACCATTTTTTGCCAGTATTTTGTAACTTTACACATATACAGTTCTCTTCCCTACCTTTCACACAGAGTGAGCATCCAGGAAGCAGTGATCCAGAAGAAGCTGATGAAGACCAGCAACGTGCGTGCCGGGTATTTGTTCATCAGGATCTTGAGTACAAAGCGGAAGGTGAAGTTGATGTTGTTGAGGGAGCCGATGCTCCTGTAGGAGGCGCTCAGCAGGACTTTGCTGTGCAGCAGGATGGCTCTGTGCACCCAGTACAAGCGGAGGAACATCAGCACTGAAAGCAGCAGCTCCAAGTTCATCATGCCCTTGGAAACACAAAGCGAAGCTGAGGAAGAGGAATTGGTATGGATGCCCACCTCCCAGTATGTGCCAACAGGATGGATGACACAGACCAACAGCTCCAGAATGATCACAAGAACCCTCTGGCTGGTCATGGCAATGCACCAGTCTACCTGGTTGTGGTCAATGATGAACAGCTGAAAGATGGAGGAGGACAGTAAAGAAAGAAGTTTGGTTTCCATCCAAATGCAGTGCAAACTTTAACCAAATTTTTTAGAAAATCTGCAAAAGAAAATGTGAATTTATGAAATATCATTATGTAAGATAATCAGAAAGTGGCACTAATTGTCCAGTCATGTGTCATAATATCAGTGTTTCTCAACCTTTTTTATGTCAAGGACCCCTAAAATGATACACATTTAGGCCCTGACACACCAAGCCGACAGACAGTTGTCGGTCAATGTCAATCTGTCACCTAATCTTTGCAGTGTATCCTGCACCACTGGTCCCCATCGGCTCTTGTTGGCCCAGGTCAGCCCTTGTCGGCTTGTTTTCAGCCGATTCATCATGTTAAATGAGTGAATAAAATCACTCTGATTGGCCCTTCAACTCAGAGCACAAGAAGAGAAATGGAAGTGAGGAAAGTAAACAATTACCTAAAGTCAAGAGGGAGTGAGACCAAAGCAAACTTGTTACATTAAGATTATTTTTCTTTAGCCATTGAGCTTTTTGGAGCTCTTTGTGTTATTGCTCACTGGCGTACCATAAATTTGCTCTGTTCTTTCAACATTGGATTGTGTTGTTAATGTGCTAACTGGCTAACTAGTATCATGACGGTTTCCCTTTTTGAATGACGAATACAGACCACTGCAGTCTGCTGGTGCAGAAAGTTTTTTCCACTCACACAGGCACTGAATGTACGTGCTGGTTAACGGCTGTAGTCTTTGCGACGTGTTCATGTGCAACTCGTTGTCTAAGATACAGGCAACATGAGGGGACACAACAGTTGGCTTTTGTGGCCGCTAGTTGTTTGTTGTCAGTTCGGTGTGTCTGGGCCTTCGGGTCACGATCTCCAATTCGCTTCGGAGACCTCAATTTGAAAAGATTTTGGTTGTTAGATATGATTAAGACCAGAATTGTTTAGTTGCCAATGAGAGTTAAGGAGATAACCATGGAGGAAGTGAAACCTGTGTTCAGAATAGTCACTCTTATGACTCTTACTCACAGTGGGCTCACTTTTATTGTAAATTAGATAGTGAAAATAAATCATTCCCCATTTTTCAGGGCATCCCCTAGAACTCCCTTAAGGACCCCGGGTGGAGAACCACTGCATTATTCCACTGCAGAAGAAGAGCGCTAGTCAAACCTAGGAAAACAAAGGATGTATAGTATCGGAGAGGTGGACAGAATCTTACACACAAAACATCTGATAACTCCAGTCACTGTGTCACACAAGAACTAATCTCATTATGTGGCACACAAGGATATGCATATTTGAGTATATGTGTGCTCTGCATCTCAAGCTAAAAACAAAGATAAGATAAATGCAAACACACATGTATCTACAGAACAGTACATTGTGTTTGTAAAGGTCTGTGATAAGAGAAATGTTGTATAAGCCTCCAAAGATATGAGGCCACAGAAATCTGGGAGAAAAACTTGTTTACTGGTTTGTATGAGTTGTTCATATGTGAGGAATGTGTTCATCCCCTCAATATATAGCTTTTCTGTGTCTAAGTTTGTTCAAGAAAATAAAGTAAAAGTCAAGTTTCTCTTCTCCTTGTGCCACTGATTGAAGCATCTTAATGTTGTTGGCTTGACTTTGTTTGTCATTTCTGACACCCAGGATTTAAAGCGACATCAGGCACCCCAAACACCCTCTCTGTGTTAGTCTCCACCCTGAACCTGCCCTTCCTTATCTTGTCTTCACACTTGCATGGACCTCACGTGTATCAGACACACATGACTTGCAACCAAACTGAAAACACTGTAGGTGAGAGCATAAACCCAGCAGCCTGACCGAAAACCTCTCTGCACTTGTTGTTCATTCTGCATTTTATTGAATACGCATGCTGTGAGTGTGCATGAGGGCAAATGAAAGAATGTTTACTCTGTCTAATTTCAACCAAATCCCTTCATGTATATTGAATTCACACACAACGGCAGCGAGCCACATGGATTGGAAAAATAGCGCAGCTGCAACATTGTGCATGCCTGTGTGGGCTGAGGTTTTTCATCCAGGGTTTTTTACGCACACAGCAAATATAGCACAGATAATCAGTGTTGAGGCTACCATCAGTGGACCGAGAGCTCCTTCTAAAACGATTGCCCTCAAGTATCTCGAGCAAAGTATCATTCTAGCCAACATAATTTGGAACAAACATTTACTGGTATGAAAAATGATGCACAAAATATGGCAAGTCCAGCCCTGGAGATCAACAACGCACACACACACAGGCTCTCACTCGGGCACACACCACATCTCAATAAGGGCGTCCAAACTGTTGGAAACAAAGGGGGAAAGGCAAACTCACCCTGATGTCCTTATAATGGAAAGCTATGATGAGGATCAGGAGACACCCAGTGGACAGGCTGATGGAACAGTTGACGAATAAGGCAGTGTTTGAGCCCTGGGAAGGAAATGGAGACAAGGGAGATAAGGCATAAAGATTTGATTTCTTTCCATTAATGTTCTCCATCATCAAAGTTTTATCAAGGCTGTTAAACTGAACAGTTTCCTCCGCTCACTGTGGTGATGACAGGGGTGGAAAGAGTAAAAGGTAATCTTACCCATTAAGATTACCTAAATGACTGAAACAAAAGTTCAAAACAGACAGTGAGTTGGTCGCATATGATCAAAGTGGCCACCTGATTGACCTTTACGGTACAAAGCTTGTCCCATGGGGCATGTCCTATACAAATACATTATGTATTTACATATTGCACAGCTAGTTAACCAAACATTTGGTCCATTAAAGTTAAAAAGCAACCAAACAAAGAAAAACCAAGATCTTCACACATTCCAGGACCACATATACAACAACAAAAACATTACATTATATACATGTCCAAATAATTTCGAGCATTTAATGTGTTTTATGTGCAAAAATTGAAACACAATGTGCAGTGAATAACAAAAGAAAGAAAAATGAAGAAAACTTCATTACGGTACAGAGCTTCTTCCAGGCTCTCGCCACGTAACTAAAGCTAACTTAAACCTTTCACAGGAGAAAAGTCAACTCAGTCTTTGTCTCAAAGAAGCATAGACTTTGTTACGTTATTTCAATATGTACCCTCAGAGCTGTGTATCACGTAACCCAAAATGCACCTCTAAACAACAGTGAAAACATCACACCATGATGAAGAAATCAGCATTTTGCACTTCTTTCCTCACAATTTAGAATGGCTGTTTCCCCCGAGACAGTGTGGACAAATCGACAAACAAGAGTTTCTAGACAGCAAGAGGAATTTGATCTCTGACCAGCTTCCCACCTGAGAACAATTGTGGTTTTGCATCTGTACTATCCAGAAACCCCAGTCAGTGCGCAACCTTAACTGACTTCAGTACGTGTAATTATTTCAGAGTGCAGTCATGAAAATTGTGGTTGGATATTAAAAGTAATGATTGTGCAAATGTAAAGATTTTCTTCCTCTTACATGACTGTAAAATAACTCGAGGTTTTGTTTGCTGTGCTATTTGCGACAGTTTATCGACTAAACCAGTGGTTCTTAACCAGGGGTCCTTCAAGGAGTGCAGGGGGTCCCCAGAAAAAAAAGGGCAATACTTTTCTGTCACTATTTAATTCACAATAGAAGTGAGCTCAGTGTGAGTAAGGGTCATAAGAATGACTATTCTGAGGTTTCACTTCCTCCATGGTTATCTCCTAAACTAGAGTTTACAACTGTAGAATTTAGGTCTTAATCATAACAACTCAAGTCTTTTCAGATGAAGGTCCCTGAAGCAAAGTCTCATCAAATGGGGGTCTGTGATCTAATGTGTGTCAGTGTGCATTTTGTTTCCTTGAAACAAAAAAGCTTGAGAACCACTGGATTAAACACTCATCAATTACGTGTAAAGACAATAGGTAAAGAACATAATGAAAAGAACAGTTAGTTGCAGCCCCCATGGTGGATCAAATGTATGCATAGATTTCATTACATACATATTACATTTATGAAAAATGTACTTTTAGTGCACTTTCCACAATGAATAATCAATCCCTCTCCAATCTGCAACACCATTAAAAGTGTGTTAACCATCTTTTCTTCACAATAAAAGTTTTGTCAGGGATTTCCTTTCCATAAAAGATGATTCAGAACTCATTTAAATGGAACATCCTGCTGATTGTGTTATAACAGCGTAACTGTAGGCTACTCTGTAAATCTTGCCTTTCCAAACGCAGCTTCATTATAAATTTACAGTATTTGGGCCTAATGAAAGTGGAATTACTGATTCTGTAATGTACTGCGTAAAGGTACATAAAAGCCACTCAATTAGAGTAACAACAGCGCTTGTAATTAAATACTTTCCAATCCAGAGAACTGACAGCTGGAGACACAGACGAATTAAGAACCAAGCATATGCTTCTGCCACCTTTGTCTCGGCAGGTTAAAGAGCACTTATACCCTTCATCCATACACCTCAGTGCAGCTAATATAACGTCAATGGAAGTTTTTAACGGGAAGTGCAGTTTAATGTGGTTTACAGTAAAAAAGATAATTACAAACTTTCAAACTTGAGGAAACTTGAGCATGTAGGTGGTGTGGTGTGACGTCCGTTGGCAAGGTACTACGTTTTCCACAGCTCCTCCCGTAGCATCCACATCACGTCTGTATTTCATCCAGGGCTAATTAGAAGACCAAAAGCTCAACAATTCACCACATTCCATGACAGAGAGTTCAACAGCATGCTCCTTGCCGAGTTTCTAAAATTGGTTTTGTACCATTTTCATGTAGGTCATTTCAAGCCCGGTGAAGCTAATCTGGGTTAACCTTATCATGGATTGTTTCTCACAGTTTTGGACGAACACCGAGCCACCATTACCAAGACGGGCCACCCAAGTCATAGCACAATAATTAAAAATAAAACACTGAATCCAGTGCGAAGAAGGTGGTCTGGTTTCCGTGAACTGCAATAAATAAATACTTGCTGAAGAAATACTGCATACATCTGATTTAAGTTTTCTAATTTGTTTTGTTAGTTGGGGAGCTTTCACTCGCTTTCATGTAGATTTTTGTGCTGTAGGTCACTAATAGGACTAGAGATATAATGTAATAAACTTAAGGACAGGCTTACAATATTAAATATTATACTGGTGCAGTTGGACAGTCACAGGAAAGGACACAGCACATTTGAAGGTTTAGTTAATGCGATAGTTAGGATTTTCTGAAGTGGGCTTGTATGAGGTACTTATCCATAGTCAGTGTATTACCTATAGAAGATGGTGGCCAGTGTGTAGCAGTTTGGAGAAGCAGACAGGAGTACTGACACAGAAGCTAAGCAATGCACTGCTGTGTATGTGGGGCAGCAGCAAAACCAAGTGGCAACCTCTGAAGCCGGAAAATGAAGCCAAGGTAAGTGCCAAAAACTGCACTTAGTAGAGGCTGGCTCCAAAAGCCAGTCAATTACTATATATCCCAATGTTAAAATGCCCAGTGTGGTGATTGTTGGTGTCCTGGGAAGTCTTCTTTCAAAATACACTTCAGTTTTCACAGGAAATTTACCATTTCCATACAGTCTCTTTCAAAATAAATGCACTACGTCAGTACAACAATGCGAATTGACTTTTTTTTTCCTCCAACAGCTAATGCAAGTGGTTGGGTTTACGCAACAAAGTCACATGGTTAGGTTTAGGAAAAAAGAACAGGGTTTGGCCTTATATCTTACAGGACAAGAACACTGCTCTCCTGGGTGAAAGTCAGTGTTTGTCGTTCTTGTCCAGCTGCATTTCTGCCTGACAACCGTTAACCAGTCATGCCTCATGCTGACGTTAAAGGACAGCTCTTTTCGTCAGTGTCTAACGCCACAAGTCACTGCCCAAGCGCCGGATTTCGCCAACTTCAGATTGAGACCAGGTTGTCAATATCTTAACTTGATAAAGACCTTTATCAGGTGGTCCTTTTTTAGGTGGCTGAAATATGTTTTGCTGCTGTCCCTGTCCACAGCAGGGACACATTTCTTAGCCTCCATTACTCCTGTCTACTTCTCCAAACTGGGGGCACCCCGACCGCTGTTTTCTGAAGATGATACACTACGATTGATAAGAACCTCATACAACCCCACTCTAAAAAATCAAAACTATCCCTTTGATACCAACCAAAATCTACACAAGGTGATTTCATTGTGAAGTTATCTGGTGACAAATCCTATGATTATAAATACTAAATGATCACTGCTGGGTAACACTGACAGTAAGTGTACATATAGACATTTTGTTATTGTTATAGTCAGAGTGACCCAGTCAAACACTGCATGAGACAGTGTTGGCAGTGTCTTGGTTGGATGTGTGCTGATGAATAAAATCACGGGACTGATGTTTAACAAAATACAAGTAGACACTATGCAGGACATGTGTGGCTGATCAGCTGTCGGTGATGAACAAGAACCTCCAGATCACTCACCCTCTAAGACCATAGGCGAGTAAGATACCACTTCACTGTGGCACATGGGACTCTTAGCACTGTTGGTTTTCTTTCTTACAAACTTGATGCAGTGTCTCATCAGGCCCCCAGAAAACTATCTAGAATTGAGAACTGCCCTGCAGTAATGTTAAAATGATCTATTGGAGGAGGTGAGTGGGTCGCCAACATTTTTTCATTGCCACGAGTCACCACAGCAGCTCGTTCTGATACTTCCTCCTCTCTGGTTGTGGATCAGCACAACAACACAGATAACATCGAGGTGTGGGCCAGATTGGGGCCACTGTCTATGGTCACAGTTCAGTTCTAGCACCGGTGAGAATGTTTTCGCAAGTTTTTGCCCGTTTTTTTAAGGACCACAGTTGACCCATTTTTCGCAAGCCGTTTTGCTTTGCCTATGGGGCAAATGTGACTAATTGCTAGTTTTGAGGTGAGTAGGGATGTGGTGCATTCAGGGCAGCAGCATACAATTTGTGGGTGAGATTTACCTATTTGCATGTCGACCACATATTGTGTAAGCCAGATTTCAGTGGGTTGGTGACACATTGACCACATTGCAGTCAATATACTTAAAAGTCAACTCATAAGCCTGTCATTTTACAGAAAATATGGGCTACAACACTGGAAAGAACTGCATATTAATGATGAGGGCTTTTTATTTGAACAAAAACTATGACTACATTGCTGCGTGCCGAGGTGCCCTGACGTTATAGCTGCTACTTTATTGCGAATATTTTTGAGTTTATTGTTTTAATCTTTAAAAATAAACTCAAATATTATATTCTTACATATTATCATATCATTTTTAGATGATTGCAGTCGCTTTAGTCAAGGCGGAACACATTTACATTGTAAATGTGTGGATTTAGCAATTGACAGGCAAGTAAATGAGTCATAACTCGCACGCAAGGAAACTATTGTCCATTATACCAGCACTTTAATCCACCCTTGGCCCCAGCCAGACCATAACAACCAAAATTCAAAATCATAACAAGAGAAAGCAGGCATGAAGCTGAACAGAGGATTAAAAAGCTGGAAGAGGAAAGTGAAGAGGCGAGTCAGAAATGAACAGTGCAAGCATTTAATACACAACAAAAACACGCTGAGCTGCCAGTCAGCATTATAACATGATGACAATATATTTGTATGTGAAACAAACATTGTGACATTTAATACATTTTCCCCACCCAAGGAGACCATATATATGATACATATTACAGCAATGGCGGCCTGCATGTTTGCTGTGATTGTGTAGGTTGTGTTATTTAGTATTAGTATGTTTTATGTGAGAGAATCGTAGCATGAAAATAAATCTCAGCAACTTCAGATGTTGGATATTTCTAAATAAATCTGAAACTGCTGAGGTCAAATTTGGCTTTTGCCACGACATGCTCAGCTTTTGGACTCCAAACCTGCAGTTTTATAATTACACCTGGTTGAGAACCAGAGTGAATAAAGCTCACGAAATGTTATCCGCTTAAGCCCCTGTTCAAACAACAAGAAATATTCTTTCAAACACTGGACGCCACGCTTGGCTTTTCATCCTCGTGTGGGTGTTGTTTTGAGTTGTCATTCCAAGAACGTCATCGAAGAGCTTCAGAAAAACGGACACAAGGTTTCATCCTGGTCAAAGTGTACACTCTTGGCTCAAGCACAGCCAAACTCAAGACATAGAGACTTTTAGACTGGCCATGCAAACACTCTAATTATACACTAAATGATGTGGAAAGATAGCCTGAAGTACTTTGGGCAATCTCGCTGTAGGGGAAGAGGTGAAATGTGGAAAAACGTTCTATAAATAGCCCTGTTTTTCGTGCATAACCATGAAAAGGTAAGCTTAAAATATAACTGTGTAGACTGCAGATTTGATCGGCCTACAAGTTAGGCAGCTCCAAGATAAACTGCAGAATATGGCTTTAAAAATAAAAAGCAACGCTGGGCACTGAAAAGATGCTGTATTTTGCTAAGGCAGCCCCTGTGTGACCAAAAAGTCATGTCAGTCCACAGCCAGGGGAGAGGATGTCGCAGCTCACACTCGTTACTTGGACATCATATGAAGTTTAAAGACGGGTGCTGAAAACTGTTACATAAGCTATGGTTAAATCAGCAATGCAGCCTCTCCAAAATAATATGCTTTAACTGTGGTGAGGAACACTTTTCCAGTGCATCAGCATTTCCATGGTACAGAAGCTGATGCCTGTTGTTAGGAATGGTCAGACAACACCTGTTCTTGGTTCGTATTTGTAAACTGGAATAGTAATGTCCTGTTCGTGCCAGCACCGTTAATTTCACGACCACGCTTCTCCGAGTCCAACTCTCTGAACACTGAGGGTCAGGCCCTATTTCCATAGGTTTCTCAAAAGACTGTAGCTGATGTGAGTTAAAAATGTGGGGGCTCTTTGACACTGTAATCAATCACTGACTTCACAGCATGGAGGTGGTCTGACGTTTTTTTGCGGCGTGCATGAGAACTTTTTTCCACATGTGGAACTGGCGTGCGCTTTAGGAAGTCAGGGGGAGTTAATAATTTGTTGATTGTGTGGCCTGGCATTGTTATCCACTGAGATCTGCATGTTAATGTCATGAGGCTGTGCTACCAAATAGTGTGTCTGGAAGTGGACTAACTAATCAGAGGGTCAGGGGGGTTCAAAGCCCAGGTGCAGGTTCTGCTGTTGTGCTGCATGGTGCTGTCTGCTAATCAAGGAAGTTGTTATGACAACAAATAGAGCCAGTTGTGTAATGGTGGTTTCTCTGCGCCAGTTAGGATCAATTGAAATAGGTCACAAATAAAAGAATATATGGTTTAACATAAATGTAGTTTGTGTCAGTTCTGTTATACTCTGAATGAAAATCTAATTTGAGCTGTTGTAACTGTGACACACGGAGCTGAAGATGCAGCCACACAGCAGCAGAGCAATTGTGAACAGGCTGCAGTTCTACTGCATGATGCTGAAACCAACACCATGATGATAGTGTTAATTATTGTATCATTTAATGATGCGTTCAGGGGCCAACACTACAATGTCTCGACCAGCTGACAATACATAGCCACATTTAGGTAATGTAGTTTAAATGTTTTAACTTTGCTGATGTAGATGCAGCATCTGCAACGTGTGCAACGTGCAATATGTCACATCAGCTAAAGTTTTGATTTGGTTTGTAAGGTTGATATTGAGCAGAATGCATCATATTGAGAACTGCAGTGGAAAGCGAGACAGGGAAACATGCTGCTGAAACGAGCGCCAAACAACACCAAGTGTCAGACATTTCCATAATTATGTAGTTTGGTTATGCAGTTAGTGAAGTCTGATTAGACCAGCTTTTCACTCAGGCATTAGTGTAGTTAATTTCTCAAACCTACCGGTTTGTAAATGGAGGGACATATTTCGGCGTGGATTATCATGAGCAGTATCCCGAGCAGAGCAGTGCCCAGAGCCAACGCGCAAAGGCGCTTTTTATCCTCTAATAAAAACTTTCTGTCCCGCAGTCTGTAGAGGTCGTCTCCCTCCATGTGAGCTGTCCGCTTCCCGGGAAGTGACAGCGGCACGGCCACCGTCGAGCCCCCGCCGTTTCGGTTGATCAAGCCATCACAATTCACACAGTCCACTTTGGAGTCTCCCTGCAGGCTGCGGTTTGTCATCTCCATCTCCAGAGCGCACATGAGGCGGCCGTCTGTCCCTCGCTCCCTGTCGCCGCTGTCCGTCGCTCCGTCCTCTGCCTGTCCGCTCTCTCCTTTGCTCTCCTCCCGAGCTGGGGAAGGCATAGTCCGATGGGCGCACTGTGTACCAGGCCCTTCTCTCGTTTGTCGCTCATCGAAGTAGCGGGTTTACCAAAACATTTGGCCTTTAACACACCCTCACCTTAACACTCCTACCAACCGGCGCGCCGTAGTTACGCGCGCTGATGCCATTTGCACAGTGAGGCGATGCAGGCTTACCCGTATTTACATGGGTTATTATTTTAAGGGTGTGCGTCAGTCTGCCCCAAATGAATTCTCTCTCTCTGTGTGTGTGTGTGTGTGTGTGTGTGTGTGTGTGAGAGAGAGAGAGAGAGAGAGAGAGAGAGAGAGAGAGATGCGCTCTCGGAAGAGTGTATGATCACAAAACAAGATGTTCACTTATATTTCATTGAATTTTGAGTCTAATCAGTTTAGCAGGAAAAAATTACTTGACAGGATGTTACCATCACCAAAAAGTTTTTTGTATTTTAATGATTTGGGAACAATATGATTACCTATTTTTTCTGCACAAAAATAAGAAACCAAAATGTAAAAACTAAAACACAACAAACCTCATGTTCCTTGTTTTTGTTTAGCTGTTGGTAACGCACTGTAACGGTGATGAGCAGGACAGCTGTAGAGTGACACCTTGTGGTTGAGGACCTTCATCCCTTGACTTGTGCTCTATTCCAAACATTAGTCAAGGTTCACTAACATTGGCAATGACTCATACTGTCCTGGCCTTCACTCTTCAGTCATCCATCTTTAAATAGGATTTTTCAGGTGTTTTCCTCTAAGCCTCTTTAAAATAGTCTTGTAAATATGCCTGCTTTATTATTTATTGGAGTACTTCCCATTCCTGTCCCAGCAGCTTAACTGTTGCCATTTTCTCTTGGATTAATTGCCACTTTATCCAGCTGTATTCTTATGAATTTAATAAATCATGTTGCTGAGATGTTTTTTTTTTTTTTATTCCATGTAAATGCTCCACAGGCAAAACAAAAAGCGAAACAAAAACTCTCCCCTCAGCTTCTTTACTAGAGCTGTTTAAGGAACAGCGTCATGACCTTGGGCTAAATGACGCATCTAGCACACAGGAGTCCTTCCGCTGCAGCATCCTGCTGCCTGCGCATACGGTAATGATCCTCACAGCTCTGGGTGACAGTAGAGGGTTCAGACTGACAGGTGATTTCTAGGTCAAGTCAAAACATTTTTACGAGAGAAAACACAGACACTTAGAGCACCAAACTCTGCACTGAGAAGTTTTGTTTATGGAAATAAGCACAGGAACACCACTTATGATTTAAAATATGAGTTGATTTAATCTGCTGCAATCAGAAGGCAAATGCCTGATGCAAAAAGTGAACGCGAAACAATGCTTAAAGCACACAGATGAGCTTCCAGGTTGCATGGGCATTAAATAAATATGGATCGACATAATTAAATAATCACAGTACATAACAGTCAGTGAGTGAATTCAGGATTTATATAGCTGCAGCAGACTTTCATAGCAAGTGAAGTTATTTACAATAAAAACTTTAAAAACACACAGCTTCAAACAGGCCATAAAACAGACACAAGTGAATATCTATACATTATACTGACAGCAGAGAGTTCAAGCTATTTAAAATCATGTTTGTGCTCTGTGATTTGCAAAATACAGCAGCCACTGTTAATATAAAAATATACAGTTTCATGTGTTAGCTATGAGTTGAGTGCCACCCACTGGTGGCCAAATAAATTACAACAACAAGACGGTGAGATTAGAAAGTGTGCATCAGTATAGTATCCAAGTTCTGTATTATTTACAAGCAGTTTAGTAAAAATATTCTTCTTAATATACAGATATTGTCACTCAAGCTACAATAGATTAAACCCCTGAATCACATTTTACATTGATGAACCGACGTACACACCTTGGACCATATTTGGTGAGAGACCAGACAGAGATTGACATCACAACAGAAGTTACACCTGATAAGACAATTATTTGGTATTATGGATATTGCTGAGAGTTCCTGAGTTAGTCCAAGCACCCAGTGATTGAAGTCATTCTTAAAGTGGAAGGTACGTACAAAGAATTAGCAGTGCAGACCTGACAGATCATTAAAAAGAAAACAGTTTTCACTCAAGTTCAGAGGCATCTCAGCGCCGATAATAAGCCATCAATTACAAGTCACCACGAATGAACAAAAAAGAGGAATCATTACAGGTTGCTGAAAGAATAACTTTGAGCTATGCAGTTAATAAAGTTCTTTTTTGGCCCAAGTTTAGCTGAACTCAGAGGACTGACACAACATGGCTCAGTTGAAGGAGCGTGTAACGCTCTATACACCGTCACCCCACACTTCCTGGACGGTCTAACCCTTCACCGCTCCCCACGGCTGCAGAGTGGCTTGAGGCAGAATGAACTGCGGAGACGGCTGCGGCAAGATGTAGTAGCCAAATACCTGCTGGGGTGGGGGTGGAGGTGGTGGAGGTGCGCACACTGCGTTGAGAAACACTGGAGCGCCTTTCTTGTACTGGGGCCAAACTGGTGCAGGGTGGTAGAAGTACTGGAGGCTGGCAGGGATCTGAACAGAGAGGAGAAACACAAGAGATTAGAAGGGATAGTGGAGTTTCCAGCATGAGCGTTAAACACACTTTGTCCATATGGGAGGAATCACTGGTACTTTCCATTCTAGGACATGCAATACTGAAACTTTTTCACATGGGAATGACTTGCCAGCAGCAGCAGCAGCTCAGAGCCAAGTAATCAGCTTACAACATATACACAGACTGGGCCGTAACCAACAGTTTTTGACGCTTCATTTTTCAATTTGACATGCAAATTATAAATCAATATTTGAATGCCACACAGCTTTTCTTTTCTTTTTCTATTAATTATGTTCAAACCCAGCTCAGTATTTCTGCATGGTTGCAAAAAAAGACTAGGCCACACTAATGTTATTAGTATTATACTATTTGTAGAAGCAGATTCCAGTGGTGGCAATAACTCCAGAGTGTCATAAAGTCCAAAGTCCAATGTTAAAAACATCTTTATCTAATGAAATATTATCAGTCAATCCATATTGTTAGCCTTAAAGATAAACTATGCAGGATTTTCTTTAAAACAATGTGCAGACTCCCTCTCGATCATCACTTATGACCTACTAGAAATGTGTGACAGTGGGTTTTTCTGAAGAGACTCTGCCTTCTGCCTGTGTTTTCTTATTTCCTGTGTTCGGGATATGTACTCCCACAGTGCTCAGGTGAGGTCAGGGCTTTATAAAAAGATAGCAACCAGGTGCCAGACCGTAAGCAGCAGGCATACAAGAGATGCAGCGCTTAAAAACCCAAATACAGTGAGGCAAAATGCCCAACAAGAGTGTCTCAGTTTTACTTTCAAACTGTAATACACAATCCTGCACAGTGTACCTTTAAGTCTTTCAAAAACATTTTCACTGTGGCAAAAATCTGTTTGCTCTCCTGCTTGTCACACACAGAGGTCAGCACACACCCCGGACTAACATGGCTGTCTGACAGCACCATAAACTACATTTATTTATTAAAGAAAGTGGATTTAATTTTGAAAAACACTATCTATTTAAACCAATCTCTTTATTCAATTGAGGATTTTATCTGAGTTTTTTTTAGGGCAATGAGGTTATAAAATATGACTACAGACATTCGAAGCTTCATTTGAAAACATCAATAGAAGTTTCAAATGTAGAAAAAAAAAGACATTTTGTACATTTATCTTTGGAGAAAATCGGCAAATTCAGAACTTCTGAGGGGTGTAACAATGTGTTGTATGGTTCAGAATTAGTTTTGTGTGATGCAATTCACCACACAATTTTTCCAAAACCTACTCATCTGTACAGGGCTGTGATATATTGAATAGTTTTTGGACAATATTAAAGCTCTATGGTGCAAAGAAATAAACTATATCAGGCTTTATCGTTGCTTTTTTGTTGTTGTTTTAGTCTCTTAATGCAATTTCTTGCCACAGAGATAATGATAGAATATCATTAACTCAAAACGTGAGATATCAACAGATGGTCCTAACAGAGAGGGAAAAAAATTACCATTTTTCTGACGTATTTGACTTTATTTGGTCCTTCTGCGAATCGCTTTCGAATCCTGGGCACCATTGCTATCGTGTAGGTGTCGCCTTCTGCTGATTCCTGCTTGACGACCTCCTTTTCTTCTTTTTCTTGCTCCCCCTCCGTCTCGACATCTTTCGCCTCCTCCTCCGTGTCACTCGACGC
Source organism: Epinephelus moara (assembly GCF_006386435.1). Lineage (NCBI taxonomy): Eukaryota > Metazoa > Chordata > Actinopteri > Perciformes > Serranidae > Epinephelus > Epinephelus moara. The sequence continues at coordinate 21,481,487 of NC_065511.1, read as the reverse complement.
AGTGGAACCGCAATCCGAGGAGGTAGCAGAGTGGTAATCTGACGTGTCCAGATTTAGTGAGTCCACCGAGGAGTCAGCCTGTTTCTCCTCCGCGCCATCCTCTTCAAAACAGGCTACAGTGAAGGGCCTGCCGTTCTCTCCAGATCTGTGAAGAGGGAGTGGGTTATTTTAAACCACAGTAATTTTTAATTTAACAGTCAACCCAATTCCTTCTTTTTCTCTCCCACATTTTATTCATCGTTTCACAGAATGCATCATGATGATGACTTGCTCATAATTCCTGGCTAGACTGAGAAACGCCTCTTTGTTGTTGAAGTGTGTCATTCTTTGCCTCTGCCTCAGCAGCCCAGCCTGTGACTCACCTTGCACACACCTCCAGTGGGTCGATCCACAGTGTGATCTCACGCGGAAGGCCTAGTTCACCTGGTGTGAGCTCACTCTCCTCACATGCCCTCAGAATCGCTCCATCACAAGGCCCTACATTGTTTATCCGGATACATCTGTGAAGGATTCAACAATTAAGATTCTGTGTGCTCTTCTGTGGATCTGTTCCTCTTTAACTCAGGATGCTCGGGGATCGTAATCTTCGCAGTAAAAAAAACTTTACATTCAGTGACAGATGTGTACATTTTTCACATTGGTTATTACCTGTACGCCTGGCCTTTGCTGGGACAGTCTGGGTACCAGTGGTCGTCATATCTGTCACATAAAATTTTCTGTAGTTTCTCAGCAAACAATTCTGCTTTGGCCTCACTGAGCTTGCCACGTGCCACAGCCAGACGTTTGAGGAAGTTGACTCCAGCCGTCACCTCTCTTTTCATGGTGACTGCAGAAACAGATGACAAAAATAAATTACTTGAGGTCGCCAGCAAATTCATCTTGTTGTTCCCGTGGACATGAGTATGGGGCTACGTAGTCACATTTTCTTATGTAAGTATGGTGATTTGGGTTTTTTGTTGACAGACTGTGACTTCCCCTCAGTGAGATGTGGGGGTGCAGGAACTTCAGCTGCAGTGATAACAGCACTTCCCTGTGCAGTTGCCCCTGGGCCTATTTTTACTACCTTCAGGGAAGCTGTGTGTAAAAGAGGGCCTGGCATTTTGCTGCTACAGACATGGCTCGCTGTTGACAAAAGGCTAGAGTTTGTATACAGGCAAACAAGATGCAAAGTAGCGCTGCCGTGTTGACACGTACTTCTTGAAATGCAAATCCAATGAGCTCACTGTGCTGTTTATCCTCTGATAGCGTGTCTGTTTGGGTTGGGCGCCAATGTCAGCCTGACCAGAGAGAAGAGTGTGTTCTATAAAGGCCAAGGCAATTTCTGCAGCAGAACTGGCTCAGTGCGCCAACATCCTGCTGATGTCCCTGACAAGACAGTCCTGCCTTGAACTTTAAGGTGCAGTAATTTGTTATTGTGGCTTGAAACACGCCACTGTTGCTTCTCCCTGTGTAATGTGTTGTGAGAGAAAATTATTATTTGCTCTGGCAGACGCAGCCACAGCCTCCACTTAAGAGCCCGTGACACAACAAGTGAGAGCAGTAGTAACTTTAAATCCCTAACAAATATGTTTTGCCTTTATCTTATTATAGACGTTCAATCAGCAGCTTTGATATTACAGCCAGTTATTAGTCTGTGACGTAAACAGGCTCAAATACCATATATTCTTCATGCTGTTGTTGCAGCCTTCTCATTTGCGTAACTCTTGCTTTGCTTTCCATCACTCAGTAACTAAATATGCTCATTCCAAAACATCCAAACCAAGAAAAGGCTATAAATCCTGCAACAAGCTGACCTGCAGGATGTCACTTCATCTGACAGACAAACATGAGCACTGGTTTTTCTGGTAGGTTTTCAAGTTTCAAATGTGTGTTGCCACTGTGATGAATGAAAAAAATGGCCCTGGACTTGAATTCTGTCTAATGACGGGTTAAAGAGGCAACAGGAATTCAAAACAAGTAAGGTATTCAAGCTGACGGAGCACTTATGGAGGTTTCAAAATGTTTCAGGCGCTGAATGTGACTCTTCTTGTTTATAAAATGTTACATGTTATGATGTGTCAGTCCAAATTTGACATGTTAAAGCAGATTTCTTTGCTCAAACAGTAAATAACCAAAGATATTCTGCCATAGAGGAAGATTACTTTGGTACTTACGCTTAAAAATTAGTTGTGAGAACAGTCACTTATCAGAATTGTGGCTGATTTGATTTCTGTCAATCAGGTGATCTTATCGTTTCAGATCTACACTGTTCATTTGAGGGCTGAGAGAGTGTTATTTAAAACAAGTTAAAGTTTCGGGGGTGAAACACTGTTAATTTGCTCTGATTATCAGCTCACAACTTTTGCCCCCTTGGGGTCAGGTAGGCGTTCATGGACAACACACACGTACCACGTTCACTACTGATTCAGTGTAATGAGTTCTGCCTGGCACGGCCAAGATGAGTCATGTTTTCAACCTGCTTGCATCATACCAAATTCAGGATGCATGTTTCTAAAGAACCTTGAGGCCGTTCACAACTCTGAAGGTGTTTGTTTTCTCTGATTGCTTCACCTAACCTACCACCTACCTAACCTTAAAACGAAAAAAAAAGCTCCCAGCCATGACTTCTCAATCTGCACACCATGTTTGTCGTGTGTCTGTTTACTGAACAGTGACCTGCTGCCATTATCACAGTATGTGCTGATACTGTTTTGATTTCACATGTTAAGCTTAAAACAGCTGCTGCTAATTCTGCATACTAAAGTGTGTTCAGGTGTTTTCAGGGAGACCATGTTGGATCATTTCTTGTGTGTGTGTGTGTGTGTGTGTGTGTGTGTGTGTGTCACTCAGCAGCTTTATGTTATGCTCAGTATGTGTTTGGCATACCATAACTTCATTTCAAAAACTAGGCCAAACACCCTGTCATTTTAAAATCAGTGTAAACAGGCTTTAAGACGAGTTTGCAGATAGTTCTCAGAGAGGCTGTTTCACCTTTTAGTCTGGTTTCGTCGATAGCAGGGTGACAACGAAACTTGGGTGAAACAAAGGAGACACAACAAAGCAATAAAGGCTCAACTGTGTGAGCCAAGGAGGGGACACGTGTGTGTATGTGGCTGCTCGTGGATATAAATTACAACCAGAGACAGAAACTGAAAAGAAAACGACAGCCTATTTAAATTTTGATGTGTTTCTCTGTGCTGTGACAAAGGAAACGTGGTGTTTCATGCTGGAAATAACGCATTTGGGGTTTCTGACAGTGCGGAAACCCCCCGGTGGAAATTAGCAGAAACAAGCCTACGGATGTAATTTCGGTAAAGAAGGCTGCATGTACTATTTAGTGAGCCTAACACGATAATTTGGCATTAATATGTCACAAAATTCATTTAAAAGTCCTTAAATTGAAATTATAAGGAGGTAGGGTAGTTAGAAAAAGTTTTCATAGTGGGTCAAACACCTAAGAAATAAACCAGACTAAACAAAAAACACAGCAAACTCATAACAAATACCCCGCGCGACACATTTAAGACTTAAAGTGATACCCGACAATAAAATAGTAACAACTTGACAAACACGGCGGCGACAAATGCTTTGAAATCTGCAACAAACTACATTTTTTTAATTGAACACGACACAAAAGTAACAAAATATATTTCAGCGGTACTCACGATACAAAAGTGTCCAGTCTGTAGATACCCAGCGGTCGGTGAGTGTCCTCGGCGCTTCGTCCCTCGTCTCGTGGCTGTGTATGCTGATTGTTGGAGTTATTATGGTCAGCACATGTTGCTTCCTTGTTCTCTGTTCAGATCTCGGTGCTGCTGCAACAGAGACGTAACCATTACCGTCAGTGTGACTCACTTCCTATAAGTCGACGTCGTGAGCAAGCGCTGACTGGTTCCCTGTAACAGCAACACCCCGCCCTGCCCAAATATGGGCATTCAAGGTAAACAGCTGACTGGGGGATTTCACTGGGTTACAACCACGTCCCTGAAATTACAATAGCCTAGTTTTCACTATCCAGTGATGACATTTGGTGTAATACTGTTGTTTGTCCCCTGTTGTTACTTTCACTATCCGCATTAAAGGATTGATTGTGTGTGTCAAAACCACCACAGATCAGTGGTTCACAACCTTTTTCCTTTAACCTGGATCGACATCTGTTTTCTTGTGCTGCGTTCAGGTGCCTTTCACAAGCATTTCAACCATCAATACCTAAAAATTGGTTTGATTTCTACAGAAAACATGAGGGGGAAAAATATAAAAAATAACTAGAGAAATGTCAAATTCTAAAATTTTAGGTGATTTTCTTGGTTTTTTTTTTTTTCACTTTTCTTTTTTGCTTATTTTTAGGTAATTTTCTTGCATGTCTTAAAAAATTACTTCTTAAGGGACTACTTTTTTTTATCATTGAGTGAACTGATGACCTCTGACTAAGTGACATATCTAGATATCTAGATGGATAGATAGTAATTTATTGATCCCAAGCTAGGAAATTCTTTTGTTACAGCAGCAAGTGATCAAACAGTATGTGGACATTAGAATATAGGAATATAAAATATATACAAAAATAAGTAGTACTAAAATTTAAAATATACATGATATACATTTTCATGTTTACAGTGTACATATTTTAGAGGTGTTTTTTTTTTTAAAAAAGTGCAAAATAGTTACAAGTGTGCAACTGGTTATGGGCAGCAGTGCAAACATATCTTATGGATATTTCATTTTATACTCAGAACAGAACAACTTAACCAAATAGTGAACACAAAAACTGCAAGAAGTTTGTATAAAACAAGGAATTTTGATGGATTTTAAGCAGATTATTTCCATCGGAGGTGAGTTTTCCAGATATTTGTAGGAACTTTTCACAGGATTCTCTGTATAATATATTTTTAAAAATATTTTTGATTTTTTTTTTCCTACTTTAAAATGTCTTAAAAAAAATTGGATAGATATTTAGTGTTTTAGAGTAAAGGCTCTCTAAATATAACTACAGCTTGTGTACATGTTGTTGTTTTATTTATGTGAATAATTGAAAACAATCTAATGCTAAAATATATGGCCATTTTGTATAATTTGTATCTTTTTTTTTAAGATTTTTTCTATTTTTAGAACATTAACCAAAAAAACAAATACACACAAACAGCACAGACTAAAACAAAAACACCCGGCTGCTTGTATTTCTTTCAACCAATCACAATCGTTCTGGGCGGTGCCACAGCAACGGTGCGCTTGCAAAAATATTGCCGGGGGGAAACAGGTTTTAGTGTAACACGCCCACAAAAATATCGCCTGGGACGCGAACCATGGCAGAAAAATGGCTACATCCCCGCAAGATCAAACCCCGCAAAAGTTAGTAAAGGACGTGTTGAAAACTGCAACCGGAGGTGGTAGGGCGGGACTTCAGTGGCTCGTTCCGCCCAATGAGAGGCTGATCTATGCAGCGAACTTCCGCCCACTCAGACTAGGGCTAGAGCAAATGCTGGTTTTGAGATCTTGGGTAGACATGACCTGTCCCTAAGAGGCAAAGTTGAACTGATTCAGGAACAGACACACCCAGCCACTCTTGTATTGTTTTGACTATCTCTCTCCAGAAAAGTGGAACTAGAGGACAGGCCCACATTGCATGCAGTGTCTTCCTGCCTTTTATATTTCCAGCATAGATTATTTTCTAGTGAACCCATTTTATAAAGACGGACAGGTGTTAAATAATATCAATGAAGTATCATCGAAATGAATGTCTTAATTTTCCCAGAGCTTCTCTTGTAAACCAGCCTGCACCAGAGATTATCCTCGCCAAAGAATCCTTATCAATGTTCAAATTTAAATCCCTCTGTCAAACTGCTATATATATTTTTAAAAAGCTTTCTTACACGCTTTAAAATCAAGAAGGTCTCCCGACCCTCTGTGAAGCTTTGGCGACCTGTAGTGGGGGTCCAGATCCTCAGATTGGGAACCTGTGTTGTAGGTATCCATTTTGGTTCCACTTTCTTATGAGGCACCCTTACCAAAGATTTATATGTGTGACTAACTCCTTAATTAATAGTGAACAGATTATTTACTAATGCTGTATAGATCTGAAAAACAGGGGTAGAAAGCAAAAGTAGTAACACCGCCATGTAACTACTCTTACACATACACAAGTAAAAGTATTATCAGTGCTTTAAAGTTGAATTACAGCCATTTTGAAAATGTAGACATGTTATTCCCGTGGTCTGAGACAGTCCAAACATATCACCAAACATGAACTCTCTCCCAAATCCAGAAACTAGAGTGCCAAAACTCAAACGCGTGATGTCATAGGGTACAAAGTCTGGGGCTGCTCCATAGACAGTGAATTAGGAAAGATGTTCTTGATGACACTGAGAGCAGCCAGGGGAATGCTCTGAGTATATGGTTACATTTTCTGTTTCAGAATTGAGAATATAAAAACTAAAACAGACATTCTTTGTGTCCACAAAATCAGTCTCCCATTCATTGTCTATGGAGCAGTTCCAGACTTTACTTGGTGACGTCACAGGTTTGAGACTTACTGCTGATTTCTGGCATTGAGAGAGAGTCGCTCATGGTCACAAATATAGATTGAACTTTCCCAGGCCATGAAAATGATATATTGGAATTCTTCAAATAGGTGGTGTTCACAAAGTAAAAAGCAGCCAAGCCTTTACATAGCTCACCTTGCACGCACTTCCAGTGAGTCTATTCACAGTGTGAGCTCATGTGGAACGCCTAGTTCACCTGGTGTGAGCTCACTCTCCTTACATGCTCTCAGGATCACTTCATCACAAGGCACTCCACGTTTATCCGTATACTTCAACATTAAAGATTCTGTGTTTCCCATGTGGATCTTACATGCAGTGACAATTATGTACATTTTTCTTATTGGTTATTACCTGTATGCCTGGGGAAATCGGGGTACCAGTGGTCATTATATTTGTTGTATTAAAGTTTCTGTAGCTTCTCAGTAAACAATTCGGCTTTGGCAGACTTTTCAGTAGAGCTCTGATGTTATGCTGTATGTATGATGCATGAACATATAAGCAGCAGTTTAATCTATTGTTATGTATAGTAATACAGACTCTGCAAAGCACCTGCAAAGCACCTCGTCATACAGCTGTCAAACAAAGGAGTGAAGTAAAAAGTGCAATATTTCTCTCTGAAATGTCATGAAGTAGAAATATAAGGTAGCAGAAAGCTTCATTATTGTACTCAATAACAAGTAAAAGTTCAGAACAGCACCTAAATTAAGAACTCCAACATGTTATCTCCACAGCCTGGGAAAGTTCAGTTAATATTTATGAACACGAGCCACCCTAAAGCTAACTATATATATCTATAACTAGTGATGTCATAGGGTATACAGTCTGGAGCTGCCCCACAGACATTGAATGGGAGCCTGATTTTATGGACCCAGCTTTAGTCTATTGTAGTGATCTCAGTTATGAAACAGAAAACTCACCCATATCCTGAGAACACTCCCTTGGGTGCTCTCAGTGTCATCTAGAACATCTTTACCAATTCATTGTCAGTGGAGAAGCTCCACATTTTATACTTGATGACATCACAAATTTGAGATTTAGCACTCTAGTTTTTGGATTTGAGTTGTAATGTTTGCTAATATTTTTGGACTGTCTTAGACCATAGGAATAACATGTATTAATTTTAAATGGGCGTACTTCCTGTTTAAGCAAAAGTCAGACATATGTCTTGAGAGTAGCTTGTTCAATTATAATTGTTCATGCATTTTAAGTTGAAGTGGAGCTACTTATATATTATTATTTGGTTATTTATTTTGTAGTAACTGGGTCAATTGAGGCATGTGGGGCACAGCTCCCCCTGCTGGCAGCTGAGAAAAGTTGGTTTTAGTGGTAATTTAGAAATTAATATAATTTTATAACTGGATTAATGTATGACATAAAAATCCTGGTTGTCGCTGTTGATAGTTACAATTATTATACGATTAAGAGTCAGTGGCTGGACAGGCCTATAATAGTTTTTAAATGTTGTTTTAATCACGCTCCGTGGAGAGGTCGCACTAGTGTGATCAGCGCAATGCACCAAACAACAATGCGCATGCTCAGCCAATTAAAGCAGGCGGCAGCTTCGGCGGCTGTTTCTCCCCACTTTCTCATAGTTGGCAAAAGTAAGTATTTATTTTAAAGAATTTTACAAACTGGGGTCACCATTAACGATGTAGCACACATTTAAAATTCTGTCTTAAAAGAAAATTTGAGATGTAACACCTGGGTGCCCACCAGCGTCGGATATTGCTGTTTTAATATAACGTAACGTTAGCCTACTAGCTAACATTAACTGCTAGCTTGTTAGAGAAGAGGCTTTTTCGGAGAACTTTACCAAACATGAAAGTAGCAGCACAATGTGTAAAACAAAGCAAATTTAGCTAACGTTAGCTAAACTGACAAGTACAAAGAATTGAGTAGTGTAACGGCAAATTTAGGAGGACAGGTAAGTGCCCAGTTGGATTATCACCTGTGTTAAACTGAGTGGGTAATGTGAAATAGCAAATTATGTCAGTTGGCTATAATTATCCGTGTTTGCACCTGTGCAAGTAGCCTCATTGTTGCACCGCCATTTTCCACCTGCAAGTACCATTGGTAATAATGTATCATACTTTGTAAGATGAATATACGTTATGTCTTTAATCCTTATGTGCAAAGTAATCAGTTACTGTTGTCAGATAAATATAGCAACAAAGCAATTCAAAGTGCTGTACATAAAACATCAACAGCATCTAGACAAGGTGAAAAAGAAACACATTATAAAAGGACATTTTAAATATCAGTTCATTAAAGGACTAGAGAACAGCTGATTGGCTCTCATGTAGTTTCCAGTTTGGGTGGATGAACATTGTAATTGCATTGGATTGTCAGACTAAAGGATTACTGATTTTACATTGACACTATTTAGTCTATTTAGATTTATGTCAACGTATTTTTACGTAACTGTATGCTTTAATTGTGTCTTACACACCTGGGACTTCTGACCACAGAGCTCCAACCATAACAAGCTGTGAGTGTGTATGTTTAAGATCAATAAAGCGCCCATAAATACCAGCAGTTCACAGCAACACATACTGAAAGACTGCAGCTGGAAACCACACAGTACATGCTCATGTCATATTAACAGAATAGTAGCCTGCTGTCCAGGAGTGCTTTTTCTCTAAATTTAAAAATGTCCTGCTTTAGTATTTAACTGCAATAATTATTTAGATCATTTACTATAATAATTATTATACATTTTTTCTTCTTCTTCTTTTTCTTCTTCTTCTGATTGTTATTCTCCTAATTACTTACGTGCTTAAATGTAAGCAGCATTTCAATGGTGCAGCTGATGATTATCATTTATGTAAAAAGTGCTATATTTCCCTCTTTTGGGGCGGCAGTAGTTCAATCCATAGTGACTTGGGTTGGGAGCTGGAGGGTCACCGGTTAAAGTCCCTGTCTGGGCCAAATATGGGTGCCCTTGAACAAGGCATCGAACCCCCAACTGCCCAGGGTGCCCTCTCCACGGCAGCACCCTCGACATCTCTCCATTTAATGCATGTATGGGTCCTGTTTGTGCATGTGTGTGTATTTCGGGCCTATGTGTCGATGACAACAGTGTAAAAATTGAATTTCTTCTTGGGGATTATTAAATTATATCTTCTTCATCTTCTTCTAAATGAAGAGAAATAAAAAGTGTTCATCAAATTTAGATATTTAAGTAAAATACAAGCGCCTCAAAACTGTACTGAAGCACAGTGCTTGAATGTGATGATGTCATTTTTGGCATGTGCACACTCACACCGGGGCTGTTGAAGTCCTACTCTCAAATGTTACTTTCCATCACTGATTGTTAGATGATATTGATCAGTTAGCTGCATTTCACCCCCGATCAGCCAGGGTGTGTTTCTCTCTGTGACCACTAGAGAGCAGGCTGGTTTGTTTCCTCAAATTTCTTCCAGTTAAAAGGGGTCGGCTGCATGTCTCCAAGGCACATTGCTCTTAAACAAAGCAGAAACTTCATTGCTTCTCTTTCTCAGACTTCACTGCTACACAGTCAGGCATCGACTCTCTTTTTCTCCATCAGTTCCTGCAGCTATTATCAAACCCATCCATCACCTCTCCCAGTTTTATGTCTCTTAGTACCAGGCTCAAATTTGATTTGAAATATTGTGTTTTTGCAGGACCTTTTGAAGGTATTTGTCAACATTTTAGGTGCCTTTCTCATTCCTCCTATTCCCCTTTCAATTTGTTCTTGCTACACACACCTGCATGCCGTGTTTCTTTACTTTCTTCCACTCATTTTCTCATCATCACTTTGCTCCTTTGTATTCTTAAATCTTCGTCTTTCCTTCTTTCTCCTAGTAGTTACAGTGGTGTGTGTTGTAGGGCTGCAACTAACGATTATTTTCATTGTTGATTAATCTGTCGATTATTTCTTCGATTAGTCGACTAATCATTTTATCGAAAAATGTGTTAAAATGTTGAAAAATGTCGGTCTGTTTCTCCCAAACCTCAAAATGATGTCATCTAGTGTCTTGTTTCGTACTCACACCAAAGGGTTTTAGTTCACCGTCATGGGAGAGTGTGTAAAGCTGCCAATATTTCAACATAAGAAGCTGCAATAAGACTATTTTGGGGTACTTTTATAGTACTTTTCTATGAAAAATGACTTAAACCGATTAGT
>NC_065511.1:21392243-21470646 GCF_006386435.1 Epinephelus moara | reverse complement strand
GTGTGTTGGTGTCAGTGCAGGTACATTGAGGACACTGTGTCAGATCTGTGTGGATTTTTCTTCACTACTGGATCACACTGCCTGTCCCAGATGCCAACTCAAGAGTAAATTATTGCTGAGAGTGTGTACCAGGGAGATAGAAATAGATGGAGGGAAAGAGAGACATGAGTGGGATGAGAGCGGTAGAAAGTGTTAAAGAGTGGGTGTCTTTGATATTGATTAGCATTGTTTTGACGACTGATAGAAATTAAATTGCCTTCTCTGTCTTTGTTTCCCTTCTGTCTCTCCCTCTCTCACTGCTTTGCTCCTGTTGACCTCCTTCCCACTCCATCTCCTTGAGCTGAGGCTCCGTAGGCAATTCCTGTTGTTAACTATAAGACTGATTGCATTACAGTGTCTTTAAACAAGCAATTAATTTCCTCAAAGAGTCACAGGTTGTTCCGCTTCTTTCGTTCTCTATTTCTAATCCTGACATAGCTTCTGCAAAACTTTCTCCATCTGAAAACTATTGATTTTCCCTATCAGTGTGTCGTTTGTGCTCCTTAAACACTGGTGACTTTTCAGCTGTGATAATGGGAGCCCAAACAGGGACACTTCATACAAACACATGGGCACTCTCTCTGTACATATCTCTCACAAGTGTCGTGATTTTGTAGATAAGTATTGGAAATGAAACCACTTGACCTCGAAATGTGATCGTTCTTTTTCAGGAACAGCTTCTCTTTGAACGCGTCTGGCGGTATCAATGAAGCCCACACGCATACACCACATGCAGCCTGCTTCGCCTTTAAAAACATATTGATTTCTCTCTTTCGCAGGGAGCTTAATGCGATCGATCGGCCAGGCCCTTTCAAGATCAGCGCCAGTATAAGCATCTCTTCCCCTAACACACATGCGGCCTCTTTCCCCTCAGGTAATGACTGTCCTTGGGCTGGGGGAATAGTTTGTCTGCATGAAGAGAGAGAAGTGTTTCTCGTGGCATCCAGTCCTCCATCCTCCCTGGTCCCCAGTAATGTGGTTAAGTATGGAGCGTGCATTTGCCTCTTTGACAAAAGGTATGAGCGAATGCAGCACACACCTCCTTTGACCTTTATCATCCACCAATCCCCCCCTCCCTCCTCCTCCTCCTCCTCCTCCTCCTCCTCCTCCTCCTCCTCTCAGTGGGTCGATACCTATTTGTATTTGCAATGCATTAGACCAGTGCCCTCTTTTTAGATTGAAAAAGTTAGCTTTTCTCAGTTTGGCGCCTTGTAGACAAACCACACTAACAAGACACACGTTTTTTTAAACTTTATTCTTTTCTTTTTTTACTATTTCCTTGTCTTTTTAAAGCATGAAAATGTGATCATATTAATCTGTCTGGTTAGCTCTTGAAAAAGCAGAAGTTAAGACTTTAAAGCTCGGTTAAAGATGCTGGATCAATGGTGAGTTCCATTTGAACTGGGAATTCCCCCTTATGTCAGATATCCAGCTTGGAAAGTGGGAGGAATCTCACCAAAATCCAAGAGGGTTGCTCCGCACATCGACGGTAGTGAAAGCTGTGGTAATATACTGGTAATTATCACTTCTGTTTTATTGTTGTCTCATTAAACCAGTCATCCACACAGTGCTGTTCAACTGCTGTCGGTGGACAAGTTGCTACGGTGTTTGTATGCACAAAATACAGCGTAATGCATTATCTTAACCTGGCTAGAGCAAACATTACTTTGACATAAGGATTTTCTGACTTGTAAAGGATCGTGGTCAGCACGGGTGTGACAACATTCCCAACTCCAGCTTCCGACTACCACAGTACCGCAGATAAGCGAATTTACATGGTATGATAACCGTCAATTTTCATACTATGCTATACTTTAAAACCGGTATTCCACTGCGACCCCAACGTATTTATTAGACAAACTTAGAAATATCATCATCTGCAGCATGAGCTATGGCAGTTTTATCTTGGAGTCTGAATCCTCTAAGAGGTCACAAGAAAAATCTTCTCTTGAACATTTATTTTTGGCCTCGTGGATCCAGTGGAAACAAGGTGTAAACACTGACACAAATTTAAGTTAAAATACGAACTTGTTGGCAAGCATTTGCTTATTTATGCACGGAGCAGTTACAGAGCAACATTATCATGCATTTGGGGTGTTGTTTTTGGCCACCTGATGAATGTGAGTCCAATCTTTACTCTCTTTTAGCTCTGTTTTTGGTCTCTACCAGCTCCTGATGGAGATATGTGGCTCTTTATCTGCTGTCTGCTTTTTCACAACTCCATGGCAATGGGCAAAGTCTTTGTGGTGACGTTGTTCTTTTTTTATTGTGAAACTGAAGAGTTTGGACTTTCTGGACTTTAAGGGCCCTGACATACCAAATTGACGGTTGGCTTTTGGTCAGTATTTGGCTATTGGTGAGCGTCCGTCACCCTAATTTTTGTAGGGAGTTCTGCACTGTTGGCCCTTGTCGGCCCTTGTCAATTTTTTTGTGTTTCATTTTTGGTGGATTCAGCATATTGAATCAATGTTGGAGACGGCTTATTGGTGAATGGAATTATTTTATTTTTACTTTGATGGGCAGTTCAGCTCAAAGAAACGTAAGTGAGGAAAGTAAACAAGCAGCTAAGTTCACCAGGGTGTGAGACCGAAACAAACTTTTTATATTGGATAAGATTATTTTTTTAGCCATTGAGGTCCTTAGCAGAATGTTCATCATGATTTGCGTTACTGTTCGCTAGCGCATTATGAATATGCTTTGTTCTTTCAGCATTGGGTTTTGTTGTTAATGTGCTAACTGGCTAACGAGCATCTTGAATCCATCCTGTTGGTCTTCCAGTGTTCCGTTTTGAATGTCGAATACAGACTACCACCGCCTGCTGTCATAGAGAGTTATTTCCTCTCACACAGCCACAGAACGTATGTGCTAGTTGGCCGTTGGTGTAGTCTTTGCTGTGATCAGGTGCAACTTTTTGGCTGAGACACAGGTGACATTAGGAGACACAGCAGTCAGTCTTGGTCGCCACTAGTTCTTTGAAGTTGGTTTGGTGTGTCTGGGCTGTAAATTACTAACATATTAAACAGTCTGAGAAGGGAACGTCAATCCTTGGTTGAACTCCTCACAGTTTATATATGCAACCTCTGACAAGGCGTCCTGAGATGGCATTGTCTGACAATAAAGGGTAACAAGCCAAACAGGTCTGGAATCACTGAGCTATTGTGTGAGGAACAAACCTCATACAGATAATGCAGTTGACACACTTGATATTTCAAATCAATGAATATCAAGTAAACATCATTTTAACCTGCTTAAATAATTCAGTAATTCTTTATTATTAAATAAGGATAGTTGTAACATTTCAGAGAAACAAATCTCCCAGCTTCACTTCAGTTTTTCAGACGGCCCTTCAGTGTTAGGGTTCAAGTGCTGTATGTGCATGCCATGTTGACATTTTCCTTCCACTCATGTTTTCTCTGTAGATAAGACAGCCTTATATCCACCCTTACATCTTATTGATCTGAGCCTCAGACAGGATTAAATCAACAAGAAAGTCATTTCTCAGTAGATTTAATTTGGTTGCTGACTTTTTAATTGCCTATATTTCAGTCTCTGTCCTCGGTTCACATGGGTGCAGTCTAAACACAGCATACATTACAGCTCTAACCATCGTCTAAGTGCATTAGGGATAAACAATACAACACAGAAGAGGATAGAGACAAGTGTATGTAACTAATAAATCAATAATTGTAACAGAAATGTTAACTCAACAAACTTCAAGTGCATTACCTTTCAAGTGATTTCCTACTTGTAGCAAACGTCTGTCATACATTTGGAATTTTCAGATTAATTTCAAAGAAGCGCTCATTTAAATCCCCCAGATTTCCTCCCAGCTCACCGCTGATGTTATGAAACTTAACTGTGAATGTGAAACTCCAGCCTGCTTTTTGTTTTGTTTTTAAATATGAGGAAGTTAGCTGGGAAACTTTGGGATTTTCTGGCACTATCTTGTATGTATTATTCCTTTGTATGCCACAGCTATAAATGTTTAAAGACCTGTTGAGTTTGTTCTTTTCCCCCTGTTCGTCTCTTAGGGTCTTTTTAAGCCTTCTGCTCTTTTTATTTTTCCATTGTTTAACTTGATCTTTTGTTTAAAAGTTACAAAATGCCCTCCGGTTACACAAGACTTTAATGTAAGACGTGTTTATTAACCTATTGTACAAACTCTGGCACTGCATACGTAAATGCTCTGGGACTACTTGTATAATGTAGAACTATTTAACATATGCAAGTCTGTGCTGTGAGAGGCGTCGGGTGGTTCAGTTTACCGCGTGCCCCCGCTGCCCTGCGATCGAATCCTGCCAGAGCTCCCTGTCTCCCCCTCTGCTGTCTCAACAATTAAATCAGTCAAGGTGAGTGGACTGCCCACTCTCTTTTCTTTTCTATTAAAAAAAACCCAGACAAATAGATAAAAGCATAAGCTGGTATAATAGTCCACTTTATGACCCACAACACAAGCGAGTTGTCTTATTACGAAACATTTCACCTGTATGTCAGCAGTTGCCATGGAGATTTTGCGCAGATATGTGAGGCTCTGCTTAATGGTCTGACCTTAACCTTGCACTTTCTCGATTGAACGCTTTCATGATGTTACAAACACATGGGCATACTTTATACCGCAAATCAATATTTCAACAGCAGTCTATTCTCTTACCTCTCTTACCATTAGACGTGGCCTTTATTATGGACACAGCCCCCGACAATGAGAAGAAAACTTGTGCCTCGATTAATGTTTTTGTACGTTTCAATGATGCTAATCTTGTGTATTTCTTGAACTGATTTCCAAGTCATCCATAGCCTTGAACAAGCGTTTACAAACCTTTCCCCTCCCCCATCTGCATTTCTCTCTCTGCCCCTTTTTGCCCCTCTGTCCTGCTCTCTTTCTCGCTCTCTCTCTCTCCCTCCCTCCTGCAAGCTGTGTCTCTTTCCTGTGTGCTGGGGGGCCAGCGGAGGGGAAGTACACTGAGAAAGAAAAGCACTCTACGAGTTCAAGTGCACGAGCTTAAAGACACAGCTGGCTTCAACAAAGGGGAATATGACAAGGGGAAAAACAGTCGTGGAAAGGCAGAATAATGACCTATTGACAAGGTGGTTGTGTACACGGAGACAGTATAGGGATCATTTCACAAAAAAAGGGGGGGTTGGGGGGGTGGAGAGGGGGCGCAGAAAAAAATGTGAACAGGAAAACAGAGAAAAAATGTCCCCTCCCCTTTTCCTCTCTCCACGTATACTCCTCCTATTCCCTCCCACCTTCCTTTCTTTCAATCTCTGTCCCTCCCTCTCTCCTCTCCTTCATTCCTACCCTGCATGCATGCACACTCTCTAACACACACACACACACACACACATACACAGATACACACACGATGACTGATGCCTTCTCCCTTCTCCCTCCTTCTCTTGCATTCTCCGTTTTCTCACCTCTCTCTGCACCACTGAGACTTTTGCGTGTTTGTCCTCCCCATACAGCGTACGGGGGAACCGGTTCTGCACAGCTCCAGCACAACGTTGTGAGCAAAAGTACTAATACTGTACTTTTCCTCACGCCGCTGATATCCTTTGTCCACAAGGCATGTTTCCCTTCAAAGTCCTTAGCGTGGAGGGGTGAAGAAAAGAGAAATGGTGTCTGAGGAAGAGGAGATGAGGCAACAGCGGATAAAATGTGACGAGACTGGAGTGAAATAGAGATGCAAGGCTGCAAGTCAAGAGGGAAAGCACTAACTCCAGAGTGAGGAAGAGGGGACGGAGAGGAGGAATCAAGTTGGAATCGGGAAAGAAACGCGGGAAAAGGTAAAGAAAAAATGGGCTGACCCATGCAACACAAGCTTTAATTCTCTTACATTACATTACTTCCGTTCTAAGCTGTTATTTAGGAAGAAAAGTAATCGTGTACGCACATTATTTCTGTCTTTTCTTGTTTTCGCTGTCTATCTATCTCCTCGATTTCTATGTTCAGCTCTGCAATGGTTTCTGTTTGTGTACCTAAAGTCATTTTCCTTCCTCCCACTCCTGCTGGAACATTTTCCCCGTCTCCATGCGTCTTCCATAACTCAGCCATGCCGTTTATCTCCTGTATTTGCTTGACAGTATATATATATATATTTGCTCAAAGAGCTCTGAAAGACGCAGGCTGGTTTTGGGGCCCAGTTGTGAGGACGAAGGGGAAGGAAGAACAGGGTCGGGGCACTCACTTTTGTGCCATTATTGTGTCGGTCACTGTCTTTGTAAATCTTTACATGTACTGTGCTGGAGTATTATGTTAGAGTTGATGTTTTCGGCCTAGCTTTGGTTCGTAGTTTCAGCTGATGTGAAACTGTTGAAAAGATGACAAAGTATTTGTATAATTTGGCCATCAAACTCTCTACCCTGGATTTGACACGTCCCACCCTCTACTTCCCCTTACTGTTTGTTTGTGGTCACAGCATGAGTCCCTTAACTGTTTTCTGACAGCGTCCACTAACCATGAACTTGCCTCTCTGAATACCTTCATGCTTTGTGCCCATGCAGCATCCTCGCCATCCTGTTCTTTGCCTTGCCTCCATTGTTTAATATCGACAAGTTACTGTTGTCCCC
This sequence comes from Epinephelus moara, assembly GCF_006386435.1. Lineage (NCBI taxonomy): Eukaryota > Metazoa > Chordata > Actinopteri > Perciformes > Serranidae > Epinephelus > Epinephelus moara. The sequence goes on along the minus strand of NC_065511.1, from coordinate 21,464,037 downwards.
CGCATGTGCGCACGAGGATCTGCGATATATTCTCAGTCTGTCCATGCTCTTAACAAGCCTTTCCTATCTCCATGGAAACCTGATATGAGCTCTGTCTCTGTACCCCCGACTGCATGCAAACAAATTCACAAAGACACCCCAGATATCTCCCTGCCAGGGTGCGCCATTTGACAGAGGGCAGAAATAGAGTTTCCCTGATCAGTGGATCAGACGGTGACTGCGGGATGATGGTAGTCGTGATAGCTGAGTCTGAATGCAGGTTTAAGTCGAGGCTTAATACCGGAACCAAAGTCTCAGATAGCCGACCTTGGTGGTTAGTGGCTGGTTTGCGTACGTAAACGGGCTTTAGCAGAGGCCGGCTAGCACAGGACGACACTTATGTGTTTTTTGCTGGAAGTAGCCGAGATTATTTAACTAAGCAATTAATTAAAAACAAAGTGGTTTGTAAAACACTGAGAAATCTGATTCAAGATATTATGATAGTGTCCGTGGTCAAATACAGAGATGCTCAGTTCCTCATTGGGCCTCGTTCATGTGCACACATTTCATCTGGACTTGACATGGAGTCATGAAGTTGAACCTGGGTCATGAAGTTACTTTGACCAGTTGAATTCAAGTACACCATGAACTCCTTATTCATTTATGATGCTACTCAGGAGGAGCTATTCTTCTTATTCATAGATGCAAATAATTGCAGGTACAGTAGTAAAATGCGAACGGTTTTAACTTTATTTCTGTACAGCTTTGGCCAAAATAAGCATAGAAGAGACAACATTCCTGTAGGTAATATGGTGATGGTGTATGGTGCATTTTCATTCTCAATTAATGTGCAAAATCTTTTCTTGAGTAATTGATTAAAATGCTTTTTTTGTTCCTCCAAGACCTAAAGATACCCAATTTACCAGTCAATCTACTATCTAAACAAACCAGCAAATATTAATTTGAGACGACAGGACTTGTGAATTGTTTGCACTTTTGCAAAAGAAATGACTTAATCTAGTATATTCAGTTGTCAGTGTACTTGCCAGTTTATTTTCTGCTGGGTTAACATACATGCAGGTTGCCTGAATTAGTGAGTGGTGCGATGTTATCCAGCAGTGGGAGCTCGATGTGACACTTCAGCCTGCACAACTAAAAGTGTAGTCAGTTCAGTTATGTATCCAGTTCAGCAGTTTAGAGACTGTGTGTCTGTCTCCTTTGGCTCAAAGACACCCAACAGTGGACAGACACCTTTTTTAAAAACTTTTACACATGATTAGTTTTGTGCTGTTAAATCATTAAACTCACATTTTCTATCACATTGTGAGAGATAGCCCACATACTGTGGCTCTGACCACTGATTGTTAAGATGCTGTTTTATGCTGATGACAAATTCCTTGGAAAAAGGTAAGGTCAAATGTAATGCATCAACTGTTCTAGTTGGTGGTTTGTGCACATTTCATGAATTGAATGCTATTTTTTTTTTTCCGTACTCAGTTTTTACAAACAAATTAAACCCAGAAAGAGAAACCGTTTCTGAATAAACACTGCCTTTGTGCCATTAAGACCATCTATCATATCATAACACTTAAAGCATGCGAGTATTTGAGGCATTCAGTCCATCTCCAAAGCACAGCGTCTGTATAACAATACTGAATCTTTGGCAGGAATAATGGATTACCCTGGCTTATTGTACTGAAAATGAATGTATCGGTTATTTAAAGCCTCTTCAACTTGAAGCCGCCACTTACTGATCCCAGCACATCTAAACTTTAGAGTGCAGAGGAAGCCATTAATGTGTTTCACTTTCTAAAACATAACTCGGCCTTCGCTATCAATTATGTAGCTCTGGTGTGAAAGAGACGGGAAAAGGGCCACACACACCAGGCGGCGGGGCCCGGCGTGGAGAAAGCGCTGCACCATGTGACTGCTGTGGATGTACTAACGCTCCCTTACGGTCTGAGCGAGAGCTATTCCCCCTGGATTCAGTGTTCCAGTTGCATCAGTGTTTGTCGGCCTTCTCTAGGACATGGGGGCTGAAATGAGGCTGGAGCTGAGAGAGCTCCATCTGGATACCCATAGGGCTTTTCTACTTTATAAGCAGTGCTGATAATATTTCTCTGTGTTGCGCAGAGCATAAAGTTTCACCAGTTTAAACCTCTGACTGATGGGAAGTTGTTGTGTTTCGTCCCATTTGCAGGAGGTGCATGTCTTGATGTTCTTGTCAGTTGCAGTGGATGTTGTTGATATCGTGTGACATAGCTGATTATTGCAGATAAGGTCTGCACAATGTGAGGAAAATATCCGATGATGTTGTTGAACATCATGCTAATATTACTTGCAATTAACAGATATTAAAGCACACTCAGTTCTGCCTCTCTGCGGCTTTCGGAGTACTACTAAATAACAAGCTTTTTTGTTTTGAGAAAAAATGAAAAAAAAAAAAAGCACTTCTTTAATGAACAAATTCGACATTGAGCTCTACACAAAAAGCATCAATGAAAAAGAATAATATTTACATTTTAAAATGCAATTTTCTTCTCGTTCAGCTAATTCAAAAAATCCCCGAGTGCAATTTTGCAGTCTTTCACAACGTGTTTATTTCACAGACATTGTGATGACGATTAAAAAAACAAACTATTATATAACAGTAATGTTCAGCTCTGCTGCAGATGCTTTTGTCACTGTTGAGGTATAGAGTTTTACATATTTTGACATGTGCTTTGTACGTCACTACATTTATGTATGTACAACTACATACAGTGCTTGGACAGCTTGGATTATTTAAAGTTGAGCTACCTGGCCGACATGTTGCCCATTTTTATTGTATCACAGATATAAATTTCAGCCAACAGGTTAACACAAAACTGCAACACAGACATGCCAAAGATATTTTTGAGGTAGTTTTGAAACAGTGTCATTGTTACATACTGTAGGTTACCCACCAGAGATAATTAACAAGTAGGGGTGGGAATCTTTGGGAAACTCATGATTCAATAATGATTCTTTTGTGTCTGATTCGATTCAAAATTGATTATCGATTGAATGAATAGAAATTGAAGGCACAGTTTTCCATCTCTTCTTTTACTGTGTGCCAAACCATTCACTGGTGTTCTTATTCTACTGAGATACAACATGACTGACAATTAGGATACATGATACGCAGCCTTTTTATTAAAAAAAAGTTGCATAAATGAATGAATTAATTAATTTGGAAGCACCACACAGTCTCCTACCTGTGTGAAAATAACAAAATGAGAGGTGACAGAGTGCTGCGCTGTGTTAACGTTATGTCTCTAGCAGTGGAGAGCAGCTTCTCTGCTGCACCGTTAATTTTATACAGTTAATCACCGTAATTTTCTTCATGACAGAGTTGGTTTAAGTTGTTTAATGCTGCTGTGTTTGTTGGTTAGCTTGTCTCATTTGTTAATGTTACTGCTGATCACTGCTCCCCTCCATTAATGTTAGTCTCTGGGAGATGGAGTAGAAAGTATTCACAATGTACCGTAAAACTTTAATTAATGGCCCAGGCTGTTATTTGCTTAAATCACTGAAATCAACAGGCGATTTTATGAAAAACCCTTTTGATTTTTTTGTCCTGAGGACCCTTATGGACTAAAGTAATATGAATAACCTACAGGGTAATCGGAATGTACATTTAAGTTGAGGTAGCCAACAACCCGCTTTTATACATCCGTAGAACTTCTAAAAAAATAAATAATACTTGGCAACCAGACCAGGTTTCTTCTTGAGACAGGTATGTATTTCTCAAAATGTGTAGCAATACCAGGCTAGTAAAAGGGACTGGGAGTTTAATTGGGACGAGGCTTTTGATTGAATTTTTACGGTACTTCACATTTGTCTTGCGGATGTAATTATTTAGGCATTAAATTAAAGTATGCTTGCAGCCACCATCTTTAGTGAAGATGGAATACAAGGTTGGCTAACTCTAGAGTGTGGGCGCTGTAGACTGTCCTATCCTATTTTGTTTTATGATGTTATTAACTAACATTTGCTGAATCTCCCACATTTGCATTGTGATGTATGTAAGAATTGACCCTCCCCCTCAAAAGTTAATCTTTCAAATGTAATATTTCACATATCTTGGTTATAATTCTTTTGAAATAAGTGATACACATCAAAAATATGTTGTGTGATGTGGGGAAAAAAGAACTTGAATACTTTTTTTTTTTTAAACTTTGGCCCAAGTGACAAGACACATGCCACATCAAGCGCAATGTCCCTGGTTCAAATTCTGGTTTACTTTGTGACCAAATACTATCAGTTCAAGGCCTAAAGTACTAATAATCATAACCGTAATATACAAATTATTATAATAAATGTATATTTTAAAAAACATTGTTAAAGAACAATCCAGTATCAGATCAGCAGTAACTTGAACGATAAGATTCACAGAGCAAACACTTTTTTACACTGAAGTAAATGATAATGTCCTTGGATTTCACTCAGATCACATTTTTTTGAATAATATGACACAGCTCATAGCTACACTATGTGTAGATTTTATGTAAATATCTGCTTCTGATCAGTCTCAATCCCAAAGTGGGGCTGCCAAAGAGAACAGACATACATCCTCCATCCACAACTGACCCATGACCTCTCTATTTGCTTTAATAAAAATGTCTCTCCGCAGTCAACTATGACCAAGATTCAGGCGCACATCTTGAACTTTTTCTCAATTGCAGCAAGGAAGCACCTGGTTTATTAAAAGCTCCATTGGTGGTACATTTTGTTGTTTTGTTTTCAGCATAAAAAAATGGTCAGGCTGCATAGATGTCATGAATAAAGCTTCCCTACATCATGTTACGTGATTTCTGGGTGTTGGAGAACATTAATGCTTGGTTTCGGTGCTTTTTACATTTGAACCGGCACCTTAAATTTTGTACCAGCAGGAATTTTTTTCAGTACTTTAAACAAGCTGCAGGGGTGAGTTAATCTCACTCCTTCTTGTCTCCCCAAGCGGAGTGATAGTTATATAGCTAAAATAACGGTTAAATGAATCAATGAGACAACTCATTTCAGCCACTTGTATCTGCGACCTCATTCTTTTGGTCATTACCCAATTACCTCATGACCATAGGTGAGGGCTGGAACGTAGATGGACCGTTAAATCGAAAGCTTTGCCTTTCGGCTCAGCTCTCTCTTCGCTTGCATTACTGCAGACGCTGCAGCAAACTCGGAGCTCAGACATCCGGAGGGAGCTCGGAATAGAGCCGCTGCTCCTTTGCATTGAAAGCGGCCAGTTTAGGTGGTTTGGGCATCTGATCAGGATGCCTCCTGGGCGCCTCCTGTTAGAGGTGTTCCAGGGCACATCCAACTGGTAGTCCCCGGGACAGACCCAGAACATGCTGGAGGGATTACATATCTCGTCTGGCCTGGGAACACCTCAGGATCCTCCAGGAGGAGCTGGGAGCATTGCTGAGGAGAGAGACGTCTGGAATACTTTGCTTAGCCTGCTGCCTCAGTGACTCAGCTTTGGATAGGCAGTTGAAAATGGATGGATGGATGAATGAATACTTTGCGCCATCTAACAAGTGATACTGCTCCTCTGCCCCTTTAGGTCTGCTCGTCTTTCTCGCTCTCTGTTTACATAAAAAAACACAATCACAAACAGCAGTGATAACATTTTTGTAATAAATTAGAAAATAGACACGATGCTAAAACTGTTGGCGATGTAGCAAAAGTTTCGGCTTGTTCCCGACTTTCTGGCTTCGCTGCACATCTGCCTAGTTTCTGAACCTGGTGGCTCCACAGAGTTCCATGGCCGACTTCTCACTCAGACACAATCTCAGGTATTCTTTAGTACTGCCACAATGTATCATCATACAATGGTTTGTATGATGTCCTATGAATTAGAGCCCCACGAATGGCATTACATGCTTAATGTAAAGTTACATACTTAAGGTTAATTTACGTAGGTTAGGTTTAGGAAACATGGTGATGACATACCTTGAAATGACTCAAAGTTAGCAGTTCTGAACACCAGTCTCGTGGGGAAAGTTGCAAGGGAACCAGCCTCCTTACAGGGCCGCAGGGGACAGGTTACCTCTTTACACCCGTCAGCTTATTGGTGATGTGATCATAGCCTTCTAAAGTACGTGGGTTAGGCATGAATTTCTGGCTCGTGATTATGAGGGCTGTGTACAAATTGTGGTGCATTACTTCAGTAGTTTGGTACCCCACCCTGCTCATAAACATTTGGTGATGACCATGTGTGAAGTGTATCTGTACTGCGTTGAATATAATGTTTCTTTTCTAGTTCATTCTCCCTTTCACTGCAGTGTTAAAATCTCTTCCAGTAACCGACTTGATATCAATGAATAGTTTCCTCATGGAGCACCCAGGTGGCTGCCTGGTGCATTCAGATGGAGGCAGAGGTGGCGAGGTGGGGGTTAATATTTGCAGGCTGTAGGAATGTGTTTGGAGTCAGCAGTGAGAATTCCTCAGATCTGCATTAGTAGGTCTCAACGTTGCCTCTTACCTCGCCAAACTATCTCATTCCCCTCGTTTCCCCCTCTTCCCCCATGTCTGTCTCTTCCGTCTCCCTCTACATTTGATCTCCGTCTTTATCGCCACGTTCCTTCCTTCAGTCTCGTCTTTTTCTTCTATGTTCTGTCTCAAGTTTTGATCCTCACCATCTCCCCTCTCCTCTCAGGCTCTTTAGATGTCTGTGAGACATCTAAAGAGCCTCAGGAGTTGGGGGTTGGGTAAAAAGGAAAAGATAGTGAAACTGTGTGTGAGTGTGATAATTCTAGCGCAGCTCTCTCTGCTGCTGCTGCTGCTGGCATCGTGTCCCCTTCAGTACGTCAGTCATGTATGATTTATGGAGCAGGTTCCTGAGGATTGGGCTTTGTTGATGTCATCCGACATTGTCTATTCATAACTTCTCATGAGGTAGTTCAACTGCGGACCAGGAAATAGTCAACACCCACCCACACAATCACAGTGTCTTCAGTGTCATATTGGACGTTAGGATTGTCACTTTGCTGTCTTGCTCTGGTAAAATCAGGACAAGAATCACAGAGGCAGAAAAGCCGTCCCTGTCAAGATTTATTCTTGAAATATATCTCAAAGAAAACATCTCAATTTAAGCTGAAACAGACAGTCGTTAACAGTTTGGGAAATGCACATTGTTTGCTTGCTAGCTGAGAGTTAAATAAGAAGATTGATGCCACTCTCAAATCTGTCTGTTAGAGGTTGTGTTACAGCCATAGCTGATTAGCTTTGCTTAGCACAAAACAGCTAACCTGGCTTTGTCCAAAGATGATAAAATATACCTACCAGAACCCTATTTTTTTTTTTTACTAATTAAACAAGTATATTTTAATTAGTGAACTTTAAACGTGCTGGTAGGTAAATCCTTCATCTATTTCCAAGTGTTTCCAATCTTGGTTCTAAGCTAAGCTAACTGGTACTTTATATCTTGTGTAGGAGAGTGGTATTGATCTGTGTATTTTTTACCATTGTTTGACATTTTAAAGATCTAGCAATTATCAGTTTTTGAAAAATATGAATTAACTGAATAAGAAATAAAAAATAATCTGCTGTAGGTGTGTCTTGATTCTTTAAATCCACTATTCACTTTGACTTCTGTTTTTGAAGTCACATTTTCCATTTTCCTTCAACACCGGAAGGCTATGCATTGTTTAGATGACGATCAATTTTCCATTCAGAATAGAAATTGTAGCACCCCTAATTCGCTGTGGCCCTAAAAAGTATGCAAGTTTATAGATCAAGTGGTTTGAAGTGTCACTACGTCTCCTCTGGCAACATATTGATGGCATTCACAAGGCTTTCCATTATGCTTTGCGGTGATACACTTGCTCTGCAGTGGTGCTGGAGGTGTCAGCTGCCCGCGTCACACAATGACACCCTCGAGTGTGCCAGCTCTCTGGTGCCAGACAGAGAGGAGGTGGGTACGGTGTGAAGAAAGAGGGGAAAAGAAAGATGAAGGCGGAAAGAAGCAGGCCGTCTGCGAGGTAGAGACAAGTGGGTGAAAAAGCGCGAGAGAAACTGTCTGAGGGAGGAGGGAAGGGATTGATGCTGGAGCAATGGGAGGACAAGAATAAAGGAAGGTGATGGGGAGGAGGAGGAGGACAAATCATTTGTGTTTATTGTCTGTCTGCTCAGTGAATCATTAGAAAATGAACCTCGTGGTTCAGGGCACCAGCAGTCACCTCAACAGCTCCTAGGCAGTAAAAATCACTTGTATCAACTAGTTTAAGTGAAGCGATGGTCTATAAACATTACACATCAGTATATAAGATATCACAGTAAAGAAACTTAAGTAAAGAAAAGAAGCAGAAGTCAGAAGTGGAAGTAAAACCTGCCGTTACCGGCTGTTCTTTGGTCAGCATGGGTCGTTGGGGTCACATCTGTAAGATGAAAGGAGAGGCTGCGGTTGGTTGCTTCCACAGAGGGATGGAAAGGTCAGGAAGTGGCCCCAGCACAAACACCAGACTCATTGTTCAAGTTCAAGGTAACACTGAATGGGGGTTTTCATTCAGTTAGCTTAGCCCTCCGTCCTCTGACAAGTTGCTGTTTTTAAAAGGCTCGTAATTAGGAGAAAACACTGCCTGTGGCAATGTCTGACGTTGGTCTCATGCTGTTATAATTGAAAACTAATTATGTCAATTTTATTTATTTAATTAGAGTTTTTTGTGTGGATTGGGCAGAGCATTGCTGTTTAACAGAATTAGCTGCAAAGTGTCTCTTAAATTATCGTGTGTGCACGTGTGTGTTTACATGCTCACACGTGGCTGGCGCTCAGGTGTGTCCAGTCTCTGCCCTCTCAGACAATGAACAAGGTCACAGCTAGAGGGTCAGATGTCAGGGCAGCGTTTCCCCTCCTCCACCTCTAGCAGCCGCCCCTCCCTCCCTCCCTCTCTGTTGTGTCTGTTCGGTCGTCAGCTCCTCATTAACTCCTCACAGGGGATTTCCTGTTCGCCTCCTTCGCTTCCCTGTTCCTGTTCAAACTGGAACAGCATATTAGCTCTTTTTACAAAACATGAATAATTAAATCTTTCACGGTTGTTGCGCTGAATATGCAAACTAACTGCTTAAAAGGTGTAACTACAGACTTGGAATGAAAAAGGTAGTCGGAGCACGACTAAACCAGCTACAGTGCCAAACCTTTGGGAAGTCCAGGACTGTAATTGATGACTTTGTGCTCTCATTGAGTACCGTGCAACACACACACGTCCACGTATACGCACTCGCACAAACACATAATTCAGAGTCTGACTCACCCCCTTTAACAGAAAGTCAATAACAATACAGGAATGATTAATCAGTCCCTCTGTGGCCCCTCCCTCTCTACTCACCACCTTCCACTCTCCCTTCTCAACCCCACTCACCCTCTCTCAGCTTAGTATTGATCTGAATGCATTTGCTTCCCATTTATCCGTTAGCCCCCCTCCCCCATCACGTAAACACTGCCACTGCATCGAGCGCTCACAAAGAACCTTTTACACAGGAGTGTCTCCCGTGCACACAAACGCACGCTCGCAAGCACGTGCAGCCACAGCAAGCGCACATCACCATGCGCGCCATCCGATACACTGATAGGTACTACACTTAACTGCATTGCGCGGAGGGATTAGGCTTGATTATTCTGGAGAGCAAATTAGGAGGTTCTTTTCATAGAGCAGGTGCATTATATGTGCGTGTACGTGTCTGTATGTGGCACACACATTAGCCTAAACACAAGGCAGCGTTCTCAGAGGTTTAACTGACAGCTCATTGGACCCCCCCGCTTTCCCCCTTACCATTCTGGTTGGTGGCACACAGGTTGCCATGACACCAGACTGTTTTGTCTGCCCTTTGACCTCTTTAAGGGGTGCTGTGGTCAATCAGGCATTACATGTGAGGGGCAAATAGAAGGGAGGAGAGGGAGGGGGCTGCATTTCCTCTGTAAAAATGAGGTCCAAAAGGTTCCTCTATACATCCGCTTTGTACAGAGCAGAAGGTGGGAGCCTCTGAGAGGCTCGCAGTGAAACAAAGACACATGTGCACATACAGACATGGCAGCGCTCTGCAAGGGTAAATGAACTAGGCTGGAGCTCCCAGGGGGTGGGGAGTTATTATGCTCATTGTGCAGTCGGCCAGCTAAAGCTGTTTGGCTGCTTCTTTTGAAGTTATATTTATCAAACCGGAGCAGGAGGCTTAGCACTCCAAGCTGGTGCATCGCTTTGTCCACACTGCAGAACGCATGTGTGCATTAAGATTGCTTTCAGATAACAAGAATTAAACACCCTTAAATGTTTGTCCTGACAATCTCAGACAGAAAAAAATAAGCATGAAAGAGAAAATGTGCTACAGTGTGCCTCCAGTCGTGTCTCCCTCAGTAACTTTGAGGGGTGAAACGCTGAAATGATATCGTCCAATAGAGTTATCCTCAGTAATTTCCTTGTAGCAAACAGCAAGTGTTCACAATAAGCTCGATGGTAATCATGTTGGGATAATTCTGTAAATATCCAAACATTTATTAATGGCGGCACTCAAGGCAAAGCAAAACATTTGAGCGTTAAGTGCAGCTTTTTAAAAGAGGGTAATTATAATGTAATTTACTCTGCAGTGTGAGTAGCTTTTTGCACTGTTCGTCCCTCTGTTGTGCACGTCAGAATTATTACAAAAGCTGGACACTGATTCATCTCTCATGTTATTTCATTTGACGATAATTGATTGGACTGCAGCTGTTTGATACTCTCAGTTTATGTAGTAAATGATGACCCTGTTCTGCCTGTGTTGGATGCTTTCCTTATATCCTTTACATTCCTTATAACTAAATACTGACATCAAAACACTTTCATTCAGTAGAGTCTACGCTACAGAAAGAGCATAAATCCTGAGCTCTGTGTGTGTGTGAAAAATTTGACTTTGTAGATTATATGCTGCCTGCGATGCATGAGATTTTAAGATTAAAATACAGCAGGATTAAACGCTACATTTTTTTTTTTCTGGTTTAAAATGACTCAGAGTGAACGTGTGTGTTATGTTTTGGAGCTGTTCTCTGGAGCAGCTCACGAGTAAGTCAGTAGCTTTTCATGGCGTTGTCCGTTGACACTTCAGCTGTTGCAGAGATTGAACCTGTGACCTCTTGGTTAAACAGTCTTTCTATTCACGGGTCCAGCTTGTCTCCCTATAACCTCTGTGCGTGTGTTTGTGTTTTCTGTGTGTGTTTCAGTCGGCCTCTGCTTCATGTCTGAGGAACACCTGGTACACTCTGACAAGGGAGTGATCTCAAGGTAACAATATTTCTATGTTATATACTTCACTCATTAATCGATCTGCTAATTTACATCTCCATTTCCATTTATCCACCCATCTTACCCTCCATGAGTCTGTCTGTCCTTTTGTCCTGATCCTGGGTTAAGTATTCTCCACGGCTGAATTTGAAGTTTGCAATACACAAGCGAAATAATGGCTCATACAAAAAATCACACTCGCACGAACAAATAAAATATTGGGAGGTAATTCAGTGATTTAAATCATGAGGGGAAAATGCACTAAAACAAAAAAATGCGCTGACAGAATCTGAACACATACAGCCAGATGTAATTGATTGGCCGATACTGGCCTCGTTGTCTGCCATTGGCCTATCGGCAAATAAGATGACATTCATTGATGGCAGTGGCCGATGTCTTACTGTTGTGTCACATCATTTTTGCACAGGCTAAAAAGCAGGGCTCAAAACTAACATCGTCCGGCCGTCCTGTCGTCGCAGGGACAATAGAAACTGTGTTTGGGCCGAACAGAGATCTTTCCCGAAAGCCCACTGGGACGAAAGGACGCCGTAAACTCACTATTAACACGTCAGAGAACACACCCAAATCCGTGTTGAAATCAGAAGGAGAAGAGCTAGTTAACGTTAGCTGTTAGCACCCGGTATCCAAAAATAAGCTACATTATGAGGCGTTCAAGCTCTAGGCAGTTAAAAAAAATAGTATTGGGTGAAGTTAAATTCAAATGTAATCTTGTAAAATGTATCTTTTAGTGAGAAACCTGAATAAATACAGCTGTTCAAAGAAGAAATGTATCAGTGTTTTCACAGCAATATAGAAAAGTTATTAGAGAGAGAATTAGTCAGAAGGCATTTGAATTGGTTATTTAAAAACTCAAGTTATTGAGGTAATGTTCAGGTTGTACGTATGATTGTGCTCATTCAAAGATGACTGTTAAACAGATCACTTGTTTTTTTTAATAATGAAACACTGGTATCGTCCCAGTATTTCAGAATCGTTGCATCCCTACACACAACAGTATAATGTTCAAAACTCATTTCATACACATTCATATTTTTCATCTGCACCCTGGATCTTTGTCCAGGACTCGTGTTCAATGCTTTGTGTGTATTACATCATTATAAACTCTTTGAGAAGGCTCCACTTTGACACAGTAATTTATATAGTTCCTTTTATTCTACCAGATATCTGGTCGGGTGCTCCTCTGCATGTGTTTACAAAATATTGACTGAAATGGGAAAAAAAGATATATACTTAGTTTTAATATTAGTAGAAGGTGATGTATTTGAAAGCTGTTAGAATAACACACAAAGGTGCCTTCAGTTTTGCATTTTGTGGGTCAGTGAAGTAGCTCCGAGTGTCCTTACTCACAAAACTCATTCATTATCTGTACATCTCAAATGACTTTATGAAAGGCTGTAAGCCAAAGGACGATGCCTGCAAAAAATGCAAACTCACACACACATACACACATGCGTTAACTAATTTAGGGCCTGGAGCATAATAGATTGGGATAACAAAAAGGAGCTTTAGGCCTTTTATCTTAAGTGGATTATTTGTCCTTGAATGATTTGGCAAGAAATTATCTTACAGGGTAATTAAAAGTTATGTAATCATTATTATCCCAGAATTCAATAATGCTTGCACACAGTTAAGTATAAAATAATTATCAAGTCACTGTGATGCTCCGGCTGACCAGATGCTAAGAGCCCAAACTCATTTATCATTATTATTTTATATGAAAATACTAAATAGAATGAGGGTGCACCCAAATTTTAAAGGATGCCATTGCCTCTGTGCTGTTTTATTCGGCATCATCGGCCAGCCTTGTTCTTTCTTACCAGACACCACCATGACAAACACAAACCCATACACACCAATGCTATTAAGATCAATACTTCCGTGGTGGCATTTGATTGGAAACTTTGGAAGGGCGGAGCCACGAAAGGCCAGACGCACACCAATCCCAGCACACGTAGATTGACAGCTGTGCCATAGCAACAGTTTGGCTAGTTGCCAGGCTGTTGGGGTTGCCAGGCAAAAGGTTCCCATGGCAACATTCATTTTGCCATCTTGTTATGTGAGGCTGGCGTCAACCAAAGCAGATTAGTGTAGGATAGAGCATTGCTCTCACCTGGGGAAAAGAACACATGCATATTTCAGCAGATCAAAGTGTTACTCTCTAAAATTACAAACATGCAACATTACGGTGATGTCAGCCCTCATTCAGAGGTTCTGTACTCCAGTGCAAAGCAATGGAAGAGGTGTTGTATAGATATTTCATGTAGAAACTGTTGAGAATCAGCTGTTACCTTGAATCCAGCCTTGAGAAGTATCCTCCATCTTTTCCCTAAGTTTCATCATGTTCATGTCGTCACTTACAGTATGAAGAGTGGAATTATCTTGTTCTGCTGACTGGTGAATCTGTGCATTTTTGTCATGCCTATAAGGGACAGTAACCATTAAGTGACATCCCAATGCGTGTGTCTCGGTGTGTGGATGATGATCAAGTGTGAGAGGAATTTTGAAGTTGAAGCGAGTCACCCTTTTTATGAATCACCCCAGACATTTGTCATGGTGGAGTAGTCTTTCACTGTTTAGACACTCAGACAGGCCTGCTTGAGGGTGGAGTGAGCAAGAGGGAGAGAAGGATAGCTGACATTGGCACAATTACACTGCATTTCTGCGTGATTTGACTGTGAAAATATTGCAGACGTGAGGTATAAAGTAAAGGAGTCTGTTGGCATGAAGAAAGGCCGGCCGACACGTGTGGAAAGAGAAGGCGAGGCGGGGGGGGGTATGAAGACATAGGGTGGTTAAAAGGGTAAGAGGCGGGAAATGGGGACCCATGAGGGCTGAAGCGGAGAAAAGGTTGGGTGAGTGAGGAGAGGGAGGGGAGGAGGAGGGGCACTTTGGGACAGGAAAGTAAAAGGCACTGAGAGCTGCAGACGGAGGAGGATTAGGACCCTAAACACATACCACAAAAAAAAGGAGGAGGAGAAAGCAAATTCACCTGGCAACATTTTTACAGTAACACCAGCATGTTGCACGATTGGCTGAGGGGTTTTAACAGCAGCTATCCAGTTTCATCCTGTCTCTGTCTTCTTTCTTGTGGACTTTGCACAGTTCAACACTAGGTCTGCAGAAAGATAGGTGCGGTCTATGATCTTAACTCCTGTATTGTAATGCGCCTTTGTTGGAAGATGGATTCCTTAAATCCCACATGCCAAGCAGCATTTTCATGCAGAGACTGCAGAGCTCCCACATACTGCTCTCCTTTGTCAGCGTTGCACACTCTACTGATGTTTTAACTTCACATTTTTTGCATATTTGCAAGATAGCGTTTGTTAATACATTTAAATTTTTGTTAAAGGTCTGCTGAATCTCTATAAATGGCATTTACATAGCATATCATCTTGCCCCAGTTACGTCTGAATCTGTGCTCAGGGTAATGTAACACTCCTGGCTTGTAGCTGTTGGAATGTAGCATTGTGCCAGCAGACGTGGTACTGTAGCGTGCAACAATTACGACTCCTACAGAGAGGACCCGCAGATCAAAAAAAAGTTTTAGTTAAACGGTATTTTTTTATCACTCAACGTGACGTGAAGGAAATTCCATTTTGACTGTGGAGCAGAAGTTGCCCAGATTTAGATATCACAGCTGACAGCAGACTCGATGGTGATGACAGTGTCACAACAGATGGCATTTAACTCCCATGAAAACCTGTCAGCTATTAAGTAGAATCAGACAGCTGATCTGGATGAAATGCTGCAGTGTGTGAGTGTACGAAAGTGCAAAGCCAATCAATATGCTTTAATAATGAGTTGGATGCGGTAGCTGCTGCTTTTTAAATGTTCGGGAGGGAAGAAGATTTTAAACATTGCGCTCCAGTATGTGACAGGATGAGTGACTGTGTACTTGTACTGTCCTGTGTTTAATAATGCGAGGACAGCAGAACAGAGCATGGATGAGAAGTAGAGACATGAGAGGGCGTTTGCACAGTCACCAGTAGAGGGCAACAACTCCTAAGAAATGGGTGGAAATACTATGAATGAACATTTGAAATGAAGCCTTTGTAGTACTCACACCTGCACGAGAGGCTTGGATGTGTGGAGATTGATTTTCATAGGTCTGCTACAGTGTTGTCAAATTTGAGACCGGTAGTTTTGTCAAAGACACAACTTGTGTCTGGTGTTTTGTTCCATGCTGTCCTCCTGCAGTACATCTGATTGTGTCAGCTGCCTGGTCTTTGTCCTCCACTGGCATCCATCTGCATATATGCGATTGAAACTCTCAGCGCTTGTGTATGTACCTGCTCTACATGACCTACCTCCAGGCCTTTTGTGCAATCGTCAACCTGAGCTCCTCCACTGCAGCCATCCCTGTTGCATCATGGCCATTGCAGCAGTCAGTATAGGTCCTTCCAACCTTGTTATGCGTGCAGATGTGCTTCCCATTTCATGTTGTAGAATGGTAGCATGCATCTTGGGATCAGAAAAATTCCAATTTATCCACCATAAGCACATAAACACACCAATTTAGCTCAATAGGAAAAGGTGATTTTTTTTTCTTGAGTATGTATGAGAATCTAAATTCCTTTGCCCTGATCCAAAGAATAAAAAAAACAGCATGAAGTCATTTAGTAGCACAACAAAATATGCATAAAAGAACATCAAAGCCTGTACATCCTCAAAACTCACTTAACGATTTAGTCAGGGCTTTAAGGTTTGAGCATATTGCTCACACAGACAAGAGGTGAGGCATGAGGTAGTCAGCTGACAGGTAGACAGGAGCCAGACAGGTGTATACGTAGAGTATGTACACAGACACCTTCGTCCTGCTGGTGAAGATCTTGTCTGGAGAGCAGCTCTACAGTCTGTGCTCTGCAGTGTGAGGTAGTTGGTTGTATGGTTTCGCATAATAAACAGCACGGAGATAACTGTACAACCTTCTAGCTTTCCCTGCGGAGTCACTCCTTGCCACGTCTAATGTACCACCAGCAGAGAGGTAAGTATGTTGTTACTCCGCCAGTCGATCTCCTAGTGGTTAATGACACGACTCGTCCTTTTCAACTGCGACAGCAACTACGCCCTGAAGGTCTTATCAGACACTCTCCCCTCGGGCTAAAGTTCTCACGAAATTTCCCCCGTGAGCTTGTCTGTCATTTTGGGTGCAATATTTGTAGCAACTGGACATGTTTGTCAGGAGGACCACCTGCTGCTTGACAGGCAATCATTAGTTCCTACTGCAGCAGAAATGCCTTTAAGAGAGGACACTGAGCCTCCATTTTTATCCAAGATTCTACTCTGAGGTCAGATAAGGGACTGTGTGTAAGCTATTAGTGTGGGTAGGGAGGCTAAATTTAGTTTTTCATTATATTTTTATTTTATTAAAGATTTTCACTTGGAATATAGTCTGTCAAGTCATTGTCACTGAATGAGGTAACACAATGGTGACTGAGCCTATGACCTACTGATGAAAGCATTGCAGTATCTGTATGTGCAGAATTATGAACCAGGTCTCGAGGGTGACGTTGGCTCAATAAAATGCTGCATTAAGTAACAGCTAATGCAACCCTTGCTTTTCCTACTGCTGCAGCTTCACATTAAAAGCATTTACCTGGTGAAACAGAAGTTGTCTTTTATTTTTAAGGGGTCACAAGAAGTGCAACCTGTTTGTCAGTGAGCTCAGCACTTACTACTGTCATTCATCAAAAATGCGTCTACAAAACAAGACGACGGTCGTTTTTCGGCATTTGTTGACAGCTGATCAGTTTGAAATATTGCAGGAGCAAAATGACAAATGGGAGCAGCCAAAGTGAGCTGTTAGATGAAGTGCTGCCGGCGACAGGCTGCACACCTCCAACTTAGCGAGGTAACCAACTCCTTTCACTGTGCCCCGCTGTGTGCAGACCCATGCTGTGCAGCGTAAAATCAGATTATGGTCTCTCACAGAATGATGAAAAAAGGCCAATTATTGTCTGACTTCTTTATTGAAACAACAATAGTTTGCTTTGCTGCCTCTGTGCCCTGAAGTATTTAACCACATTTGCTGTTACCACTAGCAACTACAGGTATGGCCAGATCAACCAGGACTGAAATCTTGAAGACTGCCACTTAGACATATTCTTTAGAGCCTTTCTTTGACTAAGAATAACTGCAATGCACTCCCCTAATACCTTAAGACAATATATTTATGGTAAACATAAGAAACTTGTTTTTATTTTTAAATCCCAAAGCCCATTTTGGAGAAAAGGGCTGCTATACAAACTGTTAAGTCACTGAATGACTGACATAAAGCCCTGATACTGAGACACTATTCTTTTCCTCTACATTTAACAACAGTCGGCTTTATGGCTCCTTTTTTTAACGATAAAGCTCACAAGAAAAGAATGAAATAATGAATAAATCTGGGATGAGAACAAGTTATCCCAGCAAAAATTGAGATGTGGAATGACTGTTGTTTGAACATCCAGTCAAGACATCCTGTTATGGTCCAAAAATAGCTCCAGAATGATAGTTGTGCTGACATCCCCGACGTTACCTGGCCATCAGCTGGATGTTCTTACCAAGTGTCCTAGCAATGTCCAAATATGACATTAACGACCAAATAATAGTATATATGATATATATTTCTGGGGGGGGAGCCCTTCTTTGCGGAGTTTGCATGTTCTTACCCTGTCAGCGTGGGTTTTCTCCAGGTACTCCCACAGTTCAAAGACACGCAGGTTAATTGGTGACTCTTAATTGTCCGTAGGTGTGAATGTTTGTCTGTCTCTATGTGTCAGCCCTGTGATAGTCTGGCGACCTGTCCAGGGTGTACCCCGCCCCTTGCCCAGTGTCAGCTGGGATAGGCTCCAGTCCCGCCGCGCCCCTCAACAGGATAAGCAGTTATGGAAAATGCATAAAAAAATAATAAAACACATGCATTTGCTTTTGTTCATAGCAATAATATGATTAATAATTCCTGGGTGGTAACTGAGGCTCTGACTGGACTATTATTGGATGTAGAAACGACGTCACCATCTTAGCGTCTGCCTCATAACCACGTTGCAGTTTCTGGCGTCCGACTGGAACCATTTTGGGCCAGGGACGCGACGTCACCGTCCAACTAATGTTTGCTGGGTTCCTGCCCTTTAACCAAAAGAAAAATTGATAAATCTCCCTTGTTAATGTCCACACAGTCCCTAATGAGCCACAACACAACATATAAATTACACTAGTCACATACATTATACACAGCCTGGCTGCAGAGATCACAGAACCCTTGCCTGTGCTCGGCAATAATTGATTAGATCCATGTATTACTGTGTGTTACAACAGGTAGAGGAGCCCAATGTTATACACACATGCTACTGTGCTGTACGTCCATGTTACCACTTTGTGCAGTCCTCTGCATCCATGCCAGCACACACTATCACACAAATATTTCCAGTTTCATTACCCTCCTCCGCCTCCTCCTCCCCTTCCTCCCTTCCCCTCAGTATGTCAGACTGGTGGTTTGAGACAGCAGCCATCTGCAGTGCGTTATAGCCAGCTCTCCTCCCCTCCTGGAAAGGGGGGAAAAAGGGGGCATATATCAGAATTGTGCTGATTCGGCACTGTCAGTCGAAGCGTTCTTTATCATCCACCCCACAACGCTGCTCTCCTGCCAGAAGAGACAGCTGAACGTCTGACAGTTGTAAGGTGTGCGGGGCAAGGATAATGTACATGGGAGGAAGAGCTGTCTGCCCTGCCTCATCCTCTCTCTCCCCCTCTCACCGTCATACACCAAATGGTAAAGATTGTTTATGCCAGTGACCGGTTATACTTGGCTCATTTTCCAGCGTGGCAGATGCTGCCCACTGTGCATATGTGTGAGCAGATTGTTATACGAACATATTCTCATACATCCACACGCACATATGCTGCTCTTAATGTCTTACGAGGTTGGAATTGTGAGTAAAACGCCACAACCTCTCCCAGTACAAAGCATCACGGGTTCCTTGAAGCACCCTAAAAATTCCTACATCGCTCTCTTTAAAGCGCAGTTTACCCTTTTTTCGCTTTTTTCTCTTTGCGCACATACACTACTTTATAAAAACAGGTGTGATGATAAGCAGTGTGCTGCCAAAAACGATGCCGTCTCCGATCTCTCGGGATTTTAACGGAGAACTAGAGCATCCTAAAACAGACAAGGCAGACACCATCCCAGACTGATGATGTCATCCCTGTGAAGCACTCCCAGTGCTTTGTCTCTCAGTGGCACTGCAGAGTGCAGCCTCAGGCGCACACACACACACACACACACACACCCAGACACACGCGCACACACACCTGTCTGTGACATTCTGTGTTTGTCACTCAGGTTCGGACACTGCTCATGTCACAGCGAGCTGCTTTTTCTGGTATTTAAGTCAAATTGATGTCCAGTTAGCGACTGTTTCAGAAAGCCGTGCTGTAACGTAGTATTCCGGCAAAACATATAGAGGCGAGAGGCTCCTGCACGCTATAATTTATTCACCATCCAGATCTAAGTTTTGTAAATGTACAGGAATTTGTCTTGGTGACATTAATGCGCGATCAGATAGGATACATGTGCTGCGCAAGCACATATTGCACAGGAGCTCACTTTGAGTGCAAGGGACGATGCAGAACACGCAGCACACACATCACAGCAGACACTGTTAACACATTCAGCATGTTGTTTCTATGCAAATTTAGGTGGCATGGCATTACAGTATGATTGCGGCTATGGAGGAGGATGTGAAGAGTCCTGTAGTGCATCAGAGCTGTGAATAAGACAGTTATACAGAATAGGATCAAAGCAGAAAATAAATTCAGCTGTACTGTGTGTCTAGAATACCTGCTGCTGTTTTGACACAGACTCGTCTATAGGCAATGTGGGTACATCATGAATATTCATGAGGTATTATGAATGTATAGTGTCGTGTTTTTATTCTAACCTACATTTCTGAAAGGTTGGATCCTCGTCTTGCATATTTATAAAACAGAAGCCTCATCTGAAAGGCTCCTGAAAGAAGGTGAAGACGAGTTTGTCTCAGTCGATTCCCATCATACGTAGTTTGTCAGTTCTTTTTTTTTTTTCAAGGAGAGGGCTTTTAAAATTCTCACCAAATGCCACAAGAGATCGATGTGCTTACTTGTCCCTGTGTTTTTTCTCAATTTCATACCTTCCATTTTTGTTAGCGAGGGTGTTCACTAGCAATCCATCAGAAAGGTATCACCACAGGCCTCAGCTACCGCTCGCTCTGTCAGGCCAAAAACAAAACAGTGTCTTTTCTTTGTCAGTTTACCCTCATTTGCTCTAAATGTGTGACACGTCGGTGATATTCTCTGTTGTACAACACGGTCAGAACACTTTAGGGCCATTAATGATGCTTACATCAAGTGTAGTGTTTATGCTCCATCTCGCTGAACAGACAGCCAATCAGCGGGTCTAAATTAGATTTACTTTCATTTCTGAATTTCCCTCAGGGCCGTATGATTCTGTTATCCAACAAACACAGCGGCAACTCTCTGTCCTCTCGGAGAGGAGCACAAATATTAGAATCAAACTGCCTTCAGACATGTGAACTGACTGAGCAACCGAACTGAAATAATAAACGTAGAGAAATCTCAGAGATTTGGAAAAATATTGCACATTAAATATGCAAACTGTTGCAATTTCTTTGTTTATGCATGCAACACAAAGCGTGGGTGTGCATGCAGGATTTATATGTGTTTCTCTGTGTTTCATAGTGTTTAAACAGCCTCCATTTTGGTTAGTTTGGATGTATTGAACAGTGGTTCTAGTGCCATTTTGGACTGGTTTCTGAATTTGAGTGTTTTTGAATTGTTTTTCTCGACTGTATCATACTGACGTTTTTGCTTTTTTAATAATGTGTATTAGTGTAAAAGTGGGATAATAGTAGCACATACATGTCAATCCCTTCTCCTGCCTGCCTCCCAGCCTAATCCTCAGGACCGCACTAACTTTACTGCAATATTCAGATTAATTTTAGCCCTATATGCACATATGTGTGCCGCATTTTAATTCATCAAATAAAATCAGTCAATCAAACCGCATATTGTCCAACTCTGATGTTAAGCTGTATAATCAAGACACATTCCCGTAATTGGCGAAGCTTTCCACGTCAGATTTATTTAGTGCGTTTGATGTCACTCCGGCTGCAATTTACAGTTGTGTTGGAGCAACACCATAAATCCCATAATCAATTTGATGATGGTATGATTGCTGTACACATAGGAGGAGGCAGTAATGTCAGGCTCTCAGGTTCATGAGACTCCTGGGCTTCATATTTTCTCTCTATTCTCATCCTATTAGAGATTCTGACCCTCCCCCTCCATCCCCACTTTCTGCTAGCCTCTCCGCCACCCTACCTCCCTCCCCCCACCGTCTCCCTCTTTCTCCCTCACACACACACACACACACACACACATACACACACACACACAGGCACACTGTTCCTCTCTTTCGTAGACACTCATACAAACACACACATGCATGCACTCACTGCATTCTTATTCACTCTCTCTTTCCATCTCTCACACGTTCACACACATACACGTAGCTCACAGACTGGAGTGTGTGTGTGTGTGTGTGTGTGTGTGTGTGTATGGGGGGGGGTTACTGGGCTAGTAGAGACGTGAGGCTTGAAAAACGTGAGAGGAAAAAGGGGGAGATGGAGGGATGACGACTAGAGAGTGTAAAAGAGGGAGAGAGGAAGGAAGAGAGGAGACTTTGGGGTACAATGAAAGCAAAGAGAGACGAGTAGAGACCATGAATGCAGCATGGAGGGTAAATGACTGTGTGTGTGTGTGTGTGTGTGTATCGTCTGTAAGTGTTGGATAGCATGTGCACCGGGAGGTTTGGTGTAGAAGCGGGCATGTGAAGCACGCTTTTTTACTGTCTTCTGTATTTTCCTCTTGTTTGCAGCTCTGTGCGTTTGTGACGGCAGCCCTACGGAGACAAAAGGTGAGCAGCTGTATGGATGTTGGTGTTAGTCAGGCAGGTAGGTAGAGAGCAGAATAATGGAATCAATACTATTGTCTGTAACCTACCTGCCGCTGGGCTCTCTGTCTGGCCCCGGTGTAGACCATCAGAGAGGGAGAGAGGAAACACAGACTCACTTTGACTGGGAGAGAAAAGAAACGAAGAGGCTGACTGTAAGGTGATTTTTTTTTCTCTTTTAAGGTGAATGTAGATTTATTGGATGTTAATTTTTTATACAGAGCAGGCATGCATTTTCATCTGAAACTTTTTCAGCATTAATTCTTCACATCCTTTCCTCTGAGAGAAGCAGTCATGTTTTGCTGTAGGTGCATGCATATGTGCTCTCCTGAGTGTATATATTTGCAGTATGATCGTGACATTCTGCCTGTTTGCAAAGACCGGAAAAGCCATTCAATTAATGTCTAGGCTGCATGTTTTCGACAGGTCCCGTCTGCGTTTGTTTGATTCGCACCTTGTATTAATCCTCACTTGTGTTTAACACCTTATTTGTAAGTCTCAGATGAAAAAAAAACACATCTGAAATTTCCTCTTCTTATAATCACCTTTTCTGTCTCACATCAGGCAGGTAAATTAGTAAAATTAGCAGCTGTCAAGGAATTTAAATGTGATGACTGGCAGTGTTGTACAACATGCATTTACACCTGCTGCAATTACAATGAATGTGTTCAGCACAGAAATTTCCATCTGTGTTGTGCTGTGTGATTTGGCATGATTAATTCACAGTTTTGTTTCATTGAAACCGACATGAATTACAATATTTCAAACAAACCTAAAAAGCAACCTCTACCGCAGACAAATCCATAATTCATTTCTAGGTGAAGTTATGACAAATGTGTGCTATTCCCTCTGGTCTGATGCGGCTGCCATGTCTGTCTCACGCAACATTAACCTAGACGATGTGAAAATCACACCTTTGTATTCCAAAATCTCTGAGGCCTGTAGCTCATATAGTCAACCTGTGCTATACGTAATGTGCATTAATGCAGTTTAGCTTCATGGACATGTCAGGGCATGACGCAGGCACCTTGCACCTTTAGCCACATTCATGGTAAAGGGTTTTTTACATGATGAAAACGTGACATTTTGTGAGTCATAATGCAAATTTCCCTTTTCCACAGCATATCAACATATTCAGTCATCCCTATTCAGCATGTGTCATTATGTCTGTCTGCCAGTGGGTGGCATTGGCTTCTAATGTTTCTACGCAATGCTTTTTCTTTCTTTAATCTCCAAAATATACAGAAAGTTTTACATTCATTCATTCATTCATGTTCGGGGTTATTTAATAAGAACTACAGTTTGATATTGTCGTCTAAATTTTGATTATTTTACTTCGTCTACAGGTGGATTTCTGTCATATATACCCTCCTCGCACTGCTCTTCTTCCCCTCTCTTCATAGTCACAGACAACTAGTTTCATCTTAGCTGGTAAGTCCGAATGCAAAACCTGTTTTGCTATGAACAATGGACCGATAAAATATAGTATGACGTATTAATGATAATGAAATGTGGGCGGTATATCTCTGTAAATTCATCTAGACTGTAACTTCATGTAAATTTTCTTTGCAGGGAGTTGTGGGGGATTACACATCAGCAGTTAACAAGAATCTAAGATTATATTCCTTTTTATGATGACGTATTTTAGGCAAATATTCCTCTCTTCATGTGTTATACATTGAGGACAAGGTTTATTAAAAACTTAACATAAATGTCCCTTTCTTTGATACGCAAGTTATGTTCTAGACTATAATTCTGCTACTTGTGTTTTGTACGTATGTATTAAGTTGATTTTTAAAGCCCTCTCATCTCACTGAACACTATTAGCTATTAGACGCTGTAATTTCTCAGTGTTAGCTCAATAAATCATGTTCAAGACGCCTGTGATATTTAACAACAGTTTAAAATTGTTTCTCCTAAATTAATTGTGTCTCCTCCACAACTGCTGCATTGCTGAGATTATCGGAGCCTCGCTGTGAAAAATGTCACTTTCTTGTTGCTGCACTGCAGGGCAAAAGATTAGTGTGGATGAAATGAGGACAAATATGTCATGATTACGTTTTAATTGATCTGATCAGTTTTGCCTGTGATCTGCAGCGAGCCAGGAGACCGGCCGGTGTCGCAGAATCCAAATGTCAGATGAAGTCATGTCTTTGTCTCGGTGCAGCGACTCTGCGGGTCTTTCATTACATACGTTTCTTCACCGCGTTGCTTGTTTTTGTACTTTAAATCGCTCCACATTTAAACCCTCCCTGTGTATTTTAATTTCTCAGTATGCCCCTCTGTCCCTGAGACCCTTAACCTGTGAGGTCAAAGCAGGTCACAGGTGAGGTCCTCGGGAACAGGGCTGCATTCAGTTTCAACGTCCTACAAGAAAAGGAGCGTCTTGTAAAACATGATTACATGATGAACATTTTTCTCCCCAGAAAGTCGTCTGTTTTAATGTTTCCTTTGGCACCGCTCTCTGAAACCACACAAGAAAAGTCTCAGATGAAACTGTGTCAGGTTTTCCTCTGACTCTAATGTATCATGATCCAGCTGTGTGTTTCTTCAGTATGTGTCAGTATAGGTTTACCTGTCATGTCATGATCAAGAAGAGGACCCTCCTCCTGCAGCAAAGGCACTCTCAGGGGGCCAACCCTACTGGCTGGCTTTGTGTAATAGCCCTCTATGGGGGTCAATAGGAAGACAGCCGAGGGTTGTGACCCCGTCATTTCTGTCACCTTCAAAAATCAGTGGAGTTATTGGTGCAGCATGTGGATGTTTTGTTCTTTGGGCTTTGTACTGGAACTGTTTCACCTCTGTTATGTCAATAAAATTTGCCTAAAAAAAAAAGGTTCTAACGTCTGAATTTATTTTAAAAAAAATTAAATAAAAATCTGTCTGACACCCCCTCAAAAAAAATCCACAGGTGTTAAATCTGTAAAGTTTTCCTTTGATTTTTATCCACTTATGCACAATATCTTTACTAGACAGAGCCAAAGAGCTTAGGCTGTTAAAATAAGTAAAGTGTTATTGAAAATATCTTTTAGATTATTCCTTTTTCATTTTCTGAGTGAAAACGAGTGTATCATCTTCCACATAAATAAAAAGTCTCTTTTTTTCAACCAGAAATTGTACAGATGTGAATGAGCAGATTTTATGCTTTTACTGATGCTCATGAGAAGATTTTATAAAAGTGCCTTGTCGTAACATGCTCTGTACAAACAGACACAATTAAACGCACTCAGATACGCACGCACACACCTATTTGGGATTTTCCACGTCTGACCGTCTGACTAGCTATCTGACTTTGGCAGTCCTGGAGCAGACTCTTGCCTAATATTGATTGGCTTGTCTGTGTGGAGACAGATGAATGCATTAGTACCCAGCTCACCCTGCCACTGGAAATATATTAAGTTCATGTATTAGGCACCCTGTCTGGTTGCCATGGAGATGCACCGGGAGTGAGGGACCAGGGAGGAGGGGGGGTGGGGGGGTGGGGTTGGGGGGTGGTGGGATGAGGAGGATGGGAGACGAGTGGGGGATACAGGATGTGATGAGGCAGTCGACTTGATTTGTAGTCCCGTTCCCTCTTCCTCCTCCTCCTCTGCCTCTGTCTGTCACTTATGTGTCCTCTCTTACCTCTCGCACTCGAGCATTCCTCTTCTCTTTGTTCCTCCTCACCTCCTTTTCTTTTTTCTCCAACATTCTTTCACCACTACTTTTTAAATTTTCCAAACTCCACCAGCAGAAATACACCGTTTCTCCTTCTCGACGCTCAGTATTCTATTATTTTTGTTGTCCCTTTTGTCCCTTCTTTTTTCTATTTGGCTCTCACTCTCTGTCTCGCCGTCCCCACACCACCAGTTAGACTTTTACTTTTAGTATATTTGTCTTGGGTTTTCTTGCCAACGTGCTTTCCACTTTATCCCTCTACGTACATAAGCATTTAACTCCCTCTTCATCTGCCCCTCTCCCCCCCGCCGCCGCCTCCCTCCTTGGCTCGCTCCATCTCTGTGCTCTGCAGTAAAACTGGTGCATTGAGGCAGCAGGAAATGGGGACTAGAGACAATAGAATGGAGGGAAGTATAGAGGGGAGTCTGTGACGCTCTCCTCTCAAACCCAAGCATGTTGAGGAAACGTGTAGGTACTACTAGGTCGTACTTTTAAAACCCTACTTTCAATTTAATGCAGGATATGCACATAAAATTCATACTCAAGTGTTTGATTTTCAAGCTACCCCTGGAATATATAAAACCTTGGAATTCCCACAGTGTGGTCACTAGGAGCTCAGAGATTCGAACAAAAACAGTTCACACAGAAACCTTTGTTTGAGTTTGATGCGCAGGCTGCAAAATGTGCACATCTGCTTTGTGTCTCGTGTGTGTTAGCTTGCTGTTCGGGACCTCTCTAAGCTGCTATCAGTGCTTCGTTGATGTGCAAGACAGTCTTCGCCTGTGTTGGGGTCACGTTTTGAAGGAGCACAATGTTAGAAATGTTGACGCCTGCTTCAGAATGCTGGACCGCATATTCAACAACCATGCGAGAGTAATTGAGGCTGGCAGAGTGGGTGTGTAAAATGATCTTGCTGATATTATTTTGTAATGTTTTATCATTTGTCTTCGAGGCAAACAATAGTAACAAGTAACAGTAAGTGACAGCATATGCAGAGAGAAAGTTGGTTTATAATTGTATGAAATGTGTCCCTCTTGCAGGTAAAGGCTACGACAAACAACTGAAAGAACTTCTGGATGCAGAGATCCAGCCCATGGTGCAGGAGTTCGACGAAAAGCTGAATAACGGTACGAACACCTGCTCAGACAGACACACAACTGCACAAGTGAAGGAGTCTTTAGTGCATCAGAATTCTTAAGTGAGGTCAGAGACAGAGAGAGTTAGAAATGAGAGATTTCAAAATGATGCCCTAAAGCACACAATTCACCAGGATGCATTGAGCCAAAATATCTCTGTCTCCCTCTTCCTCCTCCTCCTCCTCCTCCTCCTCCTCCTCTCCGTCCGTCAGACACAGTGTATGAGGAAAGGTTGCAGACAGCAGCAGACAATTTCATCGCAGCTGCCTCCAAACTGCCTAGAGGTGAGACATAGTCTCTTCCCCCTTTTCCTTCATCTTTTCATCTGTGGTAAGGCCCATATTAGGTCATTACAGCTCCCTCTGATCTCTGCACTCCCGCTGTAATAAGCTAGTTAGGTTATTACAGCCTTTCAAATACTGTGGAGAATAAGGGAGGCTGTCAGGTTGGATAGACGTCTGGATTTCACCGGTGAATCAACTCATCTGATCAAAATTAAATTTATCTATCTTTGGTTTCAGTGTCTGGATGCTTCGGTCCATGTGGTTAGTTTTCGTTTTCTTCTCTTCAGTATCATTATCTCTGTCATTAGAGATAGAATACCTTGCATCAGTACTTGTCTCATGCACCCATCAGGTTTTCAGAGTGCAGGTGAAGCATTCAACTGTATTACCTGCCAGTATGACTCCTGCGAATTCCCTCTCGACTGTCCAGGTGAGTATTAATAATCCAACATATTGGATTACTGGTACTGTTACATCACAATTTTCAAATAGGGGAAAAAGAGATGTACTAATCCAGACTTGACACATCCTTACATAACTATATTCTCACCCTCATAAGCATCCACTCTTGATCCTTGAAATGCTCCGTTTTTGATCCTTGAAATGCTCTTAGCAGAAAGTCGAGATTTGAGAAAGAGACCGAGGCGAGGTTTTATTTCCACACATTATATCTTTTGCACAGAGCCCCCAAGGTACTCTTTAAGTCCTTGGCTTCTTTATGCAAGGTGACAGTTGACTCCCACACACGATGGTATTCGTATCAACCCTGTACAGCACAGCCACTGTTTAGCATATCATCACTTTTACTCCACTCCTCAGAGACCAGGCTTAAGTATTATCATTAAGGAGGGCTCAGACTGCAAGAGCTGCCCCCCTGTGAATGTTATCTGTGTGTGCGTGTGCATGTGTGTCTCCCTGTGTGCGTGTGGGTGGCTATATGTTTGTGTCAGTTAAAGAAATTAAAGCAATGGAGAACAGCAGGAGCCGAATGTGGTGCCGAGTGCCGTTTGACTTACCAGAGGATATTGAGGTGATCTGGAGGTTTGCAGAAGAGGTACGCTTCGCATATGGTGAACTATTCAGGGTCACTGCAGTTACCTTTTAAGGAATAGTTCAACATCTTGGGAGATATGTATATAGGCATATTGGCTGTCTTCCCAAGAGTTAGATGAGAATATTTATGCCCTTCTCATGGTTTTCTGTTAAATATGAAGCTGGAGCCAGGACACAGTTAGCTGAGCATAATGTAAGAGAGTTTTTATGCCGTTCCACCTGCCAAATATAGTGTAGGTTTATTCATGGCTCCCTGACACCTTCTTTCAGTGCAAAGCGTTGGATGCAAATCATTGTACAGTGCTTAATTAGTCATGTATCATAAAATAGTGCACCGGTAAACAGGCTAGCTAGCCACTGTGCTAAAATAACTTGCTACTTTTTTATGTGAGCTGTCGTAGCGAGCCAACTGTGTGACCGAGCAGTATATAAATTCTGTCCAAACCTACTCGATAAGTGGTAGCAGAGAACAACACACCATCATCCCAAGTCGTCAGTTACTAACAAATTGCCACGCCCCTCTGCGTCTCATAGCTACGTGCAGACCACACAGCTGAAACACATTGTAACATGGTTAATGTTGTGGAACGGTCGTGGTTAGGTTTAGGCAACAAAAGATAAATTGTCCAGTGTTACTTTAAAACGACATTGGCTTTTGGTGTCACACTGGACAAGACCTGTGGTCTCCTGGCTGAAAGTCTGACCTCATCTCCCACATGCCCTATGCAGACTTTCTCGCTCTTTATTCTGTTAGTTGCTCTCAGCATCAAGTATTGCTGCGGATGGGTTTACACTGGAGTAACTTGAAATCCCAGTGGGTCTCTTAAAGACGCTAAAGGCTCCCTTCATTGTCGATATTACATACTTAGGGGTGGCACAAAGCAGCGGCATTTGACGCACTGCGAATGAGAATGGGCTGCAGAGAAATACACCCAGGGCAGGCGAGTCGAGAGGTCGCTTAGGGAGCAAGTTACTTCATCACCTTTAAAACTCAGTAATTAACACATTATATCTCATTTGTTTAATTTGTACAAAAGTTTGTACGAATTGAAAATAAAATATTGGGTTTTATGTGAGGAATAGTGAGGGACTATTTCTTGGCTGAGTGCAGTGATTTCCTGCAATCTTGCTGTCACTGTTAGGGTTGCTAAGACTGCTAATACTGGTCACTGCACCAAGACATATTACAGGAACTGCCCATAAAATCATAAATTACTCATAGGTTTTTGTTTGGGGTAAAAACAAAGCATGGTAATTAGTGAGCTTTAGAAGTGCCGGTAGGGAATTTCGTTACCTTTGGTCAAAGTCATGCTACCTGTTTCCCTCCATTTTCAGTCTTTATGCTAAGCTAAGATAACTGGCTGCTGGCTGTAGCTTCATATTTAACACACAGATATTAAAGTGGTTTCTATCTTCTCATCTAACTTTAAGCAAGAAAGTGATTAAGCCTATTTCTGAAAATGTTGAACTGTTCCCTGTGTATGTGCAGATAAACATGAATGAGTCCTGCCAACAGCATTTGTAAGGATTTTCTCCTGTACAGGTGAAAACTCAGCAGGTGGATCAGTTTAAAGAAGTGACTGCAGGGGTGGACAGGCTCTATTCCATCCCTTCAACCAGCTCGCTGCATCAGGGCACATACCAGTGTGAGATCTACTCAGGCCAACGCTCCATTGTCAGGCTATACTACTATCTCACAGGTAACAAGACAGGCCTCTTTTGGGAGGAAGAATTGTGTGTGATTGACACCGATCAATGGGAGGTCACTTGAAACAGAGCAAAACAACTCTTTCACACTTGAGTAAATAAAACACTTAGAAGATACACATGCAGTATTTTAGTAACTGAGATGAATGTACCAGGCAGGGTTTGCCTTCATATATGCAAGTTTCATACATTGATTCATTCATTTCCCATAACTGCTCATCCTGGTATGGAGGGACAGGTCGCCAGACTATCACAGGGCTGACACATAGAGACAGACAACCATTCACACTCACATTCACACCTACGGTCAATTTAGAGTCACCAGTTAACCTGCATGTCTTTGGACTGTGGGAGGAGAAAAACAGGGAGAGCATGCATCCACCCCAGGTTTCAAACCCCCCACCCTGGGTTTGAACCAGAAACCCTCTTGCTGTGAGGCGACGACGCTAACCACGTCAATTTTCATACATATGTTTTATATATAATGCTAAAATCATATTGGGTTGCTGAAATAAAATGTTTAGTTTACCTTAAATAATGCTGTGCCTCATGAGGTAAATTCAACAGTTGACAAATATTTACTAAATATTGTGAATAACTTTTTTTTGGGAAAGAGGAAGCCCAAGTAAATTCACAAGGAAAGAGCATATTAAAAGCAGAAAATAAAAATCCCTCTTCAAATAAGAGGAAATATTGACAGTTAATGCAATAAAATGGGCAAAATGTCTGTGCTAACTGAAATCATAGAGGCCATCAATGACATGGATCTATGCAGATGTATGTAAATGAGTGGATGTGTATTTATATGGATATGCATATTCATACAGCTAAGCATGTGTGCCTAAGTATTATGTACTATATAAGTAGCCTACATGTGTATCTTTCCTGCACTCCCTGATTA
The DNA here is from genome assembly GCF_006386435.1 of Epinephelus moara. Lineage (NCBI taxonomy): Eukaryota > Metazoa > Chordata > Actinopteri > Perciformes > Serranidae > Epinephelus > Epinephelus moara. The sequence goes on along the minus strand of NC_065511.1, from coordinate 21,433,042 downwards.
ACTATTAATGTAAATTCTTATTAGGCTTGTTCTTATGAAGACACACTTTTACTTTGCTTGCTCTTATCTCCTATTTTCTCTTTATGGTGAAAGTTATCATTATTACACCTACAGCTGTTGAACTGGGGGTTATAAACCCACTAATGGCTTAATTAATGTTTCAAATTAATAACAACGTATAAAAAAAAGATATCTCAAATGTATTAGTGCTAAAATATCATGGGACACTATTACAAGTCATATTTTTAACCCCAAAAACAGAGTTAATATTTGCCACTCCCTCTCTTCCTCTACCACTATCTATTACTTTTAGTCCTTAACGTGAGTTGAGATTCTCCCCTGTACTCTTCCTCGCCATCTCTCTCCCTCAGTGACCCCCCAGGTTGTGGCAGGCCACACAGAGCTGCAGGAGATATTCGACCTGTCTCTGCTCCCAGGAGAGCGGTTACTCCCTGCGCCTGGTGGTCCTCCCGACTCCCTCCTCCTCCTCCCCTCGCCACTGCTTCTCGCCGCCTGTTTAACTGCTTTGCTTCTGCTGCTGTTCCTCTCCCTGGGGTAAATCAGATCTATTATTTGTACCGTGTGAGACACAAGCAACAAAGAAACTTATAAAAGTCACACTTTTTCCTGAGAAGTCAAGATGCTCCTAGCTGAGGCATATATTGGTTTTTATCTTATATCCCACTGTGTCTGTATCTGTTGCAGGGCTCTGTACTGGTCATCAAACCCAGAGCAAACATGCCATGCTGAACAAGCAGATGGAGATGGAGATTCAGTATCCTGAGAGTTGGATAGATACATAAAGTGTAATAAATTTCATCAGTCCACTGGTCTTCTGAAGAGCGTTACGTCATTGCTTATACAAAGTGTGTGTGGCTTCTTCCGCCACTAGAGGGCAGGATGCACATCTCTATCAGTGGTGAACTGCTGACTGAAACAACCACATGTATTCTCATCTGTGTCTGGTAGTGATGGAGAGTAACTAACTAGGTTTACTTACTTACTGTGCTTAATGTAAGGACAGTTTCAAGTTACCTGAGCAACGGAAATATTGTATTTTTTTTCTCCTCTACTTTCATCTGTCAGCTGTAGTTATTTTTACTATTTAGATTTGACAAAAAACGTGAAGAACCTTTGAAATATTTGTTATAAAACTGCCAACAGTGTGTTATAATTAGTTAAAATTAGCTCCACATCAATCAGCTACAGTAGAATTTGATGTATGAAATGTTTTAAAGTATGTAGTATGTAATAAGTGTTTTATTTAGTGTATAATCACCTGACAATAAAAATTACCTTAGTATGGGCTGCTTATATCTACATAGGGAGCAGGTCCTTGTCCACAAAGTCAGCTATATGCACTGCCATGTTATTACAGTGGCCAAGAATGGTCAACCCAAACACTGGCTCTAGATAGGGCCATTCGCATTTTCATGTCGATAGCAGCCCTTCCATGACGAGCAGCATCAGAAAACACAGATATTTAACATAAAACTGCTTCATTCAGTGTTTGTAGCAGTTTAAATCACCAAGTCTGTTTGTTTTGAAGAGGAGGAGACCTCTGCAGATAATATGGCTCCCAGTACAACCTACCGAACATCTGGATCTTAATTTGTCAGAGTAAAAAAAACTGAGCACACATAAGCAGATTCTGGGCTAGTCACCCTTCAGTGAGCCGGACAGCTTTTGAGTTTCAGTTTGTTGTAGTTTGCAGTCCTCACCACCAGGTGTCACTACAGTGCTCCTTTTAGTAAAGGGTCTAAATACTCCTGCCACCGGATGTGTCAAAAGAAAAGCTAAAGAAATAAGATTTGGTGGTATGCTGTTTTTAGTTTAGTCATGACAGATGGGAAAATGTCCAGTTGCCATCAAATATAAATTTCCCACAAGGCAAATGTGCTTTAGTTTTAACAACATAACACAAGTTGACATGTTCATACTTTTATCCACCACTACCAACACTGATGGTGTGGCAGTTATATACCTAAAGTGAACTGTTCTGGTGAGACAATAACATTGATGATGATGATGATGATGATGATGATTAGGTTCCATTGGTCTCTTGTGTGTAGAAACAAACAGGACAGGAAGCAGGGCTGTACTGAAATTGGAAGATGGGGTAACACTGACCTGTATAAGAAATGTGGCCTTATTACAGCTAGGAGACACCTGGATGGACAGTGCTGGGTGATGGACTGATATAGCCTTTGTTCCTCTGGCCTGTGTGAGAGGATACAGCAGGCCAACACAGTCAAGACCTCAGTTGACCACAGGGAGGCAGCAACATGCACTAAATCTCATGCCAGACAACACTAGAGGAAGAGGACATCTACCTATGTGAGTATATTTAGCATGAATCTGCATTGAACTTTGCTGTTACATTTAGTCACATTGGCACCGTGGCTCAGAGTATATTTGGTTACCAAAACTAAAGACAAGATCTGCCCAAACAAATCTGAATCATACGTGACAAAGGGGAAGTGCTTGTATTGCAAAACAGTTTTTTGTTTATTTTTAAAGAGAATGTGACACTGCAGTCATACTGTATATTTGCCAACATATTGATTGTTAAGAGTGGGCCCTCAAAGCCGAACGCCTCGCCCAAAACCCTCTGATGTCATAGTCAGCCATTGTGGACTGGTCAACAGTAAATGTCAGTCAGATTGAAAGTCATTGAGCATTACACAACAGATTCTCTTTACTCTTTTGTACTCCGAGCAGCATGACCCGAGAACACCTCCACACTCCGGACCTTTGATGATGATTGTTTTTTTCTGAAGTGACCCAAAAAAGCAACAATTACGTCTTTTAACGATTGTATACTTTGTTTCTCCTTCAGAAAAGGAGCAGCAGGCTACACCTGGGTGCTTCAGGTCAATGTGACTTCCACTCCAGTCTCTCTAAACACAAAATGCACAGGCACAAGGGTGCAAGTGCACTCACAAGATCACATGTTCAGGTGCATATGAAACCCTCTCTGTCACCCACACCTACAGTCTGAAGTGTTATCGGATCAATCATAATTAAATTATTGATTACATAAATAAATATATTTCCCCCCCTTTTTCTTCCACCAATTGGAAAAATAAGTTTTTTTTACACAACACATCCACCCCTTGCCACTACTGGGTGTCAAAACAAACTGGTTGCTATGAATGCAGAGAGGTGGATACCAGGAGGAAAATACACTAAAATTTACAACTTAAAAAAATAAAACCCATCTCCATCAACAACAATCTGACATACCAGACAGTCGGCGGTCTGTGGAGGATGAAATGTTGTTACATGGTGAATATTTTGTGATACAAACAGATGTTTTTTGTTTTAATTGAAGTGATTACTGTGGGGATGCTGGCAGCAGTGAGAGGGGAGGTACGTGCGTAGAACGTTCTGTATGTAGCTCCTCTCTCTGTCCTTAAGTTACACCAGTGAAGAAAATATGAAGTCTGAAGGAGTGAAAACATTCAAAACGCCAATTAGAGGTAGATACACCAAAATATGTTTTATTACTTTAACACAAGAATTTGAAGCACAGGGGGAAATACACATGTATACATTCCTTTAACATTTAATAATCACTTATTAAAGGGGCAATCCAGCATGGCGATGGTTAGAAAAAGATCATGCTCTGGCTTTAAATGCCCAGTGTTGGGGCCAAAATCCCTGCTGGAGTGGCAGCAATCTGTAAAAAACAATCATTTTTCATGCCACTATCTCAACAGGAAAAGCAATGTTTTTCCACTAAAATAACAACTGTGTTTTGTGGTAGTTTCCCTGTTGGAAACACAGCAATAGGTTGCTACAAAACATCCTGTTTGGTGCGTAGAAAGCCGCTGGAAACACAGCAATGACTCGCTAAATCACAACCAGTTTGGTTGTTTATTTTGGTCTCAAACATTGGTCTGCAGCTTGGCAAGATCTCACCCAGGTCATCCATCCGCCCCTCCACCTCACAGTGACAAAGTCAGATCAAACACTGCATCACTTTAGAAATGTTGATGTGATACAATGTGCAAATTAAACATAGTCATGGTTCACAGAAATGTACAATACTATCATTTTCTTCTGGCGACTGGGCTGGTTGTCAGTGTCTTTTTTGACTCATGAAGAGTTTTGTCAGTCTGAGAAAATAACCCAGTTGATATCATCTGAGTTTGGAGCTTGAAAGAAGCGGACTTGCACCAGGCAAGAAAGCTCTAATGAAGGGATGCAAGATAGTTGCATTACAGGACACGCAGTATACAGTGTGTTGAAGCTTGAGAATATCTGAAACTCTGCTTTTTCTTTTGTGACCTTTCTTTTTAAATCTGTTTCTTGCGAGTCATTTTGAAAATGATCATCAGAGTAACTCATTAACTCAATGTCATACTTGTTTATGTTTTGATTATCAGCCTGAAATGTATTCCTGATTCAGTGTGAATAAGCCCTGGCTGATTGTACACCGAATTTTGGTCACTGCTTTATGTTTTTGAGTAAACAATTTTTCACTGAAACATCACCTGGCAGCTTCCCCACCTGTAATTACAGCCTCACATAGATAACATGCAGAGAAAATGCATACTGATAAAACCAAGCTGTGCTAATCTCACTTATTATCAGGTCAAAATGATCAAATCATTCAGTAGAGATTTGGGCAGTAAAGTATATAAATTAGATCCTATTTCACTTTCCAGATGACTGCATTAGCATGATGATGACCCACATTGCTCACACTGTTGGTAGTGTTTAATTGTACGCATTAAACTGCAGAGTAATTTCACTTAGGGTGAAACCACATGAATGATATTAAAGCTTGTGCCCTCTAACACCCACTACATTAGACAGACTGTAGCACGCAGTCATGTTACTGAAGGACTCTCTGCTACAGAGTGTTTCACCTTCTTAATAATTACATAGTTGCTAAGAACCTCCTGTTTCATTCTTTTAACTGCAAGGCAACAGACTGTAACTGCGGTTGGTGGTTCCAGGTACAAGACGGAGATGTCAGATGACTCAGGCACAGTCTGCTCAAGAGGGCAACACCCCACACCAGTGCAGTAACTGCCTTCTGCTGGACAGCACAGCAGCACCCATCCTGAGTACAAAAGGGGCTCATGGCTGTTAGAGAGATAACACACATCATCAAAGATTACCACTGCAGGAATGAAGAATTCACATAATGAACAATCCCAGCCAGGGCCGTATCTGAAGTCATGAGTCCAGGTCCAGACCAGGCAGCGGACAATGTGAAAATATCATGCCCTGATTATCCTGGCCAAGATAATAACAATAAATGATAATATCATGATAATGATCAGAATATGCTTAAAACTGAAACATACTGGAATCACTTAACCTTACATTCTGTTAAGAAACAAATATTTTATTGCATCACCGATAGAACACACATCTTTTTTAGTGAAACAAACTCAGACAGTCTTAGAAAACCAGGCTTTGCAGTAATTGCAAAGTACTTTCAATATGAAACATCCCAAAGCTTGATTAAGATCTTTGCGTTGTTTGAGGTTGGTGCCAACACATTCTCACCTTGACCGCGTCATGTATCGCCACGTGGTGGTGGACTTTCCACTTTGACATTTGACGTGCAAGGTAGCCTGCATGCATCTGTTGTTGATGTTCTTGGACGTTGTGTCAACTTCAGCCTTTTACATGCATTGTGCTTTATCAAAATACACTTCCGTTTTTACAGGAAATGTACAGTTTGGATAAAGTCTCTTTCAAAATAAATGTACTACATGCTGCAACACTACAAATTAATGTCTTTTTTCTTCTACAGCAAGTGCAGTGGTTATCATTTAGCCAACACATACACGTGGTTACGTTTAAAAAAAAAAATGTCACAAAGATTGGCTTTACTATTCATATGGAAAGTGAACACCAGCCTCCTGGGTGAAAGTCCATTATTGTTGGACCCATCCAGCCTTCCCACCTGCCCTACTTGGACTTTTTTACCCCTTAATTTACATTGTTCCCTGGCCGCATTTCCTGCTGACACCGATGGCACCCAAGGGCGTCTCATGCCGATGAAAAAAGGTCGGCTATTTTCGTTGGTGTCTGACGCAGAAGTCACTGCCCAAGCACTGGTATTCGATGACCTCGGAATGAGACCCGGTTGTTGGTGTGTACCTGTCTTGTTCCTTTCCTGTTAGTTGCCCAGCAGTCTCTTTGGGTGCCGCTATTCATGATTATCTTGGTGATGGAAATCCACTATGCTCAACTCCCTGTGAGTGCTGTTTGTATCACAATCGACAATAAAATTGTATATCATCCCATCCCTGGTCCAGACTGAAATACCCTAACAACTATAGGATGAGGTGCTGTGTAATTTGGACAATTTTTGATGCAGCATGATTGCAAACAAAGTCAATTAAAAGATGCAAGTGGCTGCAATAACACGGACAACATCAATGGTAGCTATTGCCTTGATCCAAAATGTTGTCTTTTTTCACAGTAAGTCATGTGCTCTTGAATCAACTGTAATGCCATATTTTTTGTATAAACACACAGACAATCAAAGAAACATCACTGCACATACACACATGACAATATAGATTACACAACACAGATTGACTGAGAATGGCATTTCTCTTTTTAACTCATTTTGTAAGTTAGCCTTCAAATTCTTGTCTTGACTGACGTCTGAATCACAAGCTACTGTGGATTAAAGGTAAAATAGTTGACTTTAGCATCATACCAACAATATAATCACTAAACACATTACTGTTAACACATGAAGCCATAATGTTTGGATGTTTGTTTTTGTGTGTCCTTTCATTATTTCATTTTGGAGGTTGGTATAGACATCAGTTATTAACTCATTATGCAGCAATAATGTCATTGTCAATCACGTTTCCAACAAAAACATATTTGAGAACGAAAAAGCTGAATTTAATATGTTATTTGTCTCTAAATATTTGAATAAAACACCACATAATAAAACATTTTAGAGGCTTTTAACATAACATTCAAAACTATTTGAATGTGAATTTTTCCTTTCCCTTTCACTCCCTCATCTGCTCCACTATATTCTTTAACTCAGTAAAGTGGTATAACAGTATGTCTTGAATGCAAACTATATGAAGAGTTTGTCATTTTAACATTGTAAGAATCTGTGTATAAAGCAGCTCAATAGCAAGATCTGCTAACAGTTTAAAAAACCTGCTGTAATTCTTTAGTGAACGATGTCTTGCTGGTGGAGAAGACACAATGTGAGGACTGACTGGGATCTGCGAGTCTTATAAAGCACTTGTGGAGCATCTAAATATAGTCAGACATGACTCAATGCTGAACTTGTCATTTAATGGGCAGATTGCTTGTATTTTTTCCACTGGGCTGCTCAGTTGCTAAGGCAACCAATGATGCATTGTCACAAAGCGTTATGGCAGGAAATGTAAACTCCAAAGATGTGAAATTGTATCTGGTTTTTTTTTGTTTGTTTTTTTGGTTGAGTCTAGATTTGAAGACTGTCCCTTTTCTGTGTGGTGCGTCTAGAGCCTTGAACATGTTTTCGCTTCTTTGGACCCCGACTCAAAATCAATCAATTTCATAATGGGTGATAGAAAACAGAGAGGAGTGCCTGTGAGGTTAAAAACATTATTAAGGTCTACGTCAGAAAAGCTCCTTCAGCAGATCTCACTGTTGACAGAGCCATTAATCGCTCCTTTCTTTCAGAGCTGTGTGTGTGGAAGGTGTCATTCCTTTTCTTTGGCCATCACTTTGTACTGTACAAGCATCACAATACTAGGAAGCAATCATGGCAAAGTATTTGCTTGTTAAGTTTGAATTTGTAATAATTTGAAAACACATTCGGACACTGTATATAGGCTGTTAAAAAAGACGTTATCATGTCAACAATTTCTAAAGTAGAGTTGGCGAATATGTGTGATTATCTTCCTCAGGTGTATTTGTCAAGTGCTGTATCTCAGGCAGAAATGATCTGGGTTTGATTAAAACCAAGTAATGTGGAAGAAACTGCCCCATTCTGCCTTCTGCATTCTTATTACCCTGAGTGGCATGAGGACATCTCTCTGTTTATCAGACAGTGCCAGAGGTTTAGGTAATATCTCATCAGTGCAATGAATTCACAAATTTTGAAAATTACACATTCACCCCAAAGGGTGGCGAACTTAATCGTTTTTTCCCTAATCTTAATTTCATAAAATATTTCAGGCGCTGACACATTTCATTTGCCTGAAACCAGACAGAACTGTCAGCTCGTTACACCCCATTTCCATCTTCAGTCTGACGTTCACTTTAACTGGTTTCCGTGGGGGAGGGCGATTTGATTTTCCTTAGCCATTCACTACAAACCAAATCTGCCTAAATCTAACGTAATTTTAAGTCCACATCGATGTCAAGCTATGGAAGTAAAAACAAATTATATTGTCGGGCGATGTTGAGAAGACGTGCCGATTTAGAACGGCCTCTGTAGCAGTGTTTATCTTGTCTATCCTCCTGAGACCCAAACTTTTGTTTGGCATGCTTTTTTAAATTTCTTCTAGGTATTTGGGATCAGCAAGACCCGTTAAATATAAAAAACTAAACATTGTCAATGATAACTAAGTCCTAATGTCTTGAAACGAGTACTTACTAAATAGCAGTGTCTTAGCTTGTTACTGTTGCTAAAATTGGTCAAATTTGTTGCCAGATCAGGGTGTTGGTGGCTTAGTGGATAGAGCGGGCACTCCGTGTGCAAAGGCTCAGTCCTTGCTGCAGTGGCCGCACGTTTGGTTCCGGCGTGTGGCCCTTTGCTGCGTCTCGTTCCCTCTCTCTCTCCCCAACTTCACGCTATGTTGTCCTATCATTAAAGGCAAGAAAAGCCCAAACAATAATATAACAAAAACAATTTGTTGCCACATAAAACTAAGAACATTATTAATCATAAATAAACAAGTTTCAACCATAAAATTTTATCACCTTTTGGACCTTGTCCACTTTTGTGTTGGGATCGGCTGCAGCAGCAGACTGACCTGGCAGAGATGGCTACCATCTTGTTTCTATATGGATTAGTGAACTGTGATTTTTACTACCACTGGATGGCACAAGAAAGTGTCCATGAAGGAGGACAACAGGTCTAGGTTAAGTAGAATAAAGTATAAGGTCAAGTAAACCCAAAATGTGATGTCCTCATATGACTGCTCAGGGTGTCAGGAGGATATAATGCTGCCATTGTTGTTATTACTCAATTACTCAACACTTAACAACAATTTCACAACAGTGTTAGTCCCGCCCATGGCGCTGATTGGCTATCATTAGTCCCCCTGAGGCGCTTTTTTGTCGTTTTCTTAATTTTAAATGAGAAACTGCTGTTTCATGCCACAATTCCAGACTAATCCGTCAACTTAAACTCAGTGGGGTTTGGTGGATTCAAAGGTTTGGACCCAGGCGAACAATTTTTGGGAAATTAAGCTCATTGTTGTGACATTCTGGCATAAAAAAATGACTCTGACGATCCCATGGGGGGAACTACGGTTTAGGCACGAAAACAGTGTGACATTTTCGTCACAGATTGCTCCAGACAGTGACTTCAAAAAGTTTGGGAGAAGTTGTGGGCTCTGATTGGTGTCCGCTGGTATGCAGCTTCACGCTATGTGTTTTTGCGCAAGTTCCAGTAAATGACGGCAGCTCCACCAGTATGAGTGTGCATGCTGCAGCTGACCCTGAGGTCGTCAGATGAAAGCTGCCTCTGCAGACGGGGGGAACACCCTCAGTTTCATTAGTCCGAATACTGTGTGCCAAAAATAACTCAATGACCTAAAGGAGTTCTCCATTATTATTCTGTTTATCACTTCATTCTTTCATCTCAACCCCATTTTTTTTTTTTCAGTACAGAAAGGAGTAAAAGAAAAATAATACATTGTACACCACTGAAAATACTGAAGTGGTAATGTCAACCACAAGCCACACAAACAGGAAAGTGACAACAAACTTGTAGGATGTTGTTTTATTATGTTGTTGTGTTGAGCAAAAACATGTTATTATCTAAAATGATACATTATACACATTATAATGATAATGTTGTGCTTATTTATGTATCATCTTGTATTAATTATGGCGTATTAAGTCATAATCACAACCACTCTTGTGGTTTTCACATGCTCTGGAGGAGCTACTACAGCAAAAGATGTAAATTACAGTTTCCTCCAAGACACAGTGAACTCCTCAGATGGAATGAGACCAGAAGAGTTTAGTGCTGAAGGTGACACTTTGTGCTCCATACTTCTCTTTCCCATTCGTAAACGTGAGCCCCAACATGTGTGCCAGCTCAATCTGTTCCTCCTTCCTGATGTCAGAGATGGAGGCCCAGACAGGGTGGGGGAGGACAGGCTAACTGAAAACAGATGAGGGGAAGTGATGTTTGGCTTCGTCAGACTCTTGGTTTTCCAACTTTTTTTAAAAAAATTTTTTATCTCCTTTCCCTGACTCATTAAGGCGCTGTTACTGTACAAAAACTGTTTTTTTCGCAGTAAATCACCCTCAGAGCTCTGAGAGCCCCATTGGCTGGTTTACAGTTTGGGTAAAATATCCGTGGCAAAGACGTTGCTATGAGTGACCAAACACGGGATATCGCTGTGAAATCTGATGAGTAATGTCAATGCTGTCTTTGAGGAAATCCAGACACTTTTACTCATGTGAGAAAATGCCCATGTCTGCCAAACTACAGTTGTTTTAGCCACTGTTAGAGGTCTTGACTCACTGACTATCAGGCAGATAGTCAGGCAGATAGTGTCTGCTGCTTATATAGGAAATGTTTCCTGATGATTACAATGGTCTTGTGGTCATGTAGTCAAAGTCTACGGTTGCCCAACCGCAGCTGAGTGGCAGTGGAGACAAGAGATTGTCATTATCATGGGATGGCAAAGTCAGCTCATACACCATGCCACTTTAGATACCTTAATATGATACACATGAAACATGCAGATTTAAGGTATTAGTGACTTGCCGAAATGTACAAACTTTTTCTTCTGAAGACTGGGCTGCTATTCTAGCATTGGCAACAAATAAAACTTGGCATAAGTTCAGTCTGGAAAGACTTTCGTTATGCTATATCCATTCACAATTCTCTCCCTATCCCACTCCCACCACTTCCACCAATCAGCTGACTTTGGGTGTTCCCAATCAAACTTTGCCACGATCTCCTTCAGCTATTCATGCTGCTGCTGCCAAACTTTAAATCTGTTCTCCTCTCTGCTCCTGTCAGCTGTCATTTCAGGTGGAATCGTCGGAATACTCCTCCACCCCAGGGCAAGTTCATAGAAGCCCATTCCTTTTCACAGCCAGATCCTCAGCTCCCTCTTCATCTCATCTCTTCACTACAATTACCAACCCCCAGCTTCCAGACTCCATAGGAAGGGAACCCTAATCTACTATGTCTTTCCCACCCTCCTGGAATAGATGACATCACAATGGAGACTTTTCATATTTCTCATACTTATGTGCCAGTGGCGGCTGCTGGTCTTTCAAACAGCAGAAGCTCACTTTAAGTTTACGTCATAAAATTTGTCATAATGTAGCGAGGCAGTAACTTATAAAAGGAACATTTAATTGAAGCCGTTTTTCAACCACACTCATGCCATAGAACCACAGCAAAACACACCTCAAAGATTTTCAGATGGGTCTGAAAATGAGCTATATATTTCCATAAGCTATAGCTTATGGAAATAAGGAACTCTGGACGGCACTCTGTCAGAAGACTCCACTCACAAATATCCGCATGGGACTGAGCTCCAAATGTGACGATGCTGGTATGTATTTCAAAAGCGCTGTCAATCACAAAGGGGTTCAGCCTTTTAGACAATTCCTCCAATCATCATGAAGACACCGAGCGTCCTCTCCCACCTACCGCTCCATTAGGTCCCAGGGAAGCTGGGCCTCCCTGGAAGTGACAATTGTGTCGCATTTATCCAATGACTGTCTCGCTTTGCTGCATGAAAAAAACCTGCTCAGCGCTGTCTCATAGGAATGCTTGGAGGCTCCGCGTCCACTGTGCTGACACGAGAATGTATAACAGGGATTTCGCGTTTGAAAACTGGTGATAAACAGCTGACGTTTGAACATCATAGTCATGATGTTAAACGCATCCTAGTGCACGTTTAATGCAATGTAAATTCCTATTTTAATGTAAATTCAGTAGTGCATATTTGACCATTTCTTCTATGAAATTTTTAGGGGAAGTTCAGCCTCCCTTGTTGTCTCAGAGCAATCACCCCTGTTATGTGCACGTTAATAAATATTCTTTTCTCTTAGAACAAGTCTCTCCTGATTGAATTGCCTACACTGCAGAGCATCCCAAAAAAGGAAGATAATAAACACAATAAAACATGTTTCACTATCAGTGAAGCATTTCAGAGATGAAGATGAAATGTTGCTAAAAGTTTAGCCCTCGGCTAACCATAACTTAAGGCTCACTGCTGTGGCTACATGTTCACATTCATTTAGCTAATGTTAGCTAGAGCTTTGAATCACAGTGGGTCCACCTAGTCTCTATATACAGACTCTACATTCAGTGAATGTAGAATCTGTAGGCTAAGCTGGAGATCTTGCCTCTGGAAGAAGAGTGGAAGAGCCCTGGTTTCCGGTTGTAGGCTGTTTGTAGTCCGCGTGATATTGACCAATCACGTTTGAGCTGGCTGCAGTTGTTGCCAAGTTAAACGGTCCGTGCAGTGAACTAAGGAGGTGGAACATAATTGGCATCACTGCAAACTCTGAATCCATTGCAATGTTTCAGCATATTTACTTACATATAAACGGAAGTCGGAAATGGAAATTCACCTCCTCCGCCCAAATCAACCCGGAATGCCAAAAAATCGGGGGTCTGCCCCCAGAGGCTGTATCGCCGTCTGCCGGAAGTCAGAGAATGCAGACCACCTAGCTGGGAGGAGAGCAGGCAGCAACTCCGGAAACATATTTTGACTTCCTACCTCTTAAATGTATTGACTGATGGCATGCATAAATGGACTGCAGAAGCGCTTTTCTAGTCTTCTGACCACTCAAAGCACTTTTACACTACATGTCACATTCACCCATTCACACACACATTCACACACTGGTGGCCGAGGCTACCATACATGGTGCCACCTGCTACTCAGTAACCATTCACACACACTCACACACCGATAGAACAGCTATCAGGAGCAATTTGGGGTTCAGTATCTTGCTCAAGGATACTTCAACATGCGGACTGGAAGAGCAGGAGATCGAGCCTCCAATCTTCCATTTAGTGGACGACCTACTTTGCCTCTGAGCCACAGCCGTCCACTTACACACTCTCTTTTTTTCCTTCTAAAAAAGTTTATCAGTGTTTTTAGCGTTATTATTTTTGAGACACACATTTCGGGTCTAATAAACACAGCATCTTGTATATTTAATGACCAGCAGAGAAGTGAAGAACAGAAATGAAGTGTCCTTGTGAGTGTGTGTGTCCATGGATAATATTACATAAGAGGTCACATTCATACACATTTCCTCTCCTTGTTTATTTACTCATTATCCACACCTAACATTAGAATGTGTCGAGAGCTCAGAAACATAAAGATGACGGACAAAGCTGCACTTGACATTTAAAAAAATTTTCTTCAGGTGTTAATCTGTGCGGTCAAGGGCCACTTTCATGTTTGTTTAACTGGGAACACCTTATTTATTTATGATGTTACTTTTGTACTGAACACAAATGCTTGTTTCTTTAGCTCTGCATCCCACTTTTGATTGTCAGGATTGTGACGGCTTTGACAGCTCCACAATTGGCTGTGCATATTACAAAACAGGGAGTCATTCTCGTTACACTTTTACTGCTCTCTAAAATGCTATAGGCAAGAGCTCCACCCTACATGTGATGCAAAACATTTCCATTTAGGACAAAGATCCTCTCAACGTTATATCATTCACTTGAAGGTGAATAAAAATCTGTTGTTACGCCCAGGTCCTATAACTGGTAACAGGTTGGCTGTGTTGTAAATAGATGTTCCTTACGTAACTACCTGAGCATCATACTGATAAGTGTCAAACTAAAAAAACACCCTCTTTAAATTGTAAGAGACCTGAGGGTTTTAATTCCAAGTGGAATACTTTTCTATTGTGTCCTGTTTAAGTTTTATTGTAACACATGGACTTTATGTGGAAGGGTTAGCAAAATGTTTCCATATGTGAAATACTGAACTTTTCCGACATGTGAATTTAGTCAATTCACAACACACAGCATCATAAGTTATATATACAGGATGATCCTTAAACATAAATACTCAAGCAAAATTATCAAGAATTCTTTTTTAAAAAACAGGCCACAAGGCTGCCCGATAAAATAAGAGCAGAGATGAGAAAGGCGCTCAGAAAGGTGGATACACCATATATAGAATGAAATAATAAATCATCCCTGCTCAGTGATAAACATCTTCAAACATGAACTTTTCATAGGCTGAGAAAACAACCCTATTTTCTTTTAACATTGTGGGCACTTTGTTTATTAAGCTTTATTGGGGCGGCAGTAGCTCAGTCCATAGGGACTTGGGTTGGGAACCGGAGGGTCGCCTGTTCAAGTCCCCGTCCGGACCAAAAATGTGGAGCGTGGACTGGTAGCTGGAGAGGTGCCAGTTCACCTCCTGGGCACTGCCGAGGTGCCCCTGAGCAAGGCACCGAACCCCCCAACTGCTCGGAGCGCCTGTCATGGGCAGCCCACTCTGACATCTCTCCATTTAGTGCATGTATAGGTCCAGTTTGTGCATGTGTGTGTTCGGACCTGTGTGTAATTGACAACAGAGTGTAAAATTGAATTTCCCCTCGGGGATTAATAAAGTATATAAAATTAAAAAAAAATTAAATTAAAAAAAAAAATTAAACTAGTAAAAATAGTTTATTAAAGGTACAGTTCACACACACACACACACACACACACGCACACCAAAAAAAAAAACATATTTTTCCTCTAACCTGTAGCACTATTCATCAATCTACTGTAGATTGTTTGGTGTGAATTGAGTGTTGGACACATATCAGCCCTAGAGATGACTGCCTATAGCAAAACTTGATAGCACCTAGCTTGTGGTGCTGGAAGTGCCAAAAAAATACATTTGAAAAACTCAACAGCAATGTCTCTTTCCAGAAATCCAGAAAAACACACTGGCGCTGCTGCAGCGTCATCAAGTGCCACCCCCAGCACACACTGGATGCGTCGTGCTGCAGCTCGCCAACAGATGACCACGCAAAGCTATTACTACTTTTACTGAATGATCGGTACTTCCTCCACCTATGCATTACCTTAAAACCATGATCAGCTTAGCTTAAAATCAGAATTAAAATTAATTTCTCACCTGGAGAGCCGATCTCCAGAGCTATGACTCCCCAGGCAATATCTTTTTGAACATAGTCTTTATAATGAGGGGATTAGGGGTCGTTTATCTCGGGATAAAACAGCGAATCTTCCTTCAACAGCTACAGAGTTCTCTTTATACATTGGTGGTGAGGAGAGGAGTCGAGTTGCCACAGGAGCAGAGAAAAAGAGCTGCTATGGGAGCTGGTGTGTACAAGTAGAGAGCGAGTGGGGGAAAATGCATTTAATTCTGGGGAAGGCGAAGCTAGAAATAGGATAGTGGCATAAAGTGCGTCCAGGAGCGCCAGTGTGGGGTTGTACATTGAAAACAATAGGGGCGTATTTTTTTATGCGTGGCATTCACTGCCGGTGTGTTTTGGCCTTTACTGAAGATAATCCACAGACCTTGTTGTGAGCAGTTTCATGTAGGAACTATTTTCTTTCCACCCAACTATATACCAAACACCAACTGTAACACCGCGCAGAAGGAAGCGTGCATCTACTGCTAGCTCACCAAGCACCACTGAGTGAGCTAACGTTACAGTTCGGCCAAGTAGGACGCCATTAATGTTTACATCTTGCGCTGTCACAGGCATGAGCCTCTCATCCATGAGTAGATGCACTCTTCCTTCTGTGCAGTTATAGGTTGGCGGGTGTGGTTCAGTAGAAAGAAAATAGTTCCTACATGAAACTGCTCACAACAAGGTCTGTGGATTATCTTGGGTCATGATTTCTGGAAAGGGACATTGCTTTTTAGTGTGTCAGTTTTTTTCCTTATTTTTTGTGCTTTTTTGTGGCACTTTGAGCACCACAAGCTAAGTGCCATCTAGTCCCATTATATTTGAGAGAAGGCAGACATCTGTATGGCCGATATCTCCAACACTGTGCAACACACACCAAAACAGTCTAGATTGATTAATAACACTATAGGTAAAAGGAAAAATATCCATTTTTGACTTGGGGGTGAACTGTCTCTTTAAGAGATGGGACAGTTTTGTCAACCCACAATCACTTTATCCTTTATCCTGAATAGTTACAAATCATTTTTTTCTTTTTCTTTTTCAACCTTTTTCTTCCCCACAAATTTCTGTTTGTTGTAATTCAGTTGTGACCTGACATATTGTCAGCAACAACACTGCAATGTTTTCCTACTAACATTTATTTATGTTTAGTTACCTGGAATGTTCAGTTTGATATACTGTATTTCATTTAAAGTTCATATTCAGTGATAACTATAAATAAGCCCAAGTTCACACCGCTTAACACTTATTCTGTGAGTCTGTATCCTGCAAGAAAACCATGTGGGAAAAACAGTGTAATTTGCCCTCAAATTAGATGAACTATCCAAAAGCCTCCAACAACTCAGGGAGAGCTTTCACTCTCACTTTCACAGTGACACATTCTTTTATAATTTCACTTTTACCCTTTTAGATATCAGTGTTTTGTTGACATCAACATCCTCCCAACCCTGTTTCATCTCCGATGAGATGAGAGTAATACTGGTCATCTTTATGTTGCAGACAGTCAGAACTCTGCTAATCTGTGGAAACAGATTGCAAACTGTCAAGCTGTACATGAAAACTTCTTTTGTCTTCTGATTTATGAGGATTTATTTTGCACCCAAATCTGTGATTATGGTTCTAGGAGATTCCCACAACTTAGCCCAACCCCTGCCTTCAGGTATCTCACATTTTTTCTTATCAGTTTAGTCGAGACTGTAACTGCAGCTGTACAACTTTGACATTCACTGCCACTCCCACTGATGTTAGCAACGATGCTAATGCTAACCCGGAAGAAGGATGCTGGTATGTAGCGTGAAGCCTAATTTCAAGTCATATTGGTAATCAGTTCACCTGTATACGGTATTATGTAACTGTGTAACTGTGCCTTGATTTACCAAGTCCATGTTTTGGTTGTGCCCTGAAAATAATGTGATTCTGATCCAAAGAAAACAGAACAGTGCACATTAGAAAAATATTTTATTTTTTCACTTCAATACAAGTTCCCAAAATCATCAAAATTTTCACATTTTCAGACATTTCAACAGGTATATTGCTTAGAATATATACATGAAACACTACATGTTTGTGTCCACTTTTTCTCTTAAATATTATATTACACAAAGTGCATCTTACACAGTACGCCCATACTGTCAAGAGAGTAACTTTACAGCAACTGGATGAAATGTGAAGAAACATCAGTCCCCACTGTTTCAGGTTGCAGTAAATGACTCCATCCTTGATCCTCGGCCACAGCATCATGGTCCAGTTTTACCACAGAGGTACAGTTTATTTTTTCTCTGCTGTACATTTTCCCCACTGCATAATACTATAACTGTAGTTTTCTTTAGTGGATTTTCAAGTGGCTCTGCAACGCAGCAAATGTGCCATCCAGGATCCAGTGCAATACCAACAGTGGTGAAGTAATGGTGACACAGTCAAGCAAGTGGAGTTCATTGTGTTAAAGTAATCTACATACACATATGTGGACATATCGTCATATTTCTAAAAGTTATATAACCCAAGATCCACCGCCCACACCCTTAAATATATATAAAAAGTTATCTACACAGAGTTTTCCAGTCTTTAGATTCTGTGAATAAATTATCTGATGGAAGGCCACCTCTCCCATCATAATCCGACAAAGAGAAACCTGAGAAGTTTGTGAGCCCAAAGGCCCTCAGTAGAGTTTCATTACAATGCGCAACAACATCTCCATATGAATCAGACATTTGTACTTATATATATTATTTATATTTTTGTTACTTAGTTAAAAAGTCTCTGGTAATATCAACATTATCCATTGGATCCATACTGACCATGTCCATCAGTTACTGAAATGTGAGACACAATAAATAAATGAAACCAAGTGAAGAAAATAAGGTCAATGGTTGAATTTGAATAAATTATCTTCCTTCTCCTAGTTCTTCACTGGACATCTTGAACCTACACATTCAGTGCGTAACTCTGGAAACGTTTCCTACATATCTGGCGGAACCACACCCAGTAGAGGAGCATCATGAGCAGCCAGTAGCATATGTATGCTACGCAGCCAAAGACAAGAAACCTGGTCTCCATTATCTTAGCTGGGCTAGACCAATCCAGTTTACTCTCCTTGTAGATTGTGTAAAAAAGCCCACCTAATAAAATGGCCGACCACACTGATAGAGGCAGGAGGGGCATGTAGTTCCCTACAATCTTACGCCTGCCTGACGTCCCCCAGCTGCTCTTGTTCATGGTGATTATGGCAAAGTACTTGGCAGGCAGCAGGCTGGTCATGTACAAAGCAGAGTACAGGGACATAAACACCATCACCATGTCTCTGCGCAGGATGCAGGCATAAGCCGCTTTCACCAGCCCGATCAGCTGGATGCAGCACAGGATCCAGAGGATGTCCCACAGCGTGCCCGTCCAAAACAGCTGGATGATGGTGGCGGTGACAAAGAAGGGGAAAATACCTGAGACAATGGACTCGTAGGTCATCCAGAGGTGGTGCTTGTGCCACCACATTGCATTGTAGAGCCACTCGCGGAAGTAGGACTTCGTCCAGCGGGTCTGCTGGTTGAGCCAGCGCAGGAACTGAGCGGGTGTCTCTGTGTAGCATTTGGAGCGTGCTGTGTATCTGAAGGGGAAAAATAAGATCTATGAAACCTTTGTCATTATAGCAAAGATGACATCACTAAAAGTATTGTGTCTGATGCCATTCCTGTGCACAATATAATGACAATAACGTTGCACTAAGGTTTAATGATGTATGGTTAAACATTTTGGTCCGAACTATCTGACATTTCCACTGTGCTTATTTCATGTTCTGTGCTGCTTTGCTTGCATCTTTGATACACCAAATCTACTAGCACAAAAGCTAAGCAATGTACTGCTTTATGTACTAGATGCGGGAGGTTTCTACCCGGAAGCTATTGTAAACAAACATTATGATTTGGTCTATTGATAAGCTTCTTACTTTGTAGCGTAGCCCATGCTCAGCATTCGGTTGGTAAGATGTCTGTCGTCCCCAAATGTGCAATGAGTTCCCAAAAACTTCTGATTATACCAGGACTCCAGAAACTGCTGCAGCAGGTCGTTCCTGTACAGACCTTCACAGAGTAAGAAAGAAATCTTAGTTACAATGAGCTCCAGCAGTGCAGTAGAGCCATGACAACCACTGCTTGACCTGCTTTGATCCATATCATTGAAAAAAGTCTTTCTCCTTACCCAGTGGACCACTTATGCAGGACACGCAGTTGAAGAAGGACTGGCAGGACCTTTCGATGTTGAAAGCCATCCAGTACCTCAGACTGCTCATGAAGCTGATGTAAGAGTCTTTTAGGTTGAGGATCATCACATCTCCTCCCACGGCACCATACTTGTGGTTACTCTCCAGCACTTTACACAGCTCCACCGTGGCCAGAGGGTCCAGCTTGGTGTCTGAGTCACACACCTGAGGGGGGAGAAGGAGAGTCACATCATTAAAAATGTGCATATTTCCATAAAATCATCTTAACTGACAGAAGCATGAGGAATATAAGCTCTTCAAGACAAATAAATACCTGTATATAGTCAACTGATGGCCCGAGTGCTTTAAACGCTGTGTACATCACTTCTCGCTTGCCGCCCCACTTCTGCATGATGCACACGCACCTCCTGTTCTGGATCAGGTGCTCTACCTCTTTTCGCTGTGGATCTTCACCCACAGGATAATCAGCATCCCCTCCTGGGCCCATAGCCATCTCCACATCCTGCTTGGCCTGGGTGGGGTCCCATGTATGGTAGTTGTTCTTCCACACATAACAGCCAGGGTCTTGGTCTGCAAACACCTCCCTGAACATTTCCATCATATATCGGTCATCATCTGAGTTCCCGTCTATCACCATGATGATGCGCAGCAGCTCAGGAGGATACTTGAGGGCCCTGATGGAGTTGAGGCACTCCCTCAGGTACTCAGGGTCCTCCTGGTAGGCTGATATGGTGAAGCCGATGGTTTTGGTAAAGGAGCAGGGCTTTGTGCGAGATTTCATTCGCCGGTGCTCAATGAAGGCGAAGAAGCTCTGGACCAACACGTGGAGTGAGAGGAGCAGTCCATAAAAGCCAAAGGAGATGATCCCATACATGGATGTCGCCAGCTGGAAACCATCAACGTAGGCCCACACCATCACGCCCAGGACCACCAGAGCAAAGGTGAAAGTGAAGATGGCACGGACTACTGTGCCCAGCTTCTTTAATAAAGGCTTCAGCTCCATTGTGTTTATTTACCTAAGAGACACAAAGACAGCACATACATGGTTTATACATATATAAAGAAGTTTCCACACAGACACAGACACTCACTGCGGTTTGGAAAAAATAGGGTGTATTAAATGCAGTTAGTTGTTTTATGTGAACTGTTGTAAGACATGTTAACAAGCTATAGAAGCTGGAAAATAATACAGCTACCAGGCATACGCTGTTAGTCTAAAATCCTCTGTGCCAAGACAGTTAAACCCAGCGCCCCATTGTATAGAAACACATATACAGTACAGGTGATATAATAACAGTAGGCTAATACAGAGGCTATAATAGAAGATTGAATACTTAAACATAATTTAAAAATTAAATTAAAAGTTATTAATGTACATATTCTAATGTATTCAGTGATATCCATATTATATTATTATTTAAAACATGTAAGAATATCAAATAATCTTTTATAAATGCTTGTACATGTACATATTCAAATGACAAAATGATACATATGATAAAAAAAAGTTAGCTGACCAGAACAGTTATTATATAAAGCAAGAAGAAAACTGGGGTTAATCAATTGACTAAATTAAGCATAAATAATAAATAAACAGCCTTAAAGAGTAAATATAATGTGGAAAAGCATCAGTCATCTTACCACCAGCAGCATCTGACATCTGTTTTCACTCAAATATATTATTTAAATCATATCCTCTTCCATGATTTGCTATGATTCTACAGAAATAATTTTGTTTATATTTAAATTACAGCCTATCAGTAGTAATTACGATGTAACTGTGCTTTATTTATGAGTAATTATCCAGCAAAACAACTAAAAAAGAACACATGACAGAGTTATTTTTAACATTACCTGATGTAAGCTTCTCCTGGCTTTAAATCTGCGATACATCCACTCGGTGTTCCTCCTGTGTGGCAACTTCGCGTGGAGTTTGTTGGCTTTTTAAGCTACTAGGTTTGAACTCGGGATGGAGCCATGTGCGCGCTTTTATGTCCTGGGGATTTATCAATTACGCGCGCCCCCGCTGACTCAGTCGTGCGTCAGGAGGAGGAAGGCGGTGGTCCCGCTGTCTGTGGAGGACATCTGTACGGCTGCTTTGTTTTCTCTTTCACCATAGAGATGTTAGGTGTGTGACCTCTGGCAAGGCTGTTCCCTAAAAAAACAGGAGGTTCCCCAAACTCAGCGGTGGCTCATGACTGTGTGAGCTTCAGATAGACTCAGTGGAGACGGAGCGACACACATTTGTGTTGGGACCTCTCGGAGGACTTCTGGGGTTAACTACTGTGAGGTTCGCTCTTATCTTGACCACAATTTCCCTTTTAGAGGCAACTTAAATTACTTCAGATATGTTAGTTACGCCATTTTATTATCATTTTAGTGTCCAACCAGCTGCAGCTTAGAGATGTATGGGTGCACAAAAACTGTAAAAATCGCAGTAGTTGTTGAAGACAGCAAGTACATTTACGTATGTACTGCACTGAGGGACTCAACTTCTTACTTCAATCAATCAATCAATCGATCAATCAATTTTATTTATAAAGCCCAATATCACTAATCACAATTTGCCTCACAGGGCTTTACCACATAAGACATCCCTCTGTCCTTAGGACCCTCCTGAGTACCTGCGTATCTCCACTTTATACTACTTCCACTTCAGTTTAGAGGTCAATATAGTACATTTTATTCTACTGCGGATTATTAATACAAAATATAATCAACTTATAAATTGTAATATGATATGATAATATGATATATCATAGGAGTAAATTTCAAGGGGGGCAAAGGGGACACTTACCCCTTAATATTTAGAACATGTGCATATCCCCCCCTTAAAAGCACAAATTGGTGCATCAAAATTTGCCAGAATGCAGAAAGTCTTTGAAATTAGCACAGGGGCGTAATTATAGACAGTGTAAGCAGTGCCGTTGAACTGGGGCCCCTGGGGTGGAGGGGCCCGTAGAGAGAACAGGAAATATAGGAAATATACCCGTGTTCAAAGATAAATGATAACAAAAAGCATATTATTAGTGTAAAAGCAGTGCCATTTGCTATACATGTACTCAAATAGGCACTCACATCTGCGTCATGGTTTCTTTTTTCTTTCTTTTGTTTTGTTGAAATATGCTTTTTCTATGTAAGCTATAAAATCTATCAATATGCTATGAAACTATCCAATTAAATGATTCATTTCTTACTGTCTTTGATATTTTTTTCAGATATGCAGTGATGATTGCTGGGTAATATGTATGTTGATGTTGTCCAATGTGAAGTCTCTATTTGTGTCAAGATAATACATGCGCAATAGTGTGCACTGGGGCCCGTCGTAACTTCCTTACACCACTGAATTAGCACCACCTTTATCGGCTGCAACATTCAGTTCAATTCAATTCAAACTTAATTTCAGACTCACCTGAGGGTCTTTAGCAAAAACAGGACATACAAGATAAAAGCACCACAATTTATTATTCAGTCAATGAACACATTAAAGTCATGATTAATGCATCACTAATTATCTTTCAATAAAACAATGTATATATTGTTCTGAAATGGATCATTCAGCTTATTTAGTACTTGTGTTTTGTTGCTGACCTTTTTGTCTTTTACCTCTGAATGCAGGGCGATGACCTCACTATTTTTTTCACTGAGGTGTGGCCATGTTTATTAAATTATTAAAGCTCGAAATACTTCCTCCACCTCTGGCATTGGAAGTGTTGAAGTTATTCTGTTTTGCCACAAACTGTGCAGGCACTGAACAGAATGTCAGGTATTCAGTCACATTAACCTTGAGAGAGAAAATATAAATAACCTCAGAGGCTGCGATCAAGCCTCCACACAAGTTGGATGCTGCCCTCTGCTGGCTCTTGTCTGACACTGCAGAAGCCAAAAAAGTGGTAATAAAGTAGGGAAAAGTGGGTCTTTTTACTTGTGAAATCTAACTAGAGTCAAAGCTGCTGTCACAGAGTCTTGTGTCTGTTATATACGACTAATCTGTGACTGATGAAGACTAAAGCTGCCCCCTTTCTGGTTCACTGAGTTGCTGCCACTGTCCTAACTTAACCATGATTACATCCCTGGAGACTTACTTTACAGGGAAATCTGTTGACCGCTCATGAGGGTCCACACCCTTAGCCACAGGAGCTGGCCCCAGCCGTCAACATGCTTCATGTCAGACCCAAATAGAAGCCACCAGGCAGCTGATGTCATGTGTGGGGGCTGAGCCAGTCAGTGTGTTCAGGGACGGTAAACTGCATGTGTTCTTATATGTGGGCTTTCTGCATGACATCTGTGTGTTCTCATTAATGTGCTTTACAGCAGTGTATGCTTTTGTGCCACTTCAATTCATCATCTCCAATAAGTTCTCATCATTTATTATTAGCAGATAGCGTAAGGTGTTTAAATTGAATCTTTTTATATACCATTATTATTTATTTGTTACTCTGTCAATCAGCATGTCAGCTGTTTTCCTTTGTTTTCCGTTTTAAAGCTCCATCTTTATGAAAAGGTCATGGCTAAGCTGCTGGTTTCTTCCGACGCGTCACCGGCTAATCATGGCAGTCGCTGAGGGATAAACTGGATTGGTTTGTGGCCACATGAAGAACACGTACTGTAAAGGACCCTTTTACCAAACTGCTATAACTTCTAAGTAGCTCATAAACACAGTTTGTGGAATTCTGTAGGATTCAAAACATGCAGATCTGTGTTGCCAGAGTCAACATCCTGTCCAAGGCCATGTTTTCAAAAATAAGAAAGTGCAACATCCAGCTTCATGGCAATAAGAGCTATTTTTTGCACACGGGCTATGAGTCCTCATTAGGCCTCTTTATTCGGTGGTCAAGTGAATGCCTAGTGACTCACCCTGCCGCTCCGTGCCACACCCAAGCGACCAAAATCCACTTAAATCACTTGAACATTTTGTGATCGAGTATTCTCGTATGTGCACCTGATGCTCTTGC
This sequence comes from Epinephelus moara, assembly GCF_006386435.1. Classification (NCBI taxonomy): domain Eukaryota; kingdom Metazoa; phylum Chordata; class Actinopteri; order Perciformes; family Serranidae; genus Epinephelus; species Epinephelus moara. Next base: position 21,408,553 of record NC_065511.1, on the reverse strand, counting down.
TAATTGCCAGTTTGTGACCCTGAGAGGTTACAGAGCAGGCAGGGAGTCAGTGTCTTACAGTACGTACACTTCCTCCTCAAAACTCACAGCTCTGGTTGTTGATGTCAAACTGTGCCAACATGCAGGCTGAGCTACAGCTAAAAAAAGTAGTAGGATAGTCAACTGTCTAAGTACCACATTTGTTGCAGACAGTGCTCCATAATCAGAGATTATGGAGTGTGGCCAGAGTGTGCAACATGCTTTACAGTTTCAACCCACAGAGAGCAGTGTAGCAGCTTTTTTTCTTTTTTTTTTTTGCCCTTTGTGATTTACGGTTGGCTGACGGTAAATGTCAGGTTTGTTCCTCAACTGCTCTGTGTTCTGCCGAGGCATCTATGAGCAAGAAACATGTCTGCCTATTCATTTTAAAGTCATTCTGACTCAGAGCTCATAGAGTCAAACACTGTGACAGCATGGGAGGTAGCTAGCTCTGTATATTACACCCTGAGATACTGAGATAGATGCCATTTGATTTACAGCCACGCTCACCAAAGCTCTGAATTATGGTGCTGAGCACAAGTGTTTGACACACTTGTTTCAGACACCTGCAGAGCAAAACACCTGTCTGTCACTCTACTGTAATGTATAGTCTGAATGTGGAAGAAGAAATGGGCAGAATTTTAAAGGAATGTGTTTAAAATAGATATTAAAGTATGTATTGAGCAATTTGTAATTTCTATTTTACTGGATTTAATTTGTAACAAAATAAGAGCTTGTATTTGCATATTTGAAATATTAAAAATTCATTGTTTCAAGCTGGGTAGGCAGTTTAATTTGGGAGTCATTGGGCAAAAATCTGATGGTAAACCTCAGCCGTTTTGTAATTCAAGTGGTCTGAGAGAGCACTGTATCATGTCTCTGTAGCTGTTCGGAAACAGTGACAACCTGAGGTACTTATATCTGTAGGGGCAATGCTTCAGCTGCTAGGAGGTAGGTGCAAAGATTAATTAAAATGTATCCGGATACTTGTGTTTACACCTCAGATCCATGCATCACCACAGCAAGTGCATAAAATCTAGTTACTAAACCAGCAGAGAGTTAGCTTAAGGTCACTGATGGATGGTTTAAAAGGTTAGCTAAGAGATGATATAACATTTGAAGAACTGGCCACACGTAATGGGTAACTGTTTCAAAAAATAGCCTATAATTAAAGCTGGAGTAGGCAGTTTTATTTTGGCGTCATTGTACAAAAAACCATAATAAACTTTGAGAGTATTGTAATTCATGTGGGGAGAAAACTAGATTCCTGCAGCTCCTCTTGGCTTTTCAGGCTTTTGAAAACCTACCTTGTGACAGGAGAATGGCCAATCACGGGTCATTTTCAGAAAACAGCTGTCAATCACGTCAATGACTGCTCATGAACTGCAGTCAAACTATAAAACTAGGCAGCGCTGATCAAATATGACTCAAGATTCTGTTCCTGCATTGCCTCAAATGTTTTCAGAAACATATTTTAGTGTACTCTTTAGCTGCAAGGTAAGGTTTATGATCCGGCTGCCATGTTGAAAACAGTCAAAGAGGAATGTGGCTTGTGAATGATTCTGTTTGCCACCTCTGTTTGAGTTCTAAGAAGAACTCACATTAAATTAAAAATGGTGCCATTTGCTACAGGCTATGTGCCCTCATTTTCTTTTCTTCTTCACAAAATAGTGAGCAGCAATCTAAGAAAATATATGCTTATAAAATAAGATACGCCTTTATTGATCCCACAATTGAGAAATTCTACATGAACTAGAAAAAACATGAATAAACTATATATACATATACATACATAGTACAAGTCCAGCAAGCAGTCATGCCTTATAAACATAAAAGCAGCAGTAAGAAAGGACAAGAGCGAAATAAACAAGTGGAAAAAGTAGCAGAGCTCCCTAAATTAGATTCCCTTGGCTTTTTTTTATGAACAGGTGCCAGTGGTGTGTGTGGGCGCCTTATAACTAGTAACTAGTGTGCACTAGGGCCCGTGGTAACAACCTTATGCCACTGCAGAGGAGCATGTTTTGTTCCTGACTCATGTACTGTCAGGATGCAGTGACAGGAATAAATAAAATAACTTTTTGGTCATATGTGCTTTAATATGTCATTTTATTCTCCAGTAAGACACATTTTTATCCCCAGGTTTAAACTGTAGAAAAAAACTGTACAACAACAAGACTAATCACAGTCTTTGGCTAAATGAATCACATGACATGTCCCATCAGGTCCAAAACACAGTTATTGTGTTCCCTTAGATGAAGGGTCAGCAACCTTTACTATCAAAAGAGCCATCTTTGGCCAAAAAAGCTTTCAAATAATCTGCCTGGAGACGCAAAACGTATCTAAGCCTTATACAGTAGGTCTAAATTCACCCATCAACATTACTCGTAAGTCTAAATGAGCATTTATTAATATGTTTTACCACAAGGTGGCAACTCTGCAGTGGGCTATATATGATTGCTGGGTACTTTAACTTTGCAGGGTTGGCAGTAAAAGCAAACACATATATCCACACACTGTTAAATAGTTTTCTGCCAAAGCCACAGGGAGCCACTGAAGAGGGGCAAAAGAGCTGCATGTGGGTCAGGTGCCAACCCTGCTCTGACTGCAGTGTTAGCAGGTCGGCTACACAAAGAGGAATACATTTTTTATTTTGTAGTTGGCACTGGGGGGAAGGGAGGGTAATTATTTTGTACTGTTTCATACTCTGCTGTGATAGAACTGTTTGTGTCTTGCATTCGTTCAGTTGGTTGCTTGTAAAGCTGGAGTTTTAAGAAATGTATTTTAACTGGCTGTTCACTCAGTCAGTCACTCAGTAAGTCAGTGGTGGCTTTGACTGACAGACACCACCCAGCATGCACCCCTGAATCTGCAGCCTCCCACCTCCCAGATATCCTGATTGGCCACTTGAAATCTATGGTGTAGGGAATAGCAGAGCTTTTCTCATATCAGTATTGTATTTTGATACATTTAATGAGCAAGTATTTGTAATTACTTTTGTGTCCATCTCTGTGTAGCAGCAGTCACTGTTGTGGGTGTGGGAGGCACATGTCTTTCTCCTCACACAGGATGTTATATTCTTAGATAATCGCTGTTATTCTCATTCTAAGGACTCACTTATAAATCTGTAAAAAACACACTGTACACACAACACATCATATAGCTGACTTTACTGCCAGTTCACATATGAATCCTTTGATATCTTCACAGCTCAGCCAGATGCCATAGTGTTCTTGATCCAGGAAATGTAATTGCAAACTTTTGTGTACACCCCGGGCTTCTTTCTCAGAGCGCAGCCATGCCCCCAGGACACAACCCCCTGAAGTTTTCCGTCACACACCATGGGACCCCCAGAGTCACCCTGAAGATAAAAAAAGTTAATTATTTTAACTCCTTTATATCAAGACGCAGAAGCAGTTTGTGGAACAGCAGCTATCTGTATTACCTGACAGGAGTCCTTCCCTCCCTCCAGGAAGCCAGCACAGATCATGTTTTCAGTGATTTGGAAAGGATATGCATTAAAGCAGGTGTCATCGCTCAGGAGAGGGGCGTCCAGGCACTGCAGCTTAGCAGGGTACCTCGCTGGGAAAGACAGGAAAAGAGTGTTTTTAGCCCTGGTAGGATGATGCTTTAAGAACAGCTGATATCACACACCTGGACCTAGCTTCGATTAGAACAAAGTTTGGTCTAACGTACTGCTACAACTTATTTTCATGTGTTTTGGGAACGTCCTCCAATGGCCAGATTCTGGGATAATGGTTGCCTCTAACCTCTCTGGTATATGTGAGATCAGCGTACCTCATTCGTTTGTTTTACTCATTTGAAATGATCTGTTTAAGCTGGACTTGACACTGATCAAAAAGAGAGTGTTAGCCAGGTTTTCAGCAGCACAAAAAGTAGTTGCTATGATAGAGATGTAGAGCTCAGTATTTTGTCAGGAGTTGGTGGGCAATCATTTTTGTTTTTTTGTTTCTAAACTTCTGTCTCTGCACTTATATTTATTTTCTTTTAGACATTGATTGTGTGCATCACTGTTACTCATTACAAAAATGACCTTTTCCATTGCTACATGCTGTACAATGAATATCAATTAAAAAAGGATCACAAAAATGATAAAGCTTTTATGTAAAATAATTGGATGAAATTGCATTTTTGGTGCTTTCCCACACAATCAGATATCCTCTGACACTCACAGCCCTCATTGCTGGGACGAAGACTCCCCCATCCAGAGATCTGACACATCGTCCCGTCACTGGCACATTTTGTAGGGAGCGTAGCAGGGCGCACGTAGTTGTTCAGAGTGGCAGGCCGACTCAGTTTGATCAGCATGATGTCGCTGTCCTGTGTGCGGGAGTTGTAGTCAGGATGGCGGATGAACTTGGCGGACATGATGTGCTGCTCGGTCCCCTCAGCTTCCCAGATGTCGTGCTCTCCCAGCCGGATTTCTACATCTGACCTGGAAGGAATAAATCCATCTTTAAGGTGACTTTGTGCTCTTGCTGCTTAAAGGAAAATTTTGTTTTGGGTTATCTTCCTTACTTTGTCTTGCAGTGGGCAGCAGAGAGCACCCACTCATCAGACAGAAGAGTCCCACCACAGAAGTTGTACCCAGTGAAGAGAGACACTTGGTAGGGCACAGAATGTTTTGGACACTCGTACCCTCCGACAATCTTGTTATCGTCCCTCAGGGCAACTGCAGCATGAAAATAAAGAAATGACAGAAACAGAGAAATTATGTTATCAATATCTGTCTGCAGCACCATTTAATGCCCCAATACAAATTCTGTACAATACCTGCCCCTCCGAGGAGAGCTAGAAGAATGAATAGCTTCATGCCTACTGTCTGTCTGTCAGCCCGGCAGATTAATGTGCCCTCACCCTCTTAGTTTCAGGTATTTTAGTCCTCTTATCTCCTTTCTCTCAAGGTCTTCTATCGTCAGAGGTACACCTCAAACACCAAACATGTGTTACATTACCCAGAGCACTGAGTTTAATGTACAGTAAAACACAGGAAAACAAACTGGGGGGAAAAACGCCTGGATGACAAAACTATCTGAACTGCAAACGCTAACATGTGGAATTCCCCTCTGTCAGTATGCGTTCAGTCAGAGTGGTTTTCATTAGATTTGAGGTCATAGCTCTCTCGTAAGTTTGAGCTCATTCAGTATGTTTTCCATAAAACTATGTCACTATGGCAATGTTTTTCTTTGCATTAGACAGTCACACATGCGGGACGTGAGACGTGTGCTGCCTTCAAATGAACTACAAAGTGACACTGGCTCTTGTGGATGTTGAGTAAGACTTGGTATGTGGGTGTAATCCATGTGGTTTAAGATGCTCTGAGCCAGAGAAAATTCCTGCTATAGCAAATGTGCCAGTTTTTTAACATCAAGGGAGCCAAGAATACCTAAAACAAGAATTCAACTTGTAGTATTTTACTATTGTAATGTTCCGCTTATACAAGACAGGCTGTCTGCTTATCAGCAAGCTGCTGGGAAAATGCAGTTCATGGCTGTGTTGCAATACGTGATATGAAAGTGTACATATTTTCACCTTTTGCATTGCTCAATCTTTACATCATCCTAACATAGAGGAATCTGAAATTGTGTCAGCATTTTCAGTTTCCTCTATGTTGCGGTTCAGAGTCATTTCTTGACACTAAAAGCATTTATATCTTTATTTATTTTAGTTAATTATAACTGACACAGAATGTGATGCTATTTTTGTCTGTTATACAAATGTGCAGGTTTGGGAGCCATGTAAACACTTTCAGTAAGTTAAAAAAAGAAATTCCCTGTATAAAGCAGAACTTTCTCAGACAGATTGATTTTACAATCCTGTTTTGAAATTCAGTCTCGTCAACTGCTTGAGAAACCAACGTATCTTTTTCCTCTACCTCACTGGCTCGGGTATGAAACATTCAAAGGAAACCAGCACTCTTATTGTTTCAACACAGCAAAACTGCATATCATTGCTGACTGAGTCAATGGTTCAGAGTGGAGACACGCTGAGAGGTAAGAGGCTCCATTACTCATGTATGAGCATAGGTGTTTATCAGCACCAGACAGGAAAACATTTAAATGTGAGGGTACATTTAACCAAACCCTGTGATTATACACTTAAGGCTAAAATATAACGCATTCCCATCCAGCTCAGGCAAGTTCTCCCCCCGTCATTACTGTGTGGCACACTCACGTCTGCCTCATTCCTTTTACAACCTGCATATCATTGCTTGTATTCTTTGATTACAATCAAGTGCAACAACTTGGCACATTCTGCTGCGAAACGTATTATGTCTACCCCTGTGTGTAGCTTTCACCAGACCTACAATCATGTTATGTTTTCATTTAACGGGAACACCACCCAAATTAAAATCTCTTTCAAAGCCAGAAACCAGAGAAGTACGTCTCAAGTAAGTCTCTTGTGGTGTCATCAAGTATAAAGTCTGATGCTGCTCCATAGACAATAAATGGGAGACATGAGATTTGTGGAGCCACAGAATGTTTTTCTTTTTTATACCCAGATGAGCTTTTTTCGATAGCTTGTTTGCAACCATGTGACTATTATGACGTGCAAAAGTCAGACAGAGGGCAGGAAGTGATGAATCCATATAATGCATGAATAGGATATAGAGGAAAGTGACTACATAAAAAGGTTGAATGAACCGGCAGGCAGCAGGTATTGTCAGGAAATTAAAACTCATGTTGGATGTGATCCATACAGAACAGAGGAAAGTGATTTTTCCCACAGCCTGACCGATTTGCCCACTGTGATTACAACTGCTGTTAGAAATTACCTCCATTCTAGCCTCATTCATGAACAAGACCCCAAGATACTAGAACTCCCTCGCTTGGGGCAGTAACTCTCCCCCAACCTGAAGGGAGCAATCCACCATTTCTCAGCAGAGAACCATGGCCTCAGACTTGGAGGTGCTGACCCTCATCCCGACTGCTTCACACTTGGCTGCAAACCACCACAGTGCATGCTGGAGGTCACGGTGTGATGAAGCCAACAGAACTACATCATATCATCAATATCATTAACAGAGACGAAGCACAGCCCTGGCGGAGACAACGTGTTTGACTTAGTGCAAAGTTTGCGGACACAGCTCTCACTTTGGCTATACAAGAACCAGATAGCTGGACCCTGGATCCCATGCCTTCTCCAAGTTCATAAAGCACATGTAGACTAGATGGGCAACCCCTCCAGCAGCCATGCAAGGGTTAAGAGCTGGTCCACTGTTCCATGACCAGGACAGAATCGGCATTGCTCTTCCTGAATCTGAGGTTAGACAGTCAGTTGGAGCCTCCTTTCCAGCACCCTGGAAAAAATGTCCCCAGGGAGGCTGAGCAGTGTCATACCCCTGTAATTGGAGCACAGTGTCCAGAGCCTTCAGCATCTCACCTCAGCGACCTGTGCCATGGATATGGACGAGAGTTCCCCCAAGTCTTCAGGCTCTGTCTCCTCCATGGGCGACGCTGCAAGCTACATTAGCTACCTTATTAGCTTATTAGCTACTATTGTCTCCCCACTAGCTCAACTTCTCACAGAGGTATAAAACGCCATTAAAGATTTGGATCATGACTGAAAACATGGAGAAGTTGTCACAGCACATTGTAACTGCATCTGAATTAGGTTATGATTAACACAACTTTAACATTTAACTTTGACATTAGCTGACTGCGCTCCTCCAGAATGAAGATGGAAGTTTTTGATCCACATCTGCTGCTGTTTCTCAGCGAGTATTTTATTTTTTTTACTTCCCCCCTTTATGTCCTACTATATTTTATTTTATTATTATTTATTTTAAAGTGGCCCTTTTTTCACAGCTGTAAATCTTATGCATTTGTGCAGTGTTGGCAGTCTTTGCCTCCAGTTACCAGTTTCCCTCCATCTGAATATCGCACTGATGAATGACATCATATGCAAAGACGCTATAGTAGCGTTCTCAGTCCTGAAGAAGAAAATATACCCATATACTAAGAACATTCTCCTGGCTGCTCTCATTGTCATCTATAGCATATTTCCCAATTTGTTGTCTATGGAGCAGCTCCAGACTTTATACTTGATGACATCACAGATTAGACTTTTAGCACTGTAGTTATTGGGTTTGGGAGAGAGTTGTTCGTGTTTAGTAATACTTTTGGACTGTCTTATACTATTGGAACAGCATGTATGAATTTAGAAAATGGGCGTAGACCTCGTTCTCCTTTAAGTTTTCAATTAACACAAGGCTACAGGACATTTCAGTGGGCATTTATTAGAGAAAACTAAATTGCCAAAATCGTTAAAATCTGCAACAAATACAAAAAGTCCCTGAGGTAATTGCTCGGAAACAACTTTGATAGTCTCACATATGATACCCAGATGCCTGTTTTAGTTGCACATGTGCAAAGCAGTATTCGGGATATGATCAGTTGGCTGAATTAAGAATTGAGATAAATGCTTTATTACAATCTAAAAATGCCATTGACCTCAAATAATAGCACAGCTATTTTCCCCCTCTGCATTTTCACCCGAACCCTTAGTTACAATATATAAAAAAAGATCAAAACTTCCATTGATTTCACCATCTGGTGCTCCCTGGTTAATAACTTCCGGTTTCCCTAATCCTGTTCCACTGTACCTCAAAATACCCTCTGACAGACAGAGAAAGCTCTGTGTCAAAGCTGTATGACTTATGCACTGCCAGGCTTGTTTGCTGTCAGACACAGCCCAGGCTGATTATTCATATCCCTTAGGTCTGCTGAGGGGGACCAGGCGTTGTGGTTGAAAGTAGGGACGAATGTAAGGAAGTGGTTTAGGTTATTGAGGTTCTGCTTTTTTTCACTGTGTGTGGTGTATTTCATGGAAAAAACCGTCACTCAGCCATAGGGGCAAAGCCGTTGGCACTGGTTTCGGCTTGAAAAACAAAATTCCTGACCTCTCCGCACCCGTGAGACACGGGTTTGATTTCCAGTCAGCACCGCAACGAGATCAACAAACCTTTGAGGTTTGAGGACGCAGCAGATTCCCACTATTTGTGTCTTTGTGACAGTGTTACTGGAGTCTAGAAGTTTCAACACAACAGTCGGTATAACTGCGTTGCACAAAAGGAGTTGTGGATTTAGAAATGTTGTGAGCTCAGTGTTTTGCACTCCTCAGCGACGAAAAATACTGGGTGTATTACTGTGACACTGGGAGCAGGAGTATGTCATTAGTACCACACTGTCCCACACACAGACACAAACAGACATGCATACATTTTAGCTGTGCCTTTCAGGTTGCTCCCCCACCCTCCCAGCTGCTGTAGTGAATAATAAACCCCCAAACTCTAACTGCGTATATCACCCTCTACTAAAACCAAATTCCCTTTAAACCTCCACTAGTTGTTTTACACACCCAAATTGGTATTTGTGCGGCACACACATAATTGCACGTTTGGTTGGTAAATCAAGAACTCTGGCAAGCCCTGGGCTCTGAAGGCTTCCCTCAAACTATAGCCTTGGGATAGCTATTAATATCCCCTACAGACACCAGCAAAATGCTCTGCCTTTAAGTCCTGCTATGAGACTATACAGCAGAAAATTCAAAAAACACATTTACGCACAGAAATAAAAAGCAAAGGATGTATTCCTCAAAACCAAATCAAACAAAGTAGTCATACTGTCTAGACTTCAGTTAAAACAGTAATGCCATTTAGTGTTGCAAATAGAGCTGAACAGTTCACTGCAGATTGAAAATGAGCAATGAGGAAAGTAAGTGGGTCAGCATATTTTTAAACTGTTTCCTGTAGTTTGAATGAATTGTTTTTAGTCCTGGTGTAAAATATCTCTCAGTGGGGACGAGTATTCAAATGCTGAATATTTATGTATCCCAAAAAAAGGGGGCAATGATAACAGACACATGAGTCCTCCCACACACTCAAATAAGGGTGTTGCTGAACTCATGCAGAGACTGAGAGCGTATACAGAGACACATGCAGTGTCTCTCACTCTTTCACTCTCTCTCTCCTTCCTTCCTCCCCCTCACATCTGGGATATTGGCAGGACATAGTTCCTGTGTGGTGTGTGTGTACATTAGTGGGGGACTCAGCTTTTTAGGGTTGGGTAGGCTTTAGCAGCCCACACCATGTGAATGTGATCAGTTCAAGATTTTTAGCCTCATTGTTTTTCATTGTGGGAAAAACTGTTGTAGTGTAGATCACCAAAGCCTCTGAGATGCTCCTTATTTAGAATCTGATTTACCTGTTTTTAAGTAAATTATTCGAAGGGATCACTCTCTGTTTTTTCTATTGTGCACTCAAGGAAATAACTATCAAACTATTAATGTTAAAGATTCACTATGCAGGATTTCCCAAGGAAACAATGTATAAACTCATACAGACATAATTCCTCCAAGTCATCACTTTTGACCCACAAGAAGTGTGTATATTCTTATTTTCTTCTTATTTTCTGTGTTTGGTTTTTTATGGCTGTGTCCCCCTCAGCTCTCAGGTGAGCTCGGGCAACTTGGTTTCAATCCAAAGTTGTCAAATATTGGCACTTGGGCAGTGATAAAAGCCGTCCTTTCACATCAGCATGACCTGCAGCCAGTTGCTGTTATTGTGTGGTGGCACCCAGCGGCGTCAGGGGGAAACATGACAGGACACCAACGCCAGTTAAGGGGGCGAAAAGTTCAAGTGGGGCAAGTGGGAGCGGTGGTGGATGGATCCAGCAACCATTGACTTTCATCTGGGAGGCCGGTATTCACTTCTTGTAAGATTGTTAATCCAAACCTTGTTTTTTTTTTCCAAAACCTAACCACGTGCTTTTGTTACCTAAACCCAACCACATGCGTATGTTGGCTAAATGTAACTATGTGCATTTGCTGTTGAAGGAAAATATGTCTAACCGTCACAATGCATATTTTTTGATAGAGACCATATGCAACCTGTACATTTCCCATAAAAATAGAGGTGTATTTTGAAAACAGACAATGCATGTTAGAGGCTGAAGTTGACACGGCCCCAAGAATGTCAACGACCAACGCACCCAGGGTACCTTGCATGTCATATGTCGATGTGGAAAGTCAATGACCAAACGTCGATATGTGGGCTTTAAAAAACAGGTTGCAACCAGGTGCCAAACCGTAAGCAGCAGGCATCTCACGGGCACAGCACCAAAAAACGCAAGTATAGTGAGGTGAATTGCCACAAGAGAGTGAATCTGGAGTTGGCTCTTACTTTCACTTTCATTGGCGACCTCTTTACAAACAGTACCTGACAATCCTGCATAGTATACCTTTAAAAATGGCTCTTATCCGTGGGTGGATTACTAAACGAGCCTACTAGCCACAGGCTGAGGGGCGCAGAGTGTCAGAGGGCCTCCCTGGCCTTCATTTGCAAAATGCCACTCAAAACAATACGCCTTGATACCAACCGGAAAGAGACTCAAAATAACCACAAGGAGATACAAAGAGACCACAAAGAGATAAGGAACTGCAAAGACTTGCAAAACAACTACTAAAATGGGCAAAACAACCAAAAAGAGACACTGAACAACCACAAGGAGACAAAAAATGACTACAATGCTGCATAAAATTACCCAAAATTGTGTTAAAGAGACACAAAGTTACCTCAGTAAGACACAACATTATATCAGTAAGACACAAATGACTAGAAAAAGAAGCACAGAACATCCACAAGGAGACACAAAATTACCTCAAACAGACACAACAAAACCACAAAGAGATGCAAAACTACCATTAAGTCTGTACGTCCTGCTCCTATGCAGGCCCCTTGCATATCTGTGCCCAGGGGCCCATTGTCTCACAATACGCCTATGCTTTTATCTGTTTTTGCAACTTAACTTTGTATTTTTGGAAGGCAGTTTTGATTTGGCATATATTTTTTTGTGAATGGATTTATACTCTTACTGGAAAAAAGTCTTTTAGTTTAACTTCCAACAATTTTTTTGCCAACACATTCACGTCAGTGCAGACAAGTTTGTTTCTGTTGGCCAACCGCTTATCAACATCTGTTAAATACCTGTTGATAAAGTTTGCTTATCAAGATGCTTTACAAGGAGTCAAACCAAGTCACATACACTTAACAAGAACTCATCTTGCACTCTGGTATTCTTGTCTCAGTGCCAGCGTGTTCGCACGTGAAATGTGTGGAAACACAGATTGTGGAAACTGTCCATTCATCATGTTTTACAATTTTCCACTTAAAACTTCTGAAACAAAAAAAAAAGAAGGAAAAGAAAAAAATTAGCTCAGGACCGTGTCATACAGATGTACGAATGTGTGGGTAGTGGATCAGAAAACCAACAGTAAAGAGGAACCATGTGGGAGGAAATATGACCATGAAGTCAATCTCAGATGAAACATTTCTTCCCCACTGAAAGGTAGGGCTGCACTCTGGGGACTCAGGGGGAAAATGATTTTCAGCCTCTCAAGCCAACACTCCCTCTTGTCCATGCTGCCATGTAAAGCCTGTTTAAACTGCATGAACTTACAGCAAGTTAGGATGTTTTTCAGTTCCCTCAAATCTTCTGGTTTGGCTTGTTATTTGTTCAAAATAAAGTTTTTAACTCTTGTAATTATTCAGCTAATCTATAGGTCCATGTTGTTGTAAGGGATATCAGTTTCAGGGCTCTAAGAACTAGACTGAGATATATCTGGAGTACAAAAGCAGCAGGAATGTGCCAGGCAGGTTTTCAAAGACGAAATTGCTCAGATTTACAGCTCAGATTTGCTGAAGGGTGGGTACATAAATTCCCTTTTGTCTTAAGGTTGCAATCAGGTCTGCGGTTGTTTGCCTGTCCCGTTCTGTCGTGATACCTACACTTATGCACCTTTAGGCACATTCTGCCTGTAAATGTCAGATGTTTCAGGAATGCATGCTTCAGTGTAATGATGAGTGACCAAAAATATCCCATCCAATCCCAAGAAGTTCCTCTTTTAACTTCATGCAGCGTGAGTTCATGCAGCAATTTTGTTTCAAGTTACTACAGAAAATGACTAAGCTGCAAAAGTGGGAGACCCTGTAGTATATTTACGGTTTGACTACTGCCAGTCATGTTTTTGCTCACTTTATTTCCAAGTATGATAGCACCTGCACTTCAAACATGTTTCCAAATTTCAAAAGAGATCAGATTAATAGTGCAAAATATGATGCTGACAAATAAATGACAAAATACTCACTCTCTATCAGTCTGGTTTTAGGCCTATGCACAGTACAACATCTGCAACCTCCCTGGATCTAAATGATACCAAATGCACTAGCCCTTGATAGCAAAATATCTTGTGCTGTTCTGTTTATAGACTTGTCTAGGGTTTTTCACACCATTAGTTACTTTTACAGAAGCATTCCTGTATTGGTTTTGATTCAGCTGCCTGTGGTTTGAAAACTACCTTTCTAATAGACTGAAAATGTGTAAAGATTGTTGATGTTCATTCCAATTATTTGAATATTACTAAAGGTGTCCCACAGGGCTCAATGTTAGGGCCAATACTGTTTTCAATTTACATAAATGATATTGCTTGTAAATTGCATCTCTATGTGTATGGCAGAGTTTTATATTGCTCTGCAACAACTGCACAATTGAATGTCTATGATCGTTGATTAATTTGCTCCAACTTCAATAACATAACCATAAGTTAGTACTTAACTCAGATAAAACCAAATGGATTCTGTTCACCAAAGCTACGCATTCTGAATCTTTCAATATTCATTCTGCAAATGGCACATCCACTGAGAGAGTCCCACAGTGTAAATACCTTGGTACCTGGCTGGAAGTCAGTCTTAATTTTAAGCACCACATTGAAATTCTGACTGCTAATTTGAGGACGATACTTGGCTTCTGTACAGAAGTAAGAACTATTTTTCAAACTATTTGTCAATAGAAAAATAATTCCAGAATCTGTATTTTTTGATTATGGGGATGTTAAATAAGGAAAAGCTACGGCCTCTCCACTGAAATCTCTGCCTGCTGTCTACGACTCAGCCCTGAGGTTCATAACAGGTGATTCTTACAGCACCAGTCACTGCCACCTTTACCGAAAGGTTGGCTGGCCACATTTGGCTGAGGCGAAAACAGCATTGATATTTGTTCATTTATAAAGCTTTGATGCAGATGCCTCCACCCTATATTTCATCCATTTAACTCTGATCCCACATAATCTTGCTACTCGCTCACAGAATAGGCTGTTGCTTCACATTTTCTTAATCAGAACTGAACTAGGAAGAATGTCATTCTCTTACAGTGCTCCTTATACATGGAATAATCTGCAAAAGATCTTAAACTTGGACACTCTGCCACCCTTAAGGCTGTTTAAATGCCTTATTTCTGATCTTGTTTTAATTGAGTGTAAATGCTTTTAATGATACATCTTCACCACAACATGTTAATCACTCTGTATTTCTACTTTTAGTGATCATTTATTGCTGTTGTTGTTACTTGTTTTGTATGAGTTTATCTGTTTTAATTGATATGCATGAAGGTTCTTTGTTTGCTTATTGGTTGTTTTTAATGTCTTTGTTTATGCTTGGCATCACTGAAAATGAGGGGCTCCCTAATTTTTTTTCCTGTTAAGAAAGGTTTGAATGAATGAATGCCCAGCCAGCAATGCCACGTGGGGCCCATATGGGGTCATCATGGGCGGCAAATGTGGGCCCCATCATGGGCTTGCACCCGGGATCCACATGGGGACCAACCGTGGATGCCCAGATGGGCTTTAAGTGGGATCTGTAAGGGTCTTATGTGGGTCCTAACTGGGCAATTCATGCAAGACCCATCTAGGCCCCACCTGCCCAAATGGGGTTAAAGTGGGATTGCACCCGGGATCCACATGGGGGCCAACTGTGGATGCCCAGATGGGTAATGTGTAAATAATTTAGTCATCTGACATTGCCCCTATTCCAATAATGTGCTTCAAACAGATGAACTCTGACTGCAGGTTTGATTTGTTTGCAGGTTTGACTCTACAGAGGCACCGCTGTTTATGTGTCCAGCTTCAAGTGGACAGAGGCACAGAGGGAGTAGCCTGCTATTTTATAAAACTGCACGGCAACCCTAAATTATCGACAGATGCTTCTGTGACTTTCTTATAGTGCCGCAGGATGAAGGCATGGGACATTAAAAATATGTAACCTACTTGCTCAGATGTCGATTCAACACAGTGCAATCACGCTTAACCTCAAGCAAACGTGAGGTCAACCCACACAGTGAAAAACACATTACGCAGCAGGATCACGACTGCACATGAGAAGTCACAGCTCCACTCTTTCTCAAGTACTCATCTCAACAACCCACAATTTATGCATTTAGTTGTTTGGTTACTCTGTGTTTTCACTTTTGGACTTTCCCAAAGGACAAAGGCTCTATCGCTTGGAGAAGGCATGTCTCTGCAGGAGTTTTGCGTCAGACCTCAGATTAGGGATAAAAACTGCTATTGAGACAGAAGCATGTATCACTCTGTATAACTAAATGTCTGTACATTATATACACATCCACAGTATGCATTTATGTAACCCACGCATATGTAACCCATCAATGAAGCCAGATCTGTGTTTTGATTTGGATTTACTTGAACTGCACTGCATATGGTGCCAAACTACAGACTACAGGCCTAGTGCAAGAGGTTTAATAGTCTTCAAAGGAGGAGGGTGCGAGCATCTTGAGGTCCCGCCTCGATGCGAGCGATGACGTCACATATTTAAGGAGTCAGGGATCAGAGCTCCACGGTTTCCACAGACTACTCAGACAGGTCCGGTGTAGCTTTTGCAGCGGACGCATCCTCGAAGGACTGGCCCTTTTTAGGAAGGTACTGTACTTCTGTTATCCTCTGAAAACTTTTCACTCAGGGAAAAAAAGACAATAAAAGCATCTGATGAGGCTGCAGTTATATTGCATGATCTGGCAAACATCTCAGTCTGGAATTTGAACCGCATCGTCTGAGAGCTGCTGCGCTTTGAAGTCTACAAAGGTCTTTGTGAGCAATTAACAATGCAAATACTGTCAACCTTTAATTAAGCCTAGATACGCAATATATATCCCATATTCTGTATCTACAGAGTGTGGGAACACTTTCTGTTGTTCAGTAGTGGTTATAGTGTGGTTTCTAGAGTTCCCGTTTCATATGTGCGCTGATGTAAATGATGTTTTTCAGCCTTAATATTAAGTTTCAAAGACACAGGCAGTTGGGAAACTTTCCTCTAAATGTTATTATTATTATGATCTGACTGTTGCCAGTCATGTCTGTGTGGACAGCATCTTCTATGAGGCTTTTTGCAGAATTGACATAAGTGAAGGGGGGGGGGGGGGGGGGGG
>NC_065511.1:21377759-21392156 GCF_006386435.1 Epinephelus moara | reverse complement strand
GGGGGGGGGGGGGGGGGGGGGGGGGTGCACGGTTTGGCACATACAATTTCCAATTTGTCTGTGCTTCAATCAGTTTTAGAGATATGACTTTATTTCCATTCAATTGCAGCCATATATGAAAGATATTTTTTGCCCATTGAACTTATGGATCTAAAAAGAATAACATCTGTTGAGTTGGGTCTTGTTGAGTAGCTGTGATTGTCTCTGAAGCAGTAGTTGGGGACGGTTTTCAAGAGTGGACTTTAATGAAAGTGATTTAGGAAATCATTAATCTCATGCATCATTAAGGAGTGCTATTGACCTCTAGGTTAAATGTAAAAAGATAATTTTTTTTTTTTTTTTTATTGTAGCTCTCAAGACAATGATGGATCTAATGACCGCTACCCCTTTCTACCACATCAATGCAACAGATGCCACTGGAAGAAATGGCTCCTTGTATGAGGACGACGATGAGTATGACTATAAGGATGAGCATGCTGAGCTGAGACAGTCTCTCAACATCATGTCTCTCATTGTTTACTGCCTGGCCTTTGTTCTTGGTGTGCTCGGGAATGGAGTGGTTATTTGGGTGACCGGGTTCAAGATGAAGAAAACAGTTAACACAGTTTGGTTCCTCAACCTTGCTGTGGCCGACTTCCTCTTCACGGCATTCCTGCCCCTGAGTGTGACCTACACAGCTTTGGATTTTCACTGGCCTTTCGGCAGATTCATGTGCAAACTGAACAGCACTATAAGCTTCCTGAACATGTTTGCCAGTGTCTACATTCTGGTGGTGATCAGTGTGGACAGATATGTGTCTGTGGTGTGGCCCGTCTGGGCCCAGAACCACCGAAGTGTGCAGAAGGCGTCCGGTGTGAGTCTGGGTGTTTGGATACTGGCTCTGATTCTCAGCGCTCCATACTTCATCTTCAGGGATACAGGACCATCGTATAACAATGACGACATCATCAACTGCTTCAACAACTTTGCCTTTTCTGATGATTATGAAACGCCATCTGTGAATCAGCTGCGACAGTTTCGTCATCAGGCCATGACCATCACCCGCTTCCTCCTGGGATTTGTTGTCCCCTTCACTGTCATTGTCTCCTGCTATGCTGTGATAATCCATCGTCTCAGAAGAAACCGCACCCTGGCCAGCCAGTCAAGTCGCCCCTTTAAGATCATCGCTGCAGTTATCACCACTTTTTTCCTGTGCTGGGCTCCTTATCACATCATGGCTTTAATTGAGCTGGTAAATCACATGGCTAATCATGCAAGCGAAACATTAGACCATGTCACTACTATCGGAGTCCCCATTGCAACCAGCCTGGCCTTTCTCAACAGTTGCCTGAACCCACTGCTGTATGTCTTCATGGGACAAGATTTCAAGGATAAAGTCCGCAAATCTATCCTGAATGTTTTGGAGACTGCCTTCCAGGAGGAGGTTTCTCGCTCTTATACCTACACAAACTCAATGGTCACCAGTCGGAGCAAAGAAAAGTCTGTTTCTGATGCCGAGGTATAAGGTCATCTATGACTTGATTAAACACATACTGTAACTGTACATAGCAAATGTAACTGTATATAACAAATAGCTTTCATTGTTTTTTATTCAGGAATCCTCACGATGATCTGTATACATTGTCTGAAACTGAAACTTTTCAACTGTTACCATTTGACTGATATGAGTTTTTAATGATGACAACTTCAGCGATAGTAATTACAATCTGGTAGAGCAGACAGATGGTGATAATACACAATAATCTGTAGATCCATTTGTGACGTATTTGTGGGATAAAGCATTTTGGAACCAGGAAAGGTGAAACGTTCTCATTCATTATAATGGGCTTATCAATGTTGTGCTTCACAAGGAGAAAAACAGTAGAGAAAAACATAAATACACACATGCAGACAAATTCACCCATAATGAATAACCTGTAGAGCCAGTGGCTACACTTATATTATGAGTAACAGTGATGCCTCTCCACTTCACAGTCCTGTTTTTGACTGCACTTTTACTCAAAGCAGGACCTTCAGTCTGTAACATACTACACCTAGTGGATGTGTGCCATGTTTTTTTGACAGGAGAAACCAATCATGTGCAACACAAGCAACAGAAATAGATAAAGATTTGGTTGGCAAAAGGAATTTAAAGCTTTCATGACAAATGTTGATTACTACAGTACATCCCCACCTGTATGGGACAGCAAAGAAAAAAACACCTAAACAAGTCTTAGTTGTTACCAGCCTGTGATTGTAGACTATATTAACAGTTAAAGAGGCCGGCACATTCCCTAAATAACTTAGTAATAAAGCTAGTTTGCCTTTCTTGCCATAGAATATTAAAGGCTGTAAACTAACATACTGAAGAGTAATGATAAAGACTTTACAGTGTGAAATAGTATCACTGAACCACTGCACGAACAGGCTTAATTCAACCCAACCACTGATCCCATTATGTCTGTACATGACAAACCCGGGCACATGACAGTGACCACAAAGGCCATCTTTGGGTACATACGAAGAAAAAGTGAAGTGAGCAGTTACACCATCCACCTACCACCTCATTTTGTCTGAAATCACCCTGTAATCTTTTTTCTTATGCCGCCTGTCATGAGGTTACACCGTAGAAACTAATTTATCTGTCTTTATACTGCTACAAGTCAACTGCATGCTTTGGTATACATGAGCTTTTTACATTTGTTATTCAGCAAAAGGGCAGGCTAATGTAAGCCTAATACATACCTTTATAGTGACGATAAGATTATTATGTGTAAAGCTGCATTGTATACTTGGCTTCGTTTGTGATTGCTGTTGTTTGTTTGTTTTTATGAGTACACGCATAATGCTGTGCCATAATCAGAGAATTTTAATTTTAATCATGTTTCTACAGTTTTTTGCTTGTGTGTTCATTTGTTTGTTGATTAATCTTCCAGCTTCCTTTTCAATTTTCACTCAATTGGGCACATGTTCTATTTAAAAAAATACTTTACACAACTTTACAAATGCCCAAGGTGACAAAGTGTCTTGTTTTGGCTGAGGAATGGAAACAAAAACCAAAGATACTCAGTTTACTGTTAAAAAAAAACACACCAAACATTTACATTTTAGAAGCTAGAATCTGTAAATATTTGTCACTTATGCTCGAAAAATAATTAAAAGATCAGTCAGTTATCGATAAACTCTATAAGTAGAGACAAATGGCACAGTTATTCCATGTCCTGTATGACTTTGGTGTATGTGATATATTGTGATATAAAATGAAACTCTCTATAAAAGCTTTATTCTTATGTAAACAATGTAAATGATGTGATTGTTTCGATCTTTTTTTCTAGCCAGAGTCAATAAATGATGATATTATGATGGTGCTGACTGTTATTGTGGTTCTTGCCGTTACCATAACTTCCTTATTCAAATCATTTTTGGACTTTTTTTCCCACTCGTGATGCACATTTCATAATCACCACATACTTTCACAAAAAAACTGTGCCTGGAATCTCCCTCTCTTGTATATATACAGTATATACAGAAAGACGGACACATACACAGCTCATCTGGTGTTACACGTAGCTAACAAGTAGTAAATACAGACTTGGCCAGCAGAGAGAGCTGTTTTACACATCAGCTGCTTCTCAGATCGAGACAGAAACTTCAGAGGGAGAAAAAAAACCTGCAGCTCACTGTGAATGATTTGTAGCCATAAATAGTGCAAACAGATTTGTAGCACTGTTTGCAGTATTAAATGCATTCCAGACAGTAGACAGGAAGTGTGTAAATCATTTGTGATTATGTATAAATATTTTGAATAGGCTTTTAGTGCCAGAGTCAGTAATTATCAGTAGCTTTAACATTATATCATATTATTCTTATAAATTCAGTTGGGTTTATATTTAAAACGTTTACACTCTTTATATATGAAGAAAACATAAAATGTTTAGACCCCTCTGTATCGTCTCACAATGTAATTCTAATGGTGTGAGTCACTGTCAGCTTTAAGTTGTTTGATAGGATCTTTAAGACATTTGTGGAACAATACTCTGAAGAACAGTCAACTTCTACTGTGGGGGAGCTGTGGGAATGTTTTATTCAAGGCCGTAATGAATACACCTCCTCTTGGCTTTGTTTTCAGGCTTTAGAAAATCTTGCCTATCACAGGAGTCTTTGGTCGAACACAGATCATTTTAAAGACGTGGCATTTAAATTGGCTATTCTACAAATGCAGAGGCGCGTGCACGTCCCTTTAGATGGTGAAAGCTTGATCCAATGATGCAGAATCCTGCAGAAAAAGTTGCTATTTCAGCATTGGCAGCACCTGCTTACACTGCAAGGCAACCTAGAAAAAGTAAGACAGATTTATCAAAAAGTCTAAAAGACAGTCTGACAGTAAGCAGAACAAAAAGACATGTCAATATTGCTTAAGCATTTCATGTTGCTGATAGTTTAGCCTACTGTTAACGGCAGCCAAAAGCTCATAGCTGCAGCGCTGAGTTCATGTTTATGTAGCAGATGTTAGCGAGAGCCTCAAATCATAGTGTGTCCTCTGCCTCATTTCCCATCACTACAGACCCACCTTGCTGGGAGGTAAGAGGGCAGCTCTGGAGAATGAACCCCAGTCAGCAACTACAGCAACACAAATCCAGCCAGCGCAAACCACAGCTCCAGTGGACCAAACAGCCCGGACACCCCGATCAGCCAACAGGTTAGGCCCGGCTTTACTGTCGGCCACCTGGTTGCTGTGACACCGTGTGCTGGGGCTTTTGTGTTGGCCGAATTTGAGCCGCAACAGCAACAGACCGAAGGTCTGTCTTCGGAGCTGCCGTCTGCTCTTCTCCTGGGGAAGCAGTTCACAGTAACGGGGAGCAAGGCGGAGAGACTGTGGGGCGGCTAGCTTGCTTTTTCTTGTCTCATTTGTGGCCTGATAAACAGAGACAGAGAGGAAGCGGGGCTGGAGGGGCTGAGTGAATGCCCTGTGCACAGCTCTACAATGAAATAAGATGAAATGAATCAATGTATGGGAAACACTGGGTTACTGTAAGAAGCACCTGCATATGTCCATTGTTGTCTGGTGTGAGGGACTAAGGACAGAGAGGGGAGGGAGGTGAGCTGCAGGCGGAGGGTGTTTAGAAATTCTGGTTATTCTGTTTGCTTGTGTTTTGGTTTTTGCTTTTCTAGATTTCTGTCCGCCCCAGCTTTAAAACTCCAGTAATATTTGGAAAAACGTCCACTTTTTGTCAGGGTTTTGGCTTTGCCTCTCCTTTGTGTTTCCTGTCTCATATTTGTTTTCAGTCTGTCTCTGTGTGTTTGCTGGGCGTGGCCTCCTGGTTTCCTCCTCCTGCCAGTCCTCCTGAGTGCCAGCAGCTGCTGAACCTGCACACCTGAACTCATCAACAATCAAGCCACTGCAGTATGAAACCTCCGGCTCAGACATCCAGACTCTGCCATATCATTCAGTCTCCTCTGTGGTACAGACGTCAAGGCCGACTTCTAAGTTTTTGGACACCTTGTCTTATTGTGCTTTTTTGGGACCTCAATTCACACTTTGTTTTGTGTCTCAGATTCACCACGCCAGCTTCAACTATCAGCAGCCATGTCCAGCTTCGTCCTTGTCTTCTGCCTCTGGATGTGTACTGCTCTGTCTTTAGTTCCTCTGCCTGTTCTACTTGTTGCCATTATTTTCATTACTGAAATAATATTTGGACTTGTTTTCTACTCATAAAGTACATTCATTATCACCACATAACTTCCCTAAACTGTGCCTGAAATCTCCCTCTCTTGTATATAAAGAGGGACGTGTGTGTCTATCACATACACAGCTCATCTGATATAAATAACTAACAATACTTGGCCAGTAGAGAGAGCTGTTTTACACATCAGCTGCTTCTCAGATCAAGACAGAAAACATCAGAGGGAGAAAAAAAACCTGCAGCTCACTGTGAATGATTTGCAGCCTTTAATGGTGCAAACAGATTCGTAGCACTGTTTGCAGTATTAAATGCATTCCAGACAGTAGACAGGAAGTGTGTAAATCATCACTCGTGTGATGCCAGAGACAGTAATTATCAGTAGTTTTTATGTTCCGTTATTCTTATAAACTCAGTTGGGTAACATTTAAGTTGGATTTGTTAATGTTTTCAGTGAAATAGTATTTATGATTACTTATTTTTTAATTGTAATTCTAATTTTACTCTCTTTATATATGAAGAGAAAATGTTAAACACTTAATTCCTGATTAGATCCTTGATTTTTGAGCAGTTCAACCTTTTAATCATTTTTGGTGTGGCCCAAGAGAGGAGTGACTTTAGCTCCTCTCACGTTGTTTTCTCGATGATCTCACTTACTTTTAATGGGATTTTTTACACAGTTTTTTCATAAAAACAGCGAGGCAGGTCTCTGAAAGCAGTCCTAGCAATCCATTCCCGATCATTCCACATGTCTTGATGTATTTTTTGCCTATGTGTTGGCAACATTGCAAGACGAGTTTGTGGCAAAACTTACGTACTACTTAATAATAACTTTTAGTGTACTTTATACACATAAAAGTATGAATTAAGTTTAACTAGTTTCCTAAAATGCACAATACATTTCTAAGTGTGTTAAAATACATTTAAATAATCCCAATAGGTAAAAACATTTACAATTATTCGCCAAAATGAATTAAAAGAATCAGGAATAAGCTCAGAAAATCAGTACTTGTAAACCAGTCTCTTTTCAGTGTATTTTAAACAAAGTATTGTTTTGCTATTTTGTCCTCAACACATTTAAGTCAAGGTTCAGCATATACTGCAGACCCATCCAGTTCACAAAAGGTACACCACCCAAGTGACATATGACAATCCTTTCCTTAATCAAGAGGGTGACTTAGTTGAAAGAAGTCAGAAGAGGTTCCTTCAATGACTAAAAGGATTCCAGTCACCATTTCCTCGATGACGTTATCTTCAGGATTTATTGGCTTCATGCAAAAACACAAAAAAATCAATGAGCCCTGCTTATTGTGAACTATTTTTCTTTGGATCATGTTAAATGATATGTGAAATTACCTCACACATCTTCATATATGCAGAAGCATTCTCCCTCATGTACCATGCCCTGCTCTCTTCCTTTGCTGCAATGCTGCCTAAACACATAAGCCAATAAAATTTAAAACACAGCAGTACCTCACCTTTAATTTTACAAAAAATTTGAGCAAACATGTTTTTTTTTTACTAGAGTGAACAAGGGTGTGCTGACCTTTCAGTCAAAGGGCAGCCCAAAAAGCGAGTGCTTGAAACCACAAGATAGCAGCACATCCAGTAAAGAGACACGTTCATGTGACCTCTATCAGGCACATCATGCTCGGTAAAAGTACAGCGTGTACTCTTCCCCTCTATTCAAAAGCAGCTGCTATCTGCTGCCGAGTTTCCTGTCAGACAGACCCCAGTCAGTCAGAGTTTGAAACCATACATCAGGTATAAAAACTGTAAACACAGGGACCCCCCAGGGCTGGGTGCT
Organism: Epinephelus moara; assembly: GCF_006386435.1. Lineage (NCBI taxonomy): Eukaryota > Metazoa > Chordata > Actinopteri > Perciformes > Serranidae > Epinephelus > Epinephelus moara. The sequence goes on along the minus strand of NC_065511.1, from coordinate 21,384,689 downwards.
GAGCCCCCTGCTATAAGCACCCTTCACCTGTGACTGTGTGGCCTCCCAGACCAACACCAGCGTTATAAAATTTGCAGATGACACCGCAGTCATTGGGCTGGTCACGGGTGGGATAGAAACATTGTACAGAAGACAGGGGGCAGAACTGGTGGCCTGGTGTTGGGTAAATAATCCCTCCCTAACTGCAGATAAAACCAAGGAGATGACTATTGATCTTAGGAGGAGGAAAGAGCAGCACATGCCACCACACATCAGTGAGACAGAGGGAGAGAGGGTGAAATCCTTTGAATTCCTTGGCACCCACATCAGAAGGATCTCACCTGGTCTCACAACACACAACAGATCATCAAGAAATCCCAGCAGTGACTGTGCTTCTTAAGAAGGCTGAGGAAATTTGGCATGCCAACCCATATCCTCTGCAACTTTTACAGATGCACAGTTGAGAGTGTTCAATCACAGTCTGGTGTGGAAACTGCACTGCTCAGGACAGAGGGACCCTCCAGCGTGTGATAAAAACTGCACAGCTCATCTCAGGAGCAGCCTTTCCATTCATTCAGGACATTTACGACACCATGGTCATCAGGAGGGCCCACACCACCATCAAGGATAGCGCACACCCCAACCACAGTCTCATCACACTTCTGCTATCAGTCAGACGCTACAGGAGTGTGAAATCCAGGACAATATCCCATCACTCTCTCTGACTGCTCTCTTTTTTTTCTTTGCTCATTTCATTTTTTAAATCCAACTTTAATTCTAATTTTTTATTGTTTTGTGTGGACTCATTGTAAGGTGTACACCGCTGCTTTTACCGTGCATATGACAATAAACTTGTTCTTAACTTATCTATGTACAAAAAGCTCCTGATATAGAAGTCCATTCAACAAAAGAAATTCAGTGTTGTTGGAGTGTCAGCAAGTGAGCGTCAACCTGGTATGTTTAAAAAAATGGCTTCTAAATGAGTCGCTGTCAGAGGTAGAGTGTAAGTGCTAATGAAGTGGAGATTATGAGGGGAAAAACTCCTCTCGAGAACATTACCTTTAAAGATATGTCGGCCTACTGTAAAGTTCCATACATTTTTTGACAAAAAAATGAGGCTCTATAGTTGAACAGGGTAAGCATTTTAACTCATAGATATCATGAAACTTCCACATTTGATTATGTATGTTAAGCCAATATTTTATTTGGATGCAAGTTTTCTGAGATGTTACCCTTAAATATGCAAATGAGCCATTGTCTAATTAAATATGCACTTTTTTCACACATTTCCAGGGCAGAAAGATGAAATAAAATAAACTTAAATGTGTACCTTTTCATTGGCCCCCCCTTGGCCTTGGGACGGGGTAATCTGTACCCTTTGACCTCCTCTGACGGGGCGCCTGTGCAATAACAGTGCAACTTTTTATGTCGGGGCTCCAGGACACTTGGATCACTACGTATGAGCATGTTGGAGATATTTTGTGGCTTCAATTTTATGTTCTTGGACGTTAGTCTCGGGCGCCGTCAGCCGATCTCCGCAAGGGATGTGAGGACTCTAAAACTTCACCAGGGCCTCCGTCGGCATATGGGTGAGTAGATAATGGCTGAATTGTCATTTTTGGGTGCACTATCTCTATAAGCACGTATCAGTGATGACTAACCGCAGTGGTGTCTTTCGAAATTTCAGAGGAAATAAGGTTAAATGTGAACAGGATGTACCAATACTTGTGCTTGAACTGTCCTGACTGTTCATCATATAGCCTACTATAATATTGATTCTAATAATATGACCAAAAAAGATAAAATCTCACTCTAGAGACATCATCGTTCACCTGTCTTCAAGTGGATTGTGTTATGACAGAGGCTGATGTGACTTTCATGCAGGGGGAGGAGAGGGGACATTAGAATATGTAACCTACATGTTGTTGTTGATTCACACAGTCAACGCATACCAACAACACTGGCAAACTGTTGTTGTACAGCAGGCGCTGCTCCAAAGATTGTCATGTAGTACTGTAGCCTACTGTACGTATGCATTAATATTCTAAATGTCGGTGTACCAAATAAAATTCAAGAGAAAAAATAAAATAAAATTCTGTGCATGCTGCCTGTAGCTCCGCCTCAATGTGGGTGGTGATGTCATAACTGCCAGCAGATTACCCTATATTAATCTGTCAATTTCATGACTGCTGCTGCTACAGATTCATCCTTAACGGATTGGAGAGATTTGTGAATGGTATGTGACCTTTGTTATTACTTCTTTTTTTTTTTTTTCAAGATTAATCCAAGGCAGTTGTTTAAAACAATGGCGATGATACAATAGTTTGATAGAATGATATAGAAACAAAATAAGTTCAGAAGTTAAAAAATAAGACTGAGAACTGACAGTAAACAAGGTTCAGAGTCATTTCATTTAAATGCCAGTTCAGACAGTTAAGTCAGGCATAAAATAAGTCTAAACAAGCACTGTTTATAAGGGTAACAGCACCAGCAGACACATATTTGCAGAATGGTCACATCATAATTGTTTCTGTGGATTTTGTTGTTTTTTTATCAGGCACTGAACCAAGGAGTAATCATGTCTGAGCTGACAACAGTGCTCTCAGTCACCACTGAGGAACTCCACTGCTAAAACCCACTGATACGGTCAGTAACAACAGTATTTATTTAAGGTTAATGAGTGCATCTTGCAGTGCATTAAGTGAGCGACAGAGTCAGCAACAAATTACTGGTGTACAAACATTAATTATACTCTCAGACAGGAGAGATTATATAGAGATGCTGCTGAAAATGTAAAACTTTCCAATTTGAATTATGTCTTTGTGAGCAGCATCTTCCTCAGTCTATTCTAGTCTATTGCATCATCATATCATTAGGTAATGTTCAGAGGAAAAAAAGGGAAAATCCTTCATTGTCATCATTGTTTCCTTGTGGTGTCATTGCAGATCTAAAGACAATGATGGAGTTGACTGCCATCCCTTCGTATCACTATAACCCAACAGATGTATCTGGAGACAATGGCTCCATCTATTACAGTGACGATGAGTATGACTTTAAGGACGAGCATGCTGAGCTGAAACAGTCTCTCCTCACCATGATTGCCGTTGTTCACAGTCTGGTCTTTGTTCTTGGTGTGCTCGGGAATGGAGTGGTTATCTGGGTGACCGGGTTCAAGATGAAGAAAACAGTTAACACAGTTTGGCTCCTCAACCTCGCTGTGGCCGACTTCCTCTTCACAGCATTCCTGCCTCTGGGTGTGGTGACCATAGCTTTGGACCTCCACTGGCCTTTTGGCAAGTTCATGTGCAAACTGAACGGCGCCTTATACTATCTAAATATGTTTGCCAGTGTCTACATTCTGATGGTGATCAGTGTGGACAGATGTGTGTTAATTGTGTGGCCCGTCTGGGCCCGGAACCACAGAAGTGTACATAAGGCGTATTGTGTGATTCTGGGTGTTTGGATACTGGCTCTGATTTTCAGCACTCCATACTTCATCTTCAAGGACACTCTATCATTGAACAATATAGGCGTCACTATCTGCTTTCATAGCTATGCCCTCTCTGATGACTATGAAACACCGTCTGTGAATCAGCTGCGACAGTTTCGTCATCAGGCCATGATCACCAGCCAATTCCTCCTGGGATTTGTTGTCCCCTTCACTGTCATTGTCTCCTGTTATGCTGTGATAATCCATCGAATCAGAAGAAACCGCACCCTGGCCAGCCAGTCAAGTCGCCCCTTTAAGATCATCGCTGCAGTTATCACCACTTTTTTCTTGTGCTGGGCTCCTTATTACACCATGCTTTTAATTGTGATGGATCAATCCATATCTTCTCATCAAAGTGAAACATCCAGTGTTATCACAATCTGGGCCCCTGTATTTACCTGCCTGGCTGTTCTCAACAGTTGCTTGAACCCTGTGCTGTATGTGTGCATGGGCCAAAATTTCAAAGATAATGTCTGTAAATCCATCCCAAAAGCATTGGAGACAGCCTTTCAGGAAGAGGTTTCTGGCCCTCGCACTGACACAAAGTCAGTGCACACCAGTCAGAGCAAAGAGATGACAACTTGTGATACTGCATTATAAGGCTGTCCGTGACATGACGAAACAAATACTGAAACTGTACATAGCAAATAATTTTGATACACATGTACATGTATACATCAAATTACTTCTTTTGATTTTGTTTTGTTCGTAGAAGGACCTTCAATCTGAGCTGTAAACATCTCAGATTGAAGTATTTCAACCTGACTTTAGTTTGATGTAGTTTTACTGTATGGTTGGCTAACTGGTAGCAAAGAGTACAGCCTTTACACTGTATACCCAGAGCTCGCAGTCTGATGGAAGAAACTGGTGGTACATTAAGTTGTGATGCCTTTTGTGAGCTAAACCTTTGTTTGATAAGGTGATAGTGAAATGTTTTAAATCATACAGAACAAATGGCCACAAGTGATCTCCGCAGTTCATTTGCTGCCTGCCATTTTTGTAATGATTGTTATTCAACACAAAGACAGGCTACTGTAAGCCTAATAAATTATTATTATTATTTATTATTGTGTTTAAACAGCATTGTATACTTTGCTTGGTTTGATATTTTAAACATTGTTAGTTTTCTTTTGTGTGTGTGTGTGTGTGTGTGTATGTGTGTGTGTGGATATGTCTGATATGTCAGTGAACACATATTATGCCATAATCAGAGAATTGTAATGTATAATATTCCTTGTTTTTCTACAGATGTTCACTGTCTATTAATCTGCCCTTTTTGTTTTGCTTATTAAAAAGTTCCTTATTGCATCACTTTGAGTCAAGTCAATTTTGTTTATATTACCCAATATTACAAATTTGTCTCATGGGACTTTACAATCTGTAAAGTTTACGACATCCTACTTATGACCCTCTCTTTAAATAGGTAACAAACTTTGAATGAACCTGTTTCTTAGAGCATATATGTATAATAATACCAATATAAAAGATCTCAAGATGGCGCCTATTCAGTCTTATGGAATTGCTCGCCTGGCACATACCCCAGAAAAGTTTCTAGCTGTATGTGGTATGTGGCCCACTGAATACGTAGCGTCTCTCCCACTGGCCTCATATGTGAGTTCCATCTTGGCTCATAGACTTTACATTGTGATGACGACATGGATTTTTAACTTGCTTTTCCTGGCTTAAGTAAAGTTTTGTGAATATAAAACCTCCATAGATCAAAAATTAATATCAGAAAGAATCCTAACAGACCTTGTTTGCAGTTTAAGGTTTCCTGTCAACAATTTTACAAACGTCTCTTTTGTAATGATGGTCTATGGTGAAAATGCCTTTTGCAATACAGTGAGTGGCCACTGGGAAAAAGATACAGTGATACAGTGATACAGCTATGATTTCCTCTTGATAATTCTCAAACTGGCAACTTTGACATTGGCTGTGGGGTCCCACAATGCTCAGTTTTAGGTCCTTGTTATTAAACCTATATATGCTGCCACATGGCTCCATCATACAGGCATACAATGTGGTTAACCATTATTATATGCTGATGATACCCAGTTATATATTTCACTTTGACATGATAATCTCAGCCCTATGAATGACCTTGTTAACTGTATCAGTGATATTTAATCAGATTAATTAGGTCATTACCAAAGTTAATTTCAACATTTCCTTTTAAAGGAAGTAGATTGTCATTTATTATGCATAATGCAGTAAGGTTAGTTTGAGAAGTTGATGTTATTTTGTTTCCCTGTTGTAATTGCGCTTAAAATAGATATATATATATTACATAAAATTGAGTTTAGATTTTGTATGATTTTTTGGGGGCTTTTTTTTCACACAATGCCACATTAACTGTCTGATGTAATTGCCAAGTAAACTTTCTCCTGTCATTGCTTACACTTTATTTTGCATCCTCAACAAGCTTCCAACTTTTCTAACTATTTCTTCAGCTGCTTCTTTATACAAAGTTAAGCCAGCATTATTTGATGTTTTTGAGTAATACTAAAATGGTGTCAGGACTGTTTGTTGAAACTCTTTGCGCTTGCTCAAACATATTTCTCCATTTATGAGCAATAGCCATGTGCAATGGCATGATGGTAAAAAAAAACAGGATGCTGACAGACTGTAGACTATTTGTATGTTGTTAGTGAATTAAGAAGCTCATATCAACAAAGAAACATTTTTGTTTTGAAAAATGAGAAACATTTTTTACTCAAATACATGAATAGTCTAAATGTAAGTGTACACACAAGATGCAAAAGGAAAAGAAAGGAAAGAAAAACGAGTTTTATGTGTGCCCCCTGTGGCTCCACCTCAATGTGGGTGGTGACGTGACATAACTGCCCACAGATTAGCCTGCTTTTATCTCTCAGTTTCATTACTTTTCCCACATATTTATCCTTAGCCAGTTGGAGAGCTTTGAGAAAGGTATGTAACCTTTGTTATTCTTAGAGTTTGATATTTCTTATGTGAGATTAATCCATCAAGGTTTTGGGTCCATAATGATTTTTTAAAAAGAAAACACAATTTGTCAAATTTAAAAGCTTTTGTTCATCAAATTGCATTCTACTATTACGCATGTGTCAAAGACAACTTGGTGAAGTGAAGGCAGCAACTTATCAATATCTGACACCGTGATAGTTCAGAACTATGTGAACAAACATCTTTCTGCAGCCCAGAGGAAGCCGCTTGCTGCTGCAAGCCAAGCTTGAGTTGTAGTTTATCAACAAGGTCTCCTACATACTAATTAAATATATTTCTCATCAAGCACATGATTAGATATTTGTATTTATATTGACCTGGGGCCTGTATCACGAAGCAGGATTAATGTCTCAGCGAGGTAACTTCAGGGTTAACCCTGGGTTTTCGGTCTCACGAAGCCGGTTCAGTTCTTATCGGGGTAGATCACCATGGTAACTTACTCTGAACGGCTATCCTGCTCCGGAGCAGGGTAAGTTCAG
>NC_065511.1:21359773-21377194 GCF_006386435.1 Epinephelus moara | reverse complement strand
CCGGCACTTTTCTTTTTTTAATCTTGTAAATGTTATACTGTCTGTTTTTAACATTATGTGCAAATAAACTAATCTAAACTAAAACTAAACATTATTCATCCCGTTATGCGTTGCCACGCATAATTCCTCCTCCTGCAGCTGCCACGGCGTTGGCCTTTTCTCTAATGTTGCTTTTCTCCTCCTCATATTTCTAATGTTGCTTTTCTCCTCCTCATATTTTAGTAGAATTAATCTCTGATCCTCACATGAGAAATAGGCCTACTGTTTTTCCCCCTCACATACGACGCTCAGTGACGCTCAGTGACGCTGCGCTTCTCTCATGATTGTGATTGGTCTGCTGCGTGCGCGTTCACGGCTCTTGATAAAGCAACTCTGGGTTGAGTTTCCGAGTTGATATCCAGCGTCGTGATACCGATTATCCTGATTGCCATTGTTAGGGTTAGTCAACCCAGGATAGGTCTGGGTAACCCAGGAAAGGTTGATCTCGCTTCGTGATACAGGCCCTGTGTATCATGTATTATTGTTATTGTTGTCATTAGATCTGGAGAAGTGCATGAATTTTGTTTTATATTCCAGAGGTGCAACTTACTTTCATCACTTTGCTCATTCAAATATTTTTTTTAGTTCATTTCAAACAGTTGTCCTCACTGATGGATTCAAAATGTGCTGAAAATTAAGTATTAATTTAAGATTAATGAGTGCAACTTTCAGTGCATTAAATTATAGACAGTAACACTCTAGATGAAGAAAAAATAATAATAATAACGCTTGCTTCAACTATGTTTGATTTTGTTAAACTTTAAATCAAGACTTGCAGAACTTAGAAACATTTTTTCAAAAACATGGCAAGATAAATCTGTGATGTGAAAAATTATTCAGCAGAGGGGCATATATAGGATAGAATGGTAAAACAGTAATACTGTATATTGCTTCTTCATGTTGCCTTTGCAGGTCTGAGGACAATGATGGAAAAGAACACTCCCCCTTCCTATCACATCAATACAACAGATGTGTCTGGAAAAAATGGCTCTAATTCTATCAACAAGCATGCTGAGCTGGGAAGCTCTCTCCACACTATGTCTCTCATTGTTTACTGCCTGGCCTTTGTTGTTGGTGTGCTCGGGAATGGAGTTGTTATCTGGGTGACCGGGTTCAAGATGAAGAAAACAGTGAACACAGTTTGGTTCCTCAACCTCGCTGTGGCCGACTTCCTCTTCACAGCGTTTCTGCCCCTGAATGTGGCGTACCTGGCTTTGGATTTCCACGGTTCTTTTGGCGAGTTCATATGCAAACTGAACAGCACATTAATCTCCCTGAACATGTTTGCCAGTGTCTACATTCTGATGGTGATCAGTGTGGACAGATATGTATCTGTGGTGTGGCCCATCTGGACCCAGATCCATCGAAATGTACGCAAGGCATCGTTTGTCAGTCTGGGTGTTTGGATACTGGCTCTGATTCTCAGCACTCCATACTTCATCTTCAGGGACACTGAACCTTCACAAAACAATAAAGACATTATCCACTGCTTATACAGCCTTTTCCTCTGTAAAGATGATGAAACACCATCTGTGAATCAGCTGCGACAGTTTCGTCATCAGGCCATGACCATCACCCGCTTCCTAATGGGATTTGTTGTCCCCTTCACTGTCATTGTCTTCTGTTATGCTGTGATAATCCATCGAATCAGAGAACACCCCATCCTGGCCAGCCAGTCAAGTCGCCCCTTTAAGATCATCGCTGCAGTCATCACCACTTTTTTCCTGTGCTGGGCTCCTTATCACATCATGGCTTTAATTGAATTAGTAAACTTCATACCTGCTTATCAAAGTGAAACATTATTCAATGTCACCACTATTGGGATCCCACTAACCACCGGCATGGCCTATATCAACAGCTGCTTGAACCCACTGCTGTATGTGTTCATGGCCCAAGATTTCAAGGATAAAGTCCGCAAATCCATCATGAAAATATTAGAGACTGCATTTCAGGAAGAGGTTTCTGGCTCTCAAACTGACGCAAAGTCAGCGGACACCAGTCAGAGCAAAGAGACATCAGCTCATAATACTGCAGTATAAGACAGTCCATGACGTGAAAAAACAAATATTTAAACCATGTAACTACAGCCTGAGTGTTTACATTCTGATGGAATTAGTCGATGGTTATATTAGACAATAAACTGTAATGCCTTTTGTGAGCTAAACCTTTGTTGGATAAGGTGGTAGTGGGATGTTTTTAATCATACAGAACAAATGGCCACAAGAGATCTGCACAGTGATGTTGTTATTTGCTCCTTGAATTACAACAGTGCCTTCAGTCTGTACCAATACAGAACTAAAGATGACTGTAAAATGTCATTTCCTTTTGTTTAGGAAATTACATTTTACAGAGCTAAAGATGATTGTAAAATGTAATTTCCTAAACAAAAGGACTCAGCAGTTATTTCAAAATTGGTATTACATGAGTTTAAATTCAAATTTGTGTAACACAAGCCACAAAAATAGGGTTTGTTGACAAAGGGAGCTTTGTGTTTTTTTCCATCTGTCCCTTACACAACAGATTGCAGTCACCATTTCCTTGCTTGTATGTGACAGCAAAGAAATCACGCAAACAATACAAGCCCCATGTTATTTATATCTGTTCCAACTGTGGATGTAGATCTTGTATTTTAATATTGCCACTATTTTTCATTTGGAGCTGAATTGTTAGTGTACGGAGCACCTGGAGGCCGTCAATCTACATTTTGTGTACCAATACCATGAGAAGTTAAGATGGACTGCTGGTTGATGAACATAATTGTTTTAATGTTTTGTAAGAGGAGGCTAATATATTCTAATCAGTCAATATGGAAGTCACTTACAGTTTATGTTTATAATGTGGCATTCTTATAGTTTCCTTGTCTTAGGCAGGTAGAAAATTGTGAGATGTAGCAACCTGTCTGTAAAAGCTTTACTTAATATATTTGATTTTGTTTTTATTTGAATCACAGTTGAATATGATGATGCAATTTTTTCTTGTTCTAATTATTTTCCATTAAAAAAATGTACTTTGACTTCACTGCTTTCTGTCTGTGATGTTTATAATCACATCATAATGTCACAAAAGACTATTGGTGTGTCTCAAATCACATACTTCTGTTACTGCACTTCTATGTAGTATACAATGTGCACTATGTAGTCATTGGCGTAGTGCTCGAATTTCGACAGGGTAGTGTTGTCTCAAACCAAACACGGCCGTTGTGCACTCACCGCAAATGATGACCGCAAATTAGCTAGTTAGCAAACTAGCATTAGCATTCGCATTATCGTTTGTGGTACCAAATCATTACAGACTGCTAAATTAACCCAATAAACATACTGCTGGCTTATACCTGTCAACAGTATAGTGGTGATTAGTGCAAAAAACACATGTATTTGTACAATGTTCACGGTCGCACAGTCCTCAGACGCTATTTCTAGTTTGAAAAGTGGTCCCTCCCCTTTCGCTGCGTAGCCAAGATGGCGACCATTAAGGGCGAGAAGTGTCCATAGTTCCACACTCAACTTCTTGACCGTTTTGAGTGCACCATCCAGGTACTCATAGTGCACTGCATTTTCTGTACTTCTCAGGGTGAACGGACTTATGCACTCAAAATATTAAATGTAAGTACAGAAGTAGGCGACACAGCATTTGCCTGAAATCTCTTTCTCCAGTATTATGATGCATACTTTAGATACATGCAGTGTTGGGGAAACTACTTCTGATTCTACTGCTGATTAGTTTATCTTGAAAGAAGTTGATCTACAGCAAATCTAGTTTGGTTACAAAACAAATTGACAATGTATTTGTGATACAGTTTTCTAGCAAATTATTATGCGAAAAGCCACACACCAGCATAAAATGCCACTCTACTGAGTTAGTTTCAAAAAGCGCCCACTTGTTCACAGGTCATAAAACAAAAAAGTAAAATACATCAGGAAGCTGTCTGGCCGACTGTGTGACACACATTTGACATTTAACCTGGCGAATTGTGAGTTCACCGAGGCTACTTTCACCTCCCTTGGTATGGTAGTGGGGCAGGGGCAGGTAAGGCCGGTACAGGCAAAGGTGGCCGCCATTCAGCAGTATCCAGTGCCCATAACCAAGATGGCGCTCATGTGGTTTTTAGAGCTGGTGGGGTATTATCTCAGTTTCTGTCTGAATTTTTCAACTGTGGTAGCTCCCCTGACAGATCTGTTGGAAGCTAGAGCACATTAGTGCATTAATGTACATTTAGTCAGAGTCGCAAGCAAGCTTTTGAAATGTTATATCTGTGTTGTGCTCTCCTCCTCCTGTCCTTGTAGCGCCTTGCATGGATCTTCTATTCGAGCTACAGGTGGATGCCAGCGATGCAGGTGCAGGGGCTATGTTGCCTCAGTCTGATGAAAACTGTTGAGCATTCTGTGAATTTTCTCTCTAGGAAATTTAATTCGTAGCAGTTATATTTTTCTGTCATACAGAAGGAGACTCTTGCTCTTGTGGGGGCAACAATTTGGAGTTTAAGTTGACTCTGGTGTTCCTCTTGTTGTCTGCACAGACCATAACCCACTGACATTCTTTCACTCCTTGTGTTGCGCAAACCACAGATTAATGCGTTGGTTCCTCTTTTTGCAATCATACTAAGCTCGTAAACTGGTTGTAAAACAAGGAAATGATGATTAAAAGTAAATTGTACATAACCTACAGCTGAATAGCACCCTGTTACATTGTATACAGTAGTCGTAATCATTGTTGTTTGATCATCTGTCGGGATTCACTAAAGGAACACAGATTTATGGGGGGGGGGGGGGGGGGCGGCAGACTCCCATGCACTACATGGCTGTGTTGCTGGTGCTTCATCTTTTGTGTTGCAAGAGCTGAGAGGAGGGCGTCAACTGATTGGGCCACAAGTGAACCTGGTGTGTGTGTGTGCTGGGGTAAATACCCCCTCCTTTGTCAGTATCGCTCTCTCACGACCTGAGGACTGTGCCTGTTTTTTGTCTCTGTTATTCACATACACTGACACACATTCACACATGCTTTCATTACTGACTTACTGACGGTATACATTGTATTATTAAATTCATGTTTTTGTTAATAAGGTATTATTCTTGGCAGCCAGCTCGTTTTGTCTCCTGTTTTTATCACAACTTTTGAGCCAGGCTGTGACACAATTCTTGGAAAGTGCAAGGAATGTCACCTTTGGTTTTGTATACAATGTCCATCGGTCAGACACCTGCCTTCCAGAAACTAAAGACCAGGTGGGGGTACTGCACAGGTGATGCCTGCAGAGGTGGTTTACCAGCCGTCTCTTGGATGCCAAGAAGCATGAGCAACACTTGGTTCCCAGTCCGCCCTCAGCACAAGACGACCTGACAAACTGAGGGTTCCCACAACACCTGTTGCAGGGAACACTACTGGGACAAGTGATCTCCCACATTGCGGTGCTCACAGAAGCGTCCCTGAAAGGGTGGGGAGGGACCTGCCCGGGTAGAGCAGTAGGTGGCACGTGGCCTATAATGGAGGTCCAACACATCAACCTCACCTCCTCAGTGACAGCTTACCATCTCTGAACCATAGTTGGAAACGCGTTGGCTTATTAATATAAATTTTAGCTTGGCTCATTATTAGGTGGTAACCAGCTTCTAGCGGTGTGGACCACTCTGCAGAAGGAAGAATGGCAAGGCGTTCGGGTGTTGTTCACCAACAGTGGCTTTATTGCAGTCTTCACCACAAAACAACAAACACAGCCTTCTCAGGTTAAAACCTAGCCCTGAGCTCATCTACACACTTTATTCTGCTGACTATTATCACTCTTTGCCACCTGCCATCTTCACCATGACACCCCAAGAGAGCCACTTCCCTTCATACACACAAAGCACACGTCACACCCTTACAGGTTACCCACAACGCCAACACCCGTAAAGGGTAAAAAGGGTGAGCCGGTAACACTTGGTTGCTTTGTGGCTGATAAAATAATTAGCGAACCAGCCCCGGGGGTTTAGATGAATTAGCCGACGCTATCCACTAAAGACAGTATTTTTTTACGTTTGCTAGCCAGCAATACGTTCGTGTTACAAAGCAAGCCAACCTCAGCTAACATTAGCCAGCTGAAACCACAATATCACAATATATTTCACATGCTAGTGTTTCCTCTAGCATTTAATTTGTGATATGAGGTACTGAATTTGATGAATTTACTGTTTATCAAACCCCAAATGAGACAAAATTTAGGTAGACGACGGCAGCTCCGGACGTTCAGTCAGGGTCTGTAACAGCTCAAATTAAGCCAGTGCAAACCTCAACAGTAAGTGAAGGTCCCTCCCCGGGCTGCAGCTGCAAAAATTTTATAACAGAAACACAGCATGTGTGGGCTCTGTGTTGTGGTGGGTGTTGGTCGTTTGTTGACATCAGCGGACTCCATCTTTTAGCTTATGTTACTGTTGCACACTGTGGCTGAGCTGAAAAGTGATGCAGCACATTGTTGGGAGAAGTTTGCCTTGAGGGCTTTCTGGGTTACTGAAGGTTACATTTTATCCCATTGTTTGGATTTTCCACAAAAAATTAGGCCCAGGTCCTTAACATTGAAGCTAATCCACAGGCTGCAGGCGACCGAGAGTCGGGGTAGGTCTCAGTTCTTAAGTTATGTAACAATCCATTCACCCATTAGCAATAAAAAAGGATAAAGACATGAAAAAAGTAACAGTACCTTTAACATATATCTCAGAGTCCTGTCTCATATTTATTACTGATTAAAATGTTGTTGTTTTTTTGCAAATTTAATGTGATTAAATTACCAGTTTAATTAGCCTACATTGAGTTCACTACTCACCAGAACTGGATACACAATATACTTTTTGTTGTTGATGATCTTTATTATCATTATTGTAGACTGTCTTGATAAAATTAACAGAGGGAAATGTTCTACATATAAGTGTAGGCCAGGTCAAACAGAGATTCTCCATGCAGCATCCTGTAATGTGCAGAATTTGCAGAATCAGGTGCTTCTCAGACCGAGGACAGCAAACTTTTTGTGCTTTTAAAGGCTGGAAATTAATTTGAAATTAAAATAATAAAGTGTGCGGCAGTGCATTCTAGTTAGCAAAGTGGGTACCTCATTAGTCAGTTATGATTTTATTTGAATATTTCGAGAACAACTCAGTTACTGCCAATAGCTTTTCACACCCTGAATAGATAGTGTTCTGATAATCTCAGTTGGGTAACCTTTACGACAGATGTGTTGGTCTTATTAGTGGAATTGTTTGGACAGTTTGGGGGGAAACTAATGAAAATATTTAGATCCTCCTGTACAATTTAACAATGTAATCTTTAATGTGAAAAGTATTATTTAAATCCTCTGTCACCGTTAAATAAAAAAGAAGAGCCATTCAAAACTGTGAGTGAATTGTGCGAACATTTTAGCCAAGGCCATACTGTTGTGTAATTTGATTTGTTTGCCTGATATAAACTATCAGTCTTGTTTGGAGGGAAGGTTTTGTGCTTGACTAAACTTAGGAGTAGTTTCTAAAGATATCAGTTGCACATGTGTGTTTCTAAGTTTCAGAGGAAATAAGATAAACGGAGATGCTGACAGGAAGAAACTGTTCATAACCTAGACTTGTGAAATTCCCCTAATGCTTCCATTGATTCTAATAATTTCTCAGATATACATATATTCTTACCTCAGATCTCTTTTGCTTGCAGGGATGGATTAACATTGGAAACGGTTATGTGAAGGGTAGCAAAAAGAGAGTGTCAAACTGCTTGGCAGCCCTCAATTAATGGGAAGTGCTGCAAATTCAAACAGTTTCAAACAGTAACATGGTGCAATTACACTCCACATCAAGCAAGTATAATCCACATCAATCCACGGTCATCTAACAACCCATAATTTTAAGCATTGAAATTGTTTGGTTACTTGTTGATTTCTCTTTTAGGGAGTCCCAAAGGACAGAGGCTCTACTGTGTGCTATTTGAAAAAGGCAGACAACTCAGAGCAAGAAATGTACTGTAATATATCTTGAAGCAAAGCAGCACTTACATTAGTTAGACATGGCGCAGGACTGAAGCTGACATTGGGGACACTGATGCCCTCAGTATTATCTCTGGAAATTTGAGGGCTGTAGCATTGTGGGGCAACACAATCTCACTCCAACCTCATCACATATCGATGTTTGGTCATGGACTTTCCACGTCCAGATCTGATTTGCAAGGTAACATGAGTGTGTTGGTTGCTGACGTAGTGGGGCGTCATGTCAACTTTGGCTTGTTACTTGCAATGTCTGT
Organism: Epinephelus moara; assembly: GCF_006386435.1. Taxonomy (NCBI): domain Eukaryota; kingdom Metazoa; phylum Chordata; class Actinopteri; order Perciformes; family Serranidae; genus Epinephelus; species Epinephelus moara. Next base: position 21,368,911 of record NC_065511.1, on the reverse strand, counting down.
TCAAAATACACCTAAGTTTTCACAGGAAATGTAGAGATTGCATACAGTCTCTTTCAAGATTAATGCGCTATGTTGATACAACTTCCCGAATTGACACTTTTCTCCTTCAACAGCAAACACACATGGTTACGTTTAGCCAACATAAGCATGTGGTTGGGTTTAGGAAAAATGAACAAGGTCTGGCTGTACAGTTACAGGAAGCAAACACCGACCTCCTGGGTGAAAGCCAGTGGCTGTTGGACCCATCCACCACCCCTCCCACCTGCCCACTTTGGACTTTGGCTGCCTTATTTTTGTTCTCGTCTCATTCTTGTGTGTCTGACGCCGCAAGTCACTGCCCAAGTGTTGGATTTCAACAACTTCGGAGTGAGATGGGGTTGTGTGAAAAAGTTTACATTCTGCAATTAGAAACACATGTGTGGTATTTTATTGATATATTTCAATTAAATTACTTTAGGCAAAATAAAATAAGATAAAACTTTATTTAGGCCTAGAGGGAAAATTTGGCAAATTGTAATAAAAATGGCTGAACAGTATTTATATCAGCCATGGTGGAGAAGAGGTTGACACAGCAACACAGTATCTAGAAAATGAAGATAACTGATCAGCTGACCAAGTTAATAATCTCTAACAAAATAAAAAGCTCATTGCACTCATGACCTCAGTGTTGCTAAAATCTTGGCTACGGCTCTGCTGAATGTCTGTACATTGGCCTACACTAAAATAGATGTTACCTAAATGTAATTCCAGTTCTATGAGTTCAAACTCACCATCATATTACTTTATTCCACTGAGGCACTGCCTTGGCACCCTATGACAGATTACTCGAGGCAATTCAGGTGGTAGCATGCACAACCAAAGCATGTGCATGTGCTGCGTGAAGAGGGCTAAGAGGAGCATGGTCTTGATGACAAAACACCCAGGCCCACATGCTCCAGGGGCTCAGAGATGGTCCGGAGAGACCACCCAAAACCATTTTCTAAAACTGAGTCATTTTCTTGTTTTGCATCTGTCCAATGTAGTTGTTGCCCCACCATTTCCCACCTACCGATTATAGATCCTTACGTGTCTAATTCACAAAATATAAATAGGCCAATTCAAGAAAGACATAAATGACAACACACAAAGGAATTAACATTACAGAAATACATTGTATAGATAACCATCAAATATTCATAATAATAATCACTGAAGAAAGTGGATTTGCCAAACAACTGGAATTTTTCATGAGAACGTTTGAGAATACATAATTTTTGTTTTTTATGAATCACTACGTGTTACATGTGGACCAGCCTAAATGTGACGACAACATCACTGAGTATTCTTATCAGGAGCATGCTTTCATTATCCTGTCAGAGTTTTACTAGGGTTACGGCTGCTGCAGACATATCCTCATCCAACCGGCGAACTCTGAGAAAGGTAATGTAAACCAGACATTAAAATGAAGATGAAGCTATACCATGACAAACCCCTTGCCTTTGGATTATATTTTTAAAAAATGCTTTTTATTTCAGAGAACTTAATGCTTTTCCTGTTTATTTTGTTTGTTTGTTTTGGTTTTTGTTGATGGAGATGGATTCTTTTAGACCTAAAGGATGCTGAGTTACTGTTAAACTGATAATTAGGTCCATATACTTCATATACTGTACAGTAGTTTATATTAGCCTTTGTTTTGTTTAAGAAGGGGAAAGTGGTTTAATGTGCATAGATTCTGATGACCCATCTTTTCCAAAACTTGTATTCATTTCATGCGTGTGTGTGTGTGTGTGTGTGTGTGTGTGTGTGTGTGTGTGTGTGTGTGTGAAAACAAACAAGTAATTTTTTTCATGCTGTCATTGCAGCTCTAAAGACAAAAATGGAGAAAATTACCACTACCCCTTTCTATTACATCGATGCCACTGATGTATCCGATGCAAATGACTCTCTGTATGAAGACGACGAGTATGCTGAGCTCAGAAAGTCTCTCCACTCCATGTCTCTCGTTGTTTACTGCCTGGCCTTTGTTCTTGGTGTTCCCGGGAATGGAGTGGTTATCTGGGTGACCGGATTCAAGATGAAGAAAACAGTTAACACAGTTTGGTTCCTCAACCTCGCTGTGGCCGACTTCCTCTTCACAGCATTCCTGCCCCTGAGTGTGACCTACACAGCTTTGGATTTTCACTGGCCTTTCGGCAGATTCATGTGCAAACTTCATGGCACTGTAAGCTCCCTGAACATGTTTGCCAGTGTCTACATTCTGGTGGTGATCAGTGTGGACAGATGTGTGTCTGTGGTGTGGCCCGTCTGGGCCCAGAACCACCGAAGTGTGCAGAAGGCGTCATTTGTGAGTCTGGGTGTTTGGATACTGGCTCTGATTCTCAGCGCTCCATACTTCATCTTCAGGGACACTGGCTCCTCAATGTACGATGACGACACCATCAACTGCTTATACAACTTTGCATTTTCTGATGACTATGAAACACCGTCTGTGAATCAGCTGAGACAGTTTCGTCATCAGGCCATGATCATCAGCCACTTCTTCCTGGGATTTGTTGTCCCCTTCACTGTCATTGTCTCCTGCTATGCTGTGATAATCCATCGAATCAGAAGCAACCGCACCCTGGCCAGCCAGTCAAGTCGCCCTTTTAAGATCATCGCTGCAGTTATCACCACTTTTTTCCTGTGCTGGACTCCTTATCACATCATGGCTTTAATTGAGGCAGTGAAATACATGCCTAACCACGCGAGTGAAACATTAGAGCATGTTATCGTTATTGGTACTCCTTTTGCAAAGAGTCTGGCCTTTCTCAACAGCTGCCTGAACCCACTGCTGTATGTCTTCATGGGCCGAGATTTCAAAGACAGAGTTCATAAATCCATCCTGAATGTTTTGGAGATTGCCTTCCAGGAGGACATGTCTCGCGCTAACACCTACAAAAAGTCTGCAGTCACCAGTCGAAGCAAGTCAGTGCATGATGCTGTGGTATAAGATTATCAATAAATAAACAAATACTGTACAATTGAATAGCACGTAATTTTCACACATATGTAATTGTCAATAACATGCATGTTTTAGTGGTGTGAGTACCTACATGGTATGAGCTAACAGTGATCTTATGGTAACAATTGTACAGTTTTCATTAGTTAGTTTGCCATTATTCCTCAACCCTTAGACAACATACAGTAAAACCACGGGAAATGAATGGCCCACTTATTCTTTGTTGAATGTGCAAATCAATACTGTGATATGTGACATACTTGTCTATAAAACTTAATTCTAATGTCTTTGATTGGTTATGGTTTAGTATAATCATTCATTTAACATAATGTATCACTGATACATAGGCCACTGTGGACACAGAGCGAGGGATGTTTGTATGTATCACACACACAACTCATCTATAACGCCTCAGGAGTATTTACGGACTTGCCGGTCACAATATGTACATTTTGTTAGTGTTAGATTTTCTTTTTTATCATTAAAGCCTTTTTCCAGTATATTCACTGATCAGCAGAGGGACATGTTTTACATCCTAAAGTTCAAGTCAGAGAGGTTCTGCATTCACACTCAAGCAATGTATGGCTGAAATATCAGTTGTGTGTGCTCCAGTTTTCTCTCCTTGTTTTTAAAAATGTAATTTCCAGCGGTGCCGGTGAACGCATTTTTCTGAGCATGTGGGGGGAGTGATTTTGCTAAGTGCCAGGCTCATAAAATACATGGCTTGCTTATACTGATATGTTTGTTACAAAATGTTATGTGTATTTGTAAACATACAAGTAAATTTTGTCTGTAGCACGTACAGCTCTTGATTGTAATGAACGCAGTTGGGTGGATGGGGCGATGGCGCAGCCGAAGGAAACATGACGCTCACCTTTTAGGACTATGAGTGGACATTTAACAGCGGTACAGATGGAATCTGACAAATTACATGTCATGTTAATACTGTTATTTTTGATTTACCCTAGTTTATTGTTTATATTACTATGGTTTATTTGCTTTTATTTTATCTATTAGTATAAGTTCTGATGTTGTTTGGTGTTATTGGAACATTTGTAATCCAATAAACTTTAAGTCATGAAAAAATGTAATTTCCAGAATAGATATACATTTTACACTCTTTATTCATGGAGGAAAGAAGAACATGAAAACATTTTGATCTTCACAGTGTAGAGTATGAGATGTATTTTTGGACTAATGGCCTTTCTTAAACACACTAATGATAGCAGCTGCGCTTCAGGTGCTTTTCTGTATTTTCAGAGGAGATCTGAGTAAAGTGTGAAACAGGGTGCTGACAGAAAAGAACATGCAGGTAACCTAGATGTGTGCAAAATTACAAAATAAATTCTAATAAAATGCTAGGAAAAGATATAGTCTTACTTAACATCTATTTTGTTTGCAGGCATTGATCTTGATATGCAGCATAGTTTATACCTTGAGTAAGCGTGAGCTTGACCAACAAAGAGAAGAATATATTATGGTAGACATGAGGAGATGTCGCTGCTTTCACAGTTTTATTGAACAATGAATTTCCAGACAACGAGGCATGACATCACAGATCCTGTATGTCTTTGTAACAAAGGAAAACATTTAAGAATTAATGTACAGAAGAAGTTCAATTAATAACTAATCATATTTTAGGCTAAATAACAGCCTAATTATAATTGCAAAAAGTAAAAAGTGGACTTTTTACTTTTTTGCAAGTTTCTGACACTTGCAACACAAGAGGAATTTGTTAGAGGAAGTATTAAAGAAAAAAAACGTATAAATGTGGGAGGCATGTTACACGTGATCCAGCCTCGTGACGTGACATATCTCTGCAGTCTTATAAACCTGTCAGATCTTGACCACAGCTAAAAGTGCTGCACGTCCTCATTCAACTTAAGAACTTTACAAAAGGTAAGGAAAGCTGCTGTTGTTATGTGTTATGCTCTGAATTTGAATCTGTGCAAGATTAATTAAAATAATAAAATAAAACAGACAAATAAAGGCATCTAATGTTTGCTATAGTTACCCTCATAAACACAAAACTGAAATTTAATATCATTGGCACTCACTCTAATGACTAATAAAGTCAGCCGACAGGAAATCAGTTGCTTTTCTACATGAACAAGGAATGTTGAAGATCAGTTTGTCAGGGAAGCTGCTGTCAAACTGATAAATAAAGGCTGTATCTACAAATCACAGGCCTACAGTATCATCACATTTTCTTCCTTTATGTACATTGAATTTCCTTTTTCATTTCCAGAAGCATGTGCTATGAATGAATGAAAGTTTTTTTTTTCAAACATGTGCAAAAAAACAACAAAACAAACAAAAAAAACTAACAAAATTAAATTAAAAACATGCAAAAATGACCTTAAAGCACCATAAGCAATAAACCTAAACAATGTGTTACATGTCCGAAAAGAAGTTGGAAGAAGTTTACACTATAGGCAATTAAGCTTTATGCAGAAAGTTTTTAAATGTGAAATGAAATGAACCAAAAATACACACATACATATGCATATAACTAATGCATATGATTCATGATGATTTCATGCATGGGCTAATAAGGGATGCATACATCACGATCAGTGGTGTATCAGCCAAAAGCCATTGGAATATGTGAGGGAGATAATATCCACTTCCTCCTCCCTAACCTATCTACCTGAAAATGAAATGTTAACATGAAGTTACCGCCTAGGACTGAAATTGCTATAAGATTAGTTTAAGTCATGTATAGATCTTATCTATCTGTTACCATTGCAGGTCTCAGGACAACGATGGAGATGAACGCTACTGCTTCCAATCACTCCTATCACATCAATGCAACACATGTGTCTGGAAAAAATGTTCCTATGTCTTCAGACAACTATGCTGAGCTGAGAAAGTCTCTCAACATCATGTCTGTCATTGTTTACTCCCTGGCCTTTGTTCTTGGTGTGCTCGGGAATGGAGTAGTTATCTGGGTGACCGGATTCAAGATGAAGAAAACAGTTAACACAGTTTGGTTTCTCAACCTCGCTGTGGCCGACTTCCTCTTCACAGCATTTCTGCCTCTGAGTGTTGCGTACACAGCTTTGAAATTTCACTGGCCTTTCGGCAAGTTCATGTGCAAACTGGGCGGCGGACTGAACTTACTGAACATCTTTGCCAGTGTCTACATTCTGGTGGTGATCAGTGTGGACAGATGTGTGTCTGTGGTGTGGCCCGTCTGGGCCCAGAACCATCGCAATGTACGCAAGGCGTCATTCATGAGTCTGGGTGTTTGGATACTGGCTCTGATTCTCAGCGCCCCATACTTCATCTTCAGGGACACTCTATCATTCAGCAATGGCGTCACTATCTGCATCTACAATTTTGCCCTTTCTGATGACTATAAAACACCATCTGTGAATCAGCTGCGACAGTTTCGTCATCGGGCTGTGATCATTACACGCTTCGTCCTGGGATTTGTTGTCCCCTTCACTGTCATTGTCTCCTGCTATGCTGTGATAATCCATCGAATCAGAAGAAACCGCACCCTGGCCAGCCAGTCAAGTCGCCCCTTTAAGATCATCGCTGCAGTGATCATCACTTTTTTCCTGTGCTGGGCTCCCTATCACATCATGGCTTTAATTGAGATGGTCTATCCCAATCCTGCTTCTCGCACTGAAACAATAGTCTATGCCTTTACTGTCGGTACTCCCCTAGTAACCAACCTGGCTTTTATCAACAGTTGCCTGAACCCACTGCTGTATGTGTTCATGGGCCGAGATTATAAGGATAAGGTCTGCAAATCCATCCTGAGTGTATTTGAAAGGGCCTTCCAGGAAGACGTTTCTTGCTCTCACACTGACTCAAAGTCAATGGACACCAGGCAGAGCGCTGAGATGTCAGCTCTTAATACTGAAGTATAAGGCTGTCAGTGACAGCCTTGAAGAAACAAATACTGAAAATGTGCAAATGATCTTCACAAATGTGACAGAATATAAAAAAACCTTATTTTGTTATAGAATATATCAGACTGTAAATTACCTTACAGAACAGATTTTTACTGAATATAGATTTTACACAATCAGGCTGATAGCAAGTTCATTTTGTACAGCATTGTCCCCACCTCAAGCTACCCAACGTCCTTTACCACCAGGATGTGAGCAACATGGCACCCCCCACAGAAACCACCTCTTGGCTGATCTGCACTTTTTGGGGGGGTTGAGGTTTTGTATTGTCATTTCCTCTTTTAGTCTGTATGGTAATTTTCCCACTGTATATCTCCCTTTTTCTCATGGTGCACCCTGGGTGCTTTTATAAACATTTTATTGCATATTTTTTATTTTTACTCAAGGACAATCAAATGCAAGTCTAATAAATACTCACTCTAGCTGCTTTGAGCTTAATATATTCATAAAGCAGCAATCGCTTGTTGGCTTAGTCTGGTCTTTTGGTTTTTGTTTGGCCCTAACTGGGTCAAAACTGAAAAGTCGGTTATTGATGCTGTGGTATGAAGTTATCCATGACATGAATAAACAAATGCTGTAAGTGTACATAGCAAATAATTTTCACACACGTGCCTGTAAATACCAGATAGTGTAGTAATACCTCTATTGTTACTGTGACCTATCCCATGGTAGTAGTTGTAAGGTTTTCATGACATTGCTACATGAGTTTACCATCATTCCTGACCCCTTAGACAGCATACAGTAACACCACAGGAAAGGAATGGCCCACCTATTCTTTGAATGACTGTGGATATGAATATTGGGATATGTAACATGAAGTTATCTGTAAAAGCTTATTCTCATGTATTTTATTGTATTTCTATTTGAATTATAAATGATGATAATGATTGTCATTGTAATTTTTCTTGCTCTCATTATTTTCCATCATTAAAATATGATTTAAACATGTCTGTTTCCCATCCATGACACCTGATCTGATAACACCTCAAGAAAATTTATTCTAACTACCAAGTTGCCGATCACAGAATATACATGTTGTTATTGATCATCTGTCTTTCTTTATAATAATAACTGACCAGCAGAGTGACCTGTTTTACATTTCAAAGTCTATTTCAACTCAAAGGAAGTTCTCCATGCACCTTTAAGAAATGTGTGACTGACTTAGCTGCGTTATTCTTTCTGATGGTAAATGCTGCTGTGACTTTCTTGTAACATGATGCAGAGCAGTGGCATTAAGGTAGTTACAATTGGCCCCAGTGCACCCTATTATAAAGGGCCCTAGTGCACACTAGTTACAAGTTATGCACCTAAACTAGTTACCATATTTTCTTATCGTCTGGTCACATGATCAAATAGAGACTTGACAATGGATAAAGTCAACATACTGCACATATGACCCTGTAATCATGATCCCATATATGCAAATGACAAAAATATAGTAGAAAATAAGGAAGTATTCATTGAATTGAATAGTTTTATAGTTTATCTAGTGTGAATGAGCATTTATTTTATAACATATTTTGTTATGTTCCTACTGACTATTTTACAAGACAAAAATCATAGAAAACATGATGGAGATAGATTTGCATCTCAGAGGCGTATCATCTTTAATTTAATGTGAGCTTTTCTTTGAGCTCAGGCATATGTTTAAGGTGGCATTCTTAATTACTCAATTGCCCCACTGCAACTTCCTCACTTGCACTATCTATATTTATGCTCCTGATGCAGGGTGGAGAGAGGGGACATTAAATGATGTAGCCTACATGTTCAGGTGTTAATTAAACAGGAAACCAAGTAATCACACTAACCTCAAGCAAACATGAACTCAACCCACAAAGGAAAAACCCATTATGCAGCACTGATAAACATGAGACGTCACCACTTTCCACTGCTCAGTTATTTATCTCAACAACTCACAGATTTCTCTTTTCCAAAATGCAGATGCTCTTTAATGTGGCATTTGGAGATGTGGTCTACTCAGATGAGCTTGTTTTAAATACTGGGGCACCACAGGGCTGTGTGCTGTCACCACTGCTGTTTTACATTCATACAAATAAAATGACTGCCCACAGCAATAATGTCAAGCTGTTTAAATATGAAGATGATACGGCTCTGGTTGTTCCTCTTCTGGAAGATAATGCCATGTATGAAGAGAGTCGCTTTAGCCAGGTCACTGCTCCTCAGGACTGGTGTCAGGTAAGTAAACTGGAGATGAATGTGGCCGAAACAAAAGAACTT
>NC_065511.1:21358951-21359721 GCF_006386435.1 Epinephelus moara | reverse complement strand
TACTATAGTTTGAATATAAATAGTAATGAGCAATGAACAAGCAAGGAGAAATCCGCTCTTAATACTTCACGTTGTCCATGACATGAAGAAACAAAATGTACAAATGATTTTCACAAATGTAACTGAATGCAAAATAAATTTAAAAAATGTGGTTAACAAAGAGAATTTTTCATCTGTCATGTACACTACAGTTTGTGAGCACTTTCCCTGTCTTCATGTGACCACAATTTTTTTTTTTAAAAAGTGCAGAGGTGTCTATAGTCTATAGTCATAAATGAAAAGGCTGGCACATAACCTAAATTAAATACTGATAACAGTAGTCAAGTGACAAAGACCGTTGTGGCTTTCTTGCTATACATTATAGTAGACTGTGAATGACCTCATGTAACAGATTTTACTGGATATAGAATCTGCAGGGTGAAGGATTATTTCTGAACATCTGCACAAACAAGCTTGGTATTAGGTGCATTCATTTATTATCACAGACAGTCTTCTTGATATAACTTGACAACACATATTCATTTATTTATTTAAGTATTCTCTGGACAGGATGTGGGAACTCCCTCAGTCATTTGTGATTATGTATAGGGTTTTTTTTCCATAGAACTAGTAGTAGCTTTTATGTCTTGTGTATAATTCTGATAATTTAGGCAGCATTGATTTTTTGTTCTTTTGTCTGTATCCTTTTGCAAGATCTTTTAATTTTGATAGTATATGAAATGTACTTTTATGATTTTTTTATCAGTGCTATGATGGTGTTTCATATAACC
>NC_065511.1:21242252-21358451 GCF_006386435.1 Epinephelus moara | reverse complement strand
TGTTAAGAAAACTTTTCTCACATGCCTCCACGATGACCATTCTTAATGGATTGAAGAAAAAGGGGACCACCTTTAACAACAGCATAAACTACAGTACATCAAAAAGGCTGTTCTTGAGTACTGTTTGTATGTATTCCTACAGCAAGTAATGCATCAAAATCTGTATCCTACATAATCATGGGCCAGTAACTTGTGTGTAACCCATGTATTAAGGAAGGCTGCAATCATGTGACCGCTGCACTGACGGCAGTAAAGAAGGAAGTGGTCCCCATAAGGAGGCAGGCTGTGATGGTGGATGTGTCACAAAACTCAGGACTTTCTCCAGGAGACAGGTGATTAAGTGAACTTGGAGTTATTCTAAGATTTGGCGTCATGTTCCTTTTCCTAACCCTAACCACAGTCATTTTATTATCCTAAACCTAACCTATGTAACCTAACCTACATTAAGTACATCCGTCCATTTTCATCTGCTTATGCAGCAGGCCAAGCAAAGCACCCCAGACGTCCCTGTACCCAGCAACGTTTTCCAGCTCCTCCTGGCAGACCCCAAGGTGTTCCCAGAACAGATGAGATATGTAATCCTTCCATGATGTAAGGATCTACCCCGAGGCCTCCTACCTGGGACGTACCTGGAACACCTCTAACGAGCTCATTACCCTACCTCTAAGGCTGGCTGGGCTCAGCCTACGTTAGATGCAAAACGTCATTCCTGGGGCGCTAATTTGTAGGCTATCCGTCAAATCATTGTATGACGATATGTTGTATTAAAACATCTGTTTACAAATTCTCACACAACTTGTACAGTATAATCCAAGTGTCATATATCCAGTCGTGCTCTCAGTACTTCCCAAACACATGCTTTTTCACTAAAACCTTACCATTTAAAACACTTTCGCATATGAGCAGTGCGAATGCGGAAGCACTGAGTTGCTGAGCCGTGTGAGACTGTTTATGCAGAAGTGTTTTACATAGTAAGGTTCGGGTGAAAATGCATGTATTTGGGAAGTACTGAGCATAAGACTTATACTGCACAAGTTGTGTGAGAGTTTGTAAACGGCTGTTTGGATATAGTTTTGCGGTTATTATAATGAAGCATGTCCGCCATTTTTGGACTCTTTGTTCACTGTGGAGGCATGCCAGAAAAACAAAGTTTTATTAACGAATTCAAGGTAACACGGTGTGACTAATTAATATACAAATGGTCATTTTGTGGGTGAAGTATTTCTTTAATATGCACAGCTGTCATTGTTTGTCTGCTGTTTTGTCATTTATTATTCATGCAAAGACTGACTGTGTCTGAACATTGCATTTCTTTTCCTCATCAGTTAACATTTTCATCCACCAGGACACACTGGTGCAAATTAACATCCGCCTCATTTAAAGGACAGTGTAAAGGACATGGCTCACGAAAGCGTGGCCTCTGGAGGACTGAAGGTCAGTGAGCTGAGCCTGTGTCTCCTCCAATAATAAAAAGGCATCTTATAAACTTTCCAAATTTACCTCCAGGACGTTGCCCTTGAACCAGCTGACAAAGTGGTTAATACCAGAAGCAAATGCATCTTCCATGAGTTCAAAGTGGAGGTCATAGCATATCACTTGATAGACGTGTGGCGGGGAGACACGTGACTTCCTTGTGCCAACACAGAACTATAACAGTATACCACTGGATTACACAGCCATTAAACTGAACTTATAGCCATGTGGCAGCTCCTATAAAAGCTGCAGGTGAGTTTCTTGCAGTGTCGGAGGATAGCGTGCAAGTGCAGGTCCATCAGTAAATGCATGAAGCCCTCTGTTGCCGGTTCAAAGCAGCTACTAATAATTGTGCAGAAACAATGCAGTTAGATGATAATTATTTGTATCACTCATGACCCAGTGGATGCTAAATAAGGCTGAAGTATAAACAGCGCTTTTATCTTCTTGTTTTGTGAAATGTCAAAACATATGTTCATGGATTTAGCTTTAACAATCAATATTTGTCCTGTCAGCCCACCCATCTCTGAGTCTTCTCCTGCACACCCACTCCTCCTCACCCTGTTCAGTTTGTTTAACAAGCACTCATATATCCTTTTATTATATTTACCAGGAGGTGTGTCAGCCCTCTTTCTCTTCACAGCATGTCCGTTTGCTGTTGTGGGATTCACATTGCGGGCCGCACCAGGGCTCCAATCTGCTGCTGCACTGAACTTCTCCTCCACAGGCTCCTCTACCTCTGCTGCATCATGTACAGCCTCCCCTGAAATAACCACAAAAAGGGATATACTGTAAATAGAGTGCATAAACATATCATATTACCAGCGAACATGAGTAGGCAGAGGGAAGACTGCCAAGGAAATCCAATTGTTTTTTTCTGAGATTATTACATTTTTCTGTTCAGTGGTTGCTCAGTAAGGAAACTGGTGCGCTGATTAAACGGTATCTAACTGCTCTTAATGCTCATTCCCTAATTCCTTATTGTCCTTGAGCTCCAAAAGCATGTGTCAGAAATTACTATTCATGTTTCACCATGGCAGAGAAATCATATCCAGGTGGCTTTGAAGGTTTCTGTCTGCATCATCTCAATCATGTTATAAAAAAACAGCAGCTGAAGCATATGTGGGAGAAAAAAACATTAAACTGTAAATGCCAACTAAAATCTACCTGTCAGGGGAGGCACCTGTCCTCCAACAAGGTCAAGAGCCAGACATGACGGGCTCGGCTGCACCGAGGTCCCCGGAGGAAGCCGCGTGCTGTTGATCAGCACATCAAATTTAGTGCTGCGGCAGGTGTTGCTGCACACCGTGTCATGCTGGTAGAAATCTATCTGGCCGGAGTCCATCATTTTCCTGCGAGGGGGGGGAGAGGCGAGTTAAAAGAACACTACGGAGTATCTGAGAAAAGTGTGGATTGAATTTGTTGAACAGTCTCGGTGGCTTTCCAGAGGTTTGTTTGACACAAAGCCCATCGGTCTGACCTCTGGGGGAATGGAGATGAAAAGAGCAGATATTGCCTATTGAGTTGGTATATTGACTCACAGTAACACCAAGAACAAGTGCAAACACGATAAAGGGGTGAGAAGTTTCACTCAGCAGCTTGCCTGCATGTTATTTGATCCTGCTATCATAATAATGCTGCTTACCAACTACCTCTGGAATGTACCGGCAAACCCCAGCGCAGACAGACTCCACGCAAGTGCAAATTATACGCATGAGATATGCTGTTGACTTCATTTGATTGAGGTGTTTGTCTGACACTTTAACCCCAGTGCAACAAAGTAATTAAAGGTCATGCAGATTAACAGTTAGCATCAGTCAGCAGCTATGAGGAAGAGGACCGTCAGAGACGTAGTGGTTTTTTCTTTTTGTTTCCCACAAGTCTACCTGAGCATTACCCCTCCCAGTCTGATGGCCCGTTTCCAGTCCTTAAGAGTGGCTTTCCCTGCCAGGTGGACAAACTGCTTGGGACTGATGAGCTGGTCATTAAACTGTAAGAGAGGAAGACAGCACAAATGTATGCTCATGATAGCTATCATAAGTACGTGGAGAGCGGTATGAGGCAGATATGGCAGACAGGATGTGAGGAAAATGTGCGAGGAAGGTTTAACTAAGTCAACTTACTTTGACACATCTGACGTTGATCCCAGGGCACACAAACTTCTTAAAGAGTAGAACCGCACGGCTGTCTCCACAGGTGATGGGGTAGCCGTACTCGATCTCCTCTCCTTCTGCTTTACTGTCTTCTATCAATCACAAGCCAAAAAAAAAACCACTTGCAAATGTGTGGAATTGTATTATACACTCAACAGCAGAGCAATGCATTCATTAATCAGAGTATAACTTAGTATACTGTACCAGCAAAGTAGGATTGCTTAATGCATAATGTTCACAGGAATACCCTCCTGTTGTAGTTCAATGTAAGGGGCGAGGGGTCGGGATGGGAATTGAGAACAGGTTTCGAATTGTTTGATCCACTGGAATCATATGCCACCAAGCATATCAATTCCTTTTATCGATGCCGGCAGGTATTTCTGACAGTTACGCAATGCAAAACAATGACGTCAAGCTCATGTGTCTAGACTGCTGTAAACCTGCACAAGAACAAGTCACGGCAAGACGAAGAAACGATCCAATGCGTGGCTTCATTTCACAAATAAAGATGACAACAGTGCTGCTTGTAACATCTGTTAAATAACAGTTTCAAGTCAGGGTGGAAATACCAGCAACATACTGAAACATATTTTTTAAATTCCTAAGAAATCCCAGGAAAGCCATTTATTTGACACTCTACATGAGTGCCACGGCTTCCAAACTAAGCCAGGAGTTCTATGTAATAACAACATTAAAACAGATTTTTCCTTTGACTGAAAAAATCTAAATGAAAATGAATGCTGTACAAATAATCTCTCATTTCATCTTTACTGTAGTCAGACTCAAACAGCTGTGTTGATGCTGAAAACCTGTGTTGGCCTATTTTTTTTCCACACAGTAAATTGATCAGGAATCAATAAGGCAATCAATAATGAATCGGACCAATAAGCAGATTGGACAATAGCATTGATATCAATAAAATCTCATCTATTCCCATTCTAGTGAAGGGAAACGTCTCTGTGTCACGTACCATGATGTGTCTCTATGGCCAAGACTGTCGTGCCAGTGTCAGCAATGTCGTCGTTTATCCTGCAGAGGGCGACAGAACTCACACATTTAACAGAATAATCATTTCATGCAAGCTGAGGGTTCTGAATTTAACAGCATAGCTTTTATATATTTACCCTTTTTTAAAAAAATTTAAGTGCTCTTACTTTAAGTGCTTTAAGAATATTAAGTGCTTTTAACATTCTCAGTATAATGTATTCTTTGACTTAAGCCTGGAATCAGTAGCAGTGATGTAGAATTATGCTATAAAATTTACTAAAGAAAAAATATCATGATAAAAATCTGTCTATACATTTACATTAGCCCCTCTATTGTGTCTCACAGCAAATGCAAAACATCACTTGGCCCTTTCACGATATAAGCCACGTTACCCGTGCAGGATGGGCTGCAGGTGCAGGATGACTTGAGTCTTATGGTTGTTGCCACTGGACTCCCCTTCCTCCTCCTTCACCGTCATGAGATCCCCTGAAGACACGGTGACCTCAGCACCCGCCATCACCCCCTCCCCACAGAGCTGCACGCAGGGAAGGCCAAGCACGCATGTTAGCATCCAGATCACACACACACATGCATGCAGTGATGCCATTTAATGCACACACAAGTCAATGAAAGCCTCCCCCCCAACTGTCTTTTCTGGCATGCAACTGTCATGGAAATGAATCCATACTGGGCTTAAAATGACATAATCCTTGCATGGGCAGGCCTTGGTGCTTATAGTGCCGTTGAGGATGTACATGAATGTCCTTGATGATGGGACAAAAGCTTATAGGTTTGACTACAACCTGGGGTGTGAGGTCAGAAGTGTAAAAATGGTGCAGCAGTGAATATATATATTGGAGTAAAATTCTCAAATTAAATCATATCAGCACTTTGTTTGTTTGTCCAACCTTGTGGCATTTGGGCCTTTTATTTAGTCACAAGTATGTTACCAATAAAAGACCTGTTGAAATTATTAGCAAATTGTTAAATCCCACTTGACATCACTCTCCAGAGTCAGCTATTTTTTGTGACTGCAGTCATGATGTCAAGTATGGAGCTAATCCTGTACAGTTTCTAAAAAGGTTACACTTAACATTATGAAGGATAAGATCCTTAATTACTGGAAATATAGATGTCATAAACTAAATTTAGATGGGTCAAATGTCATTAAAGTGTCCACTGAACTACTGTCTATGAGCATTAGAAAATGGAGGAAAAGAAATATGATATCCTTAAATGATTACAGAATATCAAATAATAAAGTGTTGCTGCGTTTATTCTCTGCTGTCCAAAATATTCTTTCAGTCCTCCACAAGCAGCAGCTGAGGCGTTACATTCACTTGGCGACAATAACAACAGCACAGAGAGGAATAAAGGAGACATGAACAAACTGTCTGTGAGGTTAATTCCATAGTAAAGAAACAAAACAACCTTCAGTGCAGTGAAGTGCAGACTACATTACATTTATCAGCATATTCCACACTGTATTAAGTCGCCCCTGTTGGATAACTAACTCCTACACGGACAGTTGCGTGCCTTTCTCACCCTCCTTCACCCACTCAAACTGACGTCTGTCGGTGCGGCAGCACGCACACCCCGGACAACAACGGTGCGACGGCGCGCTCCTGTCCCACAGAGGGTGCAGAAAAACCCACCGGGTCTACCCCTAAAACTCTAAAATCACACAACCTGCTACTTTAAAGATCACTGTAATAGTTTTACTCACCGTTTTACAGCAGCGGATAGTTCATCCTCCGCTTGTCAGAGAGGCACGAGAGCATGCGCCGTGCTGCTTCGTTACACTTCCTGCAGTGAAGGCAGCATTTGCCTGAGAAGCATCTGTCCCGCTGTCACGAGAAGCGGTTAGTTCGCACGCGATGTGTAAATCGGTCAAACTGCTCTTATGTGCGAGGCACGGCTTGGTTAGAGTTACCTCAGAGCCATAGTGCCTCATATGCTGCAAGACTGAAACCTTCACTAATGTGTTTTTATCCTAAAGGAAGTCATGGACGTGTTTTAACAGACGTTCTCTCTAGTGGTGCGTTTGTGTGTTAACAACGCCGCGGTGTTTCGGGTGCCACTTGTGTGGCCTAATTGTGTTTGTCATACAATAAATGATACACAGAACAGTTGCGTGCTGTGTTTTTGTTGTTGCCTGCGTTTCACCAGCAGGTGGCGGCGTTTGCACTTGTTTAATTAAAGTGATGAAGGTGTGTCACAGACAAGATACTTCTGTTGGTTTTAACTATAAAAGGTGTTTGAACGCAGCATTTAACCGTTTGACTCAGGAAAGTAGCCCCTGAAGAAGAACAAAGCAATCTGCGCTCCTGGTTCAGTGCTGCCATATAACCAGACGGCAGTAAATCATTAGTATTACCGCCAACGGCTGGTCTCAGATCAGCACACACCTACCAATCAGCCCACCCCTTATATGGGAATGGAATGTTTGGGATTCTTTGATTGGCAGTCGCTGACAACCAATGAGAGGTCGAGTCTGAGTCTCGCGGCCAATAGTAAATAGCCAGTACTTTGCACTATAACTTTTTTACCGAGGCCAGATTGAAGCTCGAGCCGTCCGGGCTTGCACCTTACTTTTCTCACGCGGAGCTCTGGAAATCATGCTGGCAAAGTGCAAAAACATCCGGGATGCTGTGAAGTCTCTTGTAGCCGGTTTCTGGATCACTTTTAGCGTGTGTTCCGTCGGTGTTCACGGCCAGGAGGGTAAGGAAAAACTTATTTTGTTGACGGTTTGGATAAGATAAAGGATGTGTCGCGAGACTTTATTCTAAACATCTTGTTAGCTGTTGTTACTAAGATACAACGGCTGCTAGCTTAACGTGACTTTTGCACATTAACAGCTAAAAACACATTAACTGCGAGTTTATTTTAACTTAATAGCATGTAATAACTTCGTCTTAAAGCACTGGCAGAAGTGCGACAAGCACCAATGACCAGCAGGCTTTAAAACAACCTTTGCATCCTTCTTAAAAAAAAGTCATTAACGTTATCTTAAACGCCCTGCTGTCGTTGGCTTAATTACACATGAGCAACTAATATGCTAACTGATATCACCATTACCTGGGCTTGAAATGAGTCCTAACTGTATATAAATATGTTCTGCTATCAATTCTACTTTTATGATATGAACCACAAGAAACCTCAATGAGTCTAACTATAATAATATTTGTGTTTTGGTCACTGCAATAATACTGTATGTGAAATTGAAATAGGCGCAAAGGTCGACCATGTGATGTCATGGTAGCATTCTTTACATACTCTTCCCCTGTGCATGTTTACCTACTGATCCCAGCTTGCAGCTTACCTTTCCCACAGGTTTTAACACAACAGCAGACAAGTCCATGTGCAGTATGAATCACAGTGACCTTGCATACACACAGACTGATAGAAAAGCAATTTACTGCCCCTCAGGCTGTGACTACAACACTCAGCCACACCACTAATCTTTTTTGTCGATGTTTGTCTGTCTCTGGGGATTTGGTTTCCTCACATCGGAAGATGATTAAGTCCAGGGTCAATTATTTATTCTGAATCACGTTTTGCTTTCTGGAAAGTATGCAGAGAGCTTCGGTGGGGCTTAGGTATGGGATGAAACTTTTCAGCCACAGTGTTGTAACGTTGTGATTGACACACAAGACAGGATAAGGCAATGTAGTGACAGGTAGCACAGGTGAACATCCTGTCTGCTTGTGTGGACCTGTGAAGACCTGCCAGTTAAGCCCCAAGTGGAAAAAACAATGTAGCCGGGCTGCATTTGATTGACTGTCTGCTATCCTGCCACCCAGTTTGACTCTTCTGTAATTCATTTTCTAAATTTTCTAAACTGGTCAGAACAGGCCAAACACATATCAGTCTCTGTGTGAAACCAGAAACAGACAGGACTGGAGACAGACTGTGAGCAAAAGGGTTCAGTGAGCAGGGGGGAGATTACCGGCCACCCAGAACTTCCCCAGCACTGCAGCCTCTGTGGCTTCCCACAGGAAGGTGACAGATCCATGCTCTGTTGCCCACGGTTACAGTACATTGCAGTCGCATTTCCAGGGAATCCTCTGGGGACTTGAGGAGGGGCAATAACATCCAAAGGTTTATGGTATGAGGAGCTGAAGAGCTGTCGGGAAGTAGGGAAACGGCTGGTGTGGTGCAGGATGTGTGTGACACAGGGTGAGTGGAAGGTTATCCTCCTGTTTCCCCTCAACAAACCTCCAGAAGCCTTAAAAGGAAGTCAAGGACATGGAGGATGCGTAGGCTCAGATGGACCCTGGTGCCTTTTTCAAGTTTTGACCATTCTCGGAACACGTCATGACTTGACATTTTGGTGGTAGGGTTTGAGCCTGCCGCCCCCACAGCACTTATCTCTGTATGACCACTGTGGGAATTGACTCATTTATTTTCTCTGACCCACGGGGATGTAAGAGGATCTAAATATTTATGTTTTCCGTTCCAGTTTAAGTGTTAGTCACGGCAACCACAGGTCAGAGGATGTAATTAATCAACATTTGAGAAAAACAGTGTTCATGAGTAAAGTGTTGCGTAAAATAAAACTAAAGGTCGTAGTGTTTGGAGTATTTCCATCATAGACGTGTGTGTCATCTCACTGTTATGATCAGAAGAGTATAAACATGCCCTAGTCTGCTGTGCATGTCCAGAAGAGACGTATTAGTCATCTGTCCTGAAATGATGCATTAACAAAGCCCTTAATATTCTGTGTATTAAGTCAGACAATTAATGGTGAAACTGTCTGCGGTTATGTGTTTCTGGCTTTATTTAAGCTTGGGGTGCTCAGCTCTCTAACTCTTTGCCTGGCACAGATGTTTAAGAAGTGAAACTTATTAGTTATAAAATACTTTAATATCCACCAGCTTTGTGAGACATAATTCATGTTAGTACCTGTAAACAAGACTGACATTACACTTTACGACTACAGCAGTTTGGCAATTAATAAATTAGTCAATCTTCAGATGATTAATAGGCAAAACATTTGATATTTGTGTAACTATTTTAAAGTCATGCTAGTAAGAATGAACCGAAGAATGAAAGAATGACCATTGGGTCATTTTTCTATATTTGCTACTCTACACTCATGATTAAATGCTGAATCAGATGCCTATGATGCAACTGTAAAACAATCAACATTCGTTTTCTCACTGTGTTATTATTTGTTACTTTTAAACAGAATGATTCACACTTATAAATGTCAAATCAAATAAACAGATGAATTTACTTACATTATCTTTTATTAATACAATAGTAGTAATAAATGGAAGATGGAAGCCAGAATGTTTCCATACACTAGCTTTTAGGTCAAGGGGTGCCGCTCAGATTGTATCCCTCTAGGGTTGCTTATTCTCTGCCATCCTCACCAAAACTGTTTACATGATAAATACCACCATCCAATAGGTTTAGTCATAAGGAACATACAGCTCACTTAAATTATTACAGGCAAACATAATATGGAGAAATAGGTTTTTAATTAACAGTTATTGACTTTGCTGAATTGAGACATAATCTCTCAACAGCGAATTACTGTTTATTATTCCAGGTGATGGCTGTGGACATACACTGCTGGGCACAGAGTCGGGCACATTGGCCTCTCAGAACTATCCAGGCACCTACCCCAGCAACGCCTGGTGTAAGTGGAGGCTTCGAGTGTCAGAGGGGCAAACGTTGCGACTGCTGTTTGGGGATTTTGACGTTGAGAGCAGTCCGGACTGCGGGAATGGCTCTCTTGTGATCACAGGCAAGAGCGGAGAACGCATTCTGGGTAAGCTTGTTCACCGCTGGTGGAATACAGTGTGTTTTAAAAAGCACCTCGGGTTGATGTTTGATCACTGTATCTAGAAGTGCACCTCTGTCTCCTGCATCAGTTCTTTTCTCAAAATACCTGCTGATAGACTTTTAACGTTGATGTTCTCCCAGCTATGATTGTGGATTACACACAAGGCATGCCATTCCTTTGACACATTGACAGAAGAGACAAACCCAATTTCGCAACAGCGCAACAGACACATGCACGTTCTCCAACCAGGTGTATCAAGTCGTGTCTTGAGGGCATAAAATTTTGACAGGGCCCCAAAAATGAGGGCTGAGTGTTTCAGGATTCATGCCTTTTGTGTTTATTATTGGATTCCTCACAACCTGGCTCATGATTTTTATTTAACTGTCTCTGCTGGAGAAGTGTTCTTACATGCAGTCTGTGTGGCTCTGCTCTTTACCTAACAGTTATTGGTGTGGGATACGAAGGTGACAGGATAACGCTAGTGGAGTTAAAGCAGCTACAAGGGGTTTTTAACAGGTTATGAAACTGTCCCAATTTAATACTGATGTCTCTTTGTGACCTACATAAGCAAACTGCCATCAGCGAGAAGATTGGCTGTTTCTGTATAGTTAATCCTAAATCCTGTTCCTGGGTTTGATTTTCTGCTAAATCAGACCAAACTGTTTACAGCACACAGACCACAAGAGCCCAGGTTTACATTTTCTCAGGAAAAGTTTCACAGTGGGTAATACGTTAGCCAGTTAAAAGGAAGCAGAAGGAGATTTTTCTTTAGATAATGCAATGTTTGAAGTTATATTTTGTGGTTACGGCTGATACTGGGGCAGGATCAGTGAAGAAAAAAGACAAGAATTGACCAAACAAATCTGAAAGGGACATTGAGAGCAGATATTGCAACTTTTTAGTGGAAACTGTCATTTTTTCATTTAATTTTCACTGAAAAATATTTAAGAAATGATGATGATGGGATTTTTGCTGGGGTCTGTACCAAACAAGCATATTCCCTTTATGTGTGGAATATGATTTGTAGACAGAGGTCTCTCTGTAGCACCAGAATGCTTCATTTATAATCGTATGTTTTGACATTTACGATTAACATACACGATTAATTGTGCAGCCCTACTTCAAAAACAAATGCACGCACAAGCCAGATGAAGAGCTTTATGACACAAAGAGGTGTTGCTAAAAGAAACGAGTCTTCATTCTGGGAAATACTAAAGCTTTTTATTCTCAGGGCCCACCAAAATCAACACAAAATGGAATTTCCTTGTGATTTATTTTAAATCATCGACATCTGTTGCTGACAAATGGGCTGACGATGTTTGTGGGTCTGCGTGTTCGCAGGTCCAGTGTGTGGGAAGCTTGATGCATCGCAGAAGAATGTGACCCTCACAAGCAATGAAGTGATAATAACCTTCAGATCAGGCCCACACCGCTCTGGACGGGGGTTTCTTCTGTCCTATGCCACAGACCAGTATCCAGGTAAGACATCCGTAACTGGTTGATTACTGTTTGTGAAGTGCTTACGTGGTTATAATAAGTATGTAAATGTTGTTGTTTTTTACCAGCATCTGTGCTTACAGCGCTGCTCTGTTTGTGTTGTAGCTGAGCACAAACAGCACATTGCTCAGCAGCACAAAAGCCTGATTCATAGTTTGAATTGAATTTCTCAAATTTGCTCATTTACAAGTTTGCACTGGTGTAATTTTAACACCAGCGTCTGTTTGAATATTTGTCCTTGTGTATTGGGTGTTGATGTGCGGCTGTGAGTCACTTCTTATTGGCATTCATCCTCCATCGCTATCTTTGCTGTGGCGTGTTTGCTCAGAAAGCCCGAGTCGGCCTCCTTCTCTCAGGCTGAATGGAGTGAGGCCTCAGGCTTCAGTCTGTTGCTTGGAGTGGCTGGATTTCTCCTTCCCTCCCCCTCCTCCTCATCACCCCATTAACCACTGCGAGCCCACTACCATCCTATGTTTGTCACAACCCCCAGAGGCTGTTAATTTAGCAGTTATTAAGTCCACATATTTCTCTACCAATGTGTCCACATAGATGCTTCAATGTTTCTGGACAGTGCAGATTCAATTAGACAATGACACAATGGCTGAGGTTCTTCCTGTGTCCCATTTTAATAACCATGTGGACTTGTTTGTCTGAATGCTAGTCTATACTTAGAGATAATTTCCTTTTCTCTGGGTGAAGTAATCTGCACTGTATTGTATGTATCATAGTTTCCTGTTTTTTCCAGAGTTGTTTATGAAATCTGCCACTGTCTGGAGCTAAGCCCATGCTCAGACATACAAGCCACTGTCTGTTAATTGTGATCACACGAGGACCATCCACTGTACTCGTGAACTGTGACAAAGTCGCAGTAACAAAGGGCTCAGTCACATCAACAGCGATGACCGCTCATCCCCTAATATAGCTCACATACAGCATGCTAGACCGTCTCACACAGAGTCTGTTTGTGTGCGGTTTAGTATTATGTAAGCCCGAGATACACACAATACTATTCAAGTCCACAATACATATTTAAGATGAGTTTAAAGAAGTTCTCAGAGGTGTTCATTTTAATAAATCTGTGTGTTTTGTTGTTACAGATCTTATTTCTTGTTTACAACGAGGATCTCATTCCAGCTCGCAGCTTTTGAGGTAAGTGGTTGACCTCTACATTTCCCATAATAGATTCTGCTTCAGTAGAACACAGAGTGTTTCTCACATGTTATTCGGCTGTCTCGCAGCGTGTACTGCCCTGCTGGGTGTAAGAATGTCACAGGAGATGTTTGGGGAAACTCCGAACAGGGTTACAGAGATGTAAGTAAACCACATTTCACTTGGCCAAGCTTTTTTGACCTATGAGCAGTTATTTAAAAGTAACTTTGATTTTGTTCAACTTTAACCATATTTTCCCATGTTTTTGTGTCAAAGGTGACTAATGGGAACAATCATTTTTGAATTTGGTCCAGTACTGAGTGAGAGGGCTGCAGCTGGAAATAGAAAAACAGGCTGTAATCTAACCTTTTGGGGTAAATGCACCCTGAATGAACGTCCACTAAAAGTGCTTGTTTTTTCCACTGACAGGCTCAGATTATTATTTTAGGTGTCTGACAACATTGTGAAAGGGATCCCTACAGAGATGGACCTTTTTATTAGAGTAAAATCCTTTTTGTTTATCCAGAAACAGCGTTGAAATTTCCAACGCCAAACCCACCAGACTCCATTTAAATAAACAGTAGTTTTATCATCGTAAAAGCGCTTCATTCAAAGTTGACAGAAACTAACTAGAACTCACAAAAGCTGTCTTGGTTCGTATTTCCATTCTTCCAACAATCGCTGACTCTGGTTTGGTTGAAATAACCCTTTAATACACCCAGTCAGGTGTAAAAATATGTTGGTTCAACACATGCTTAAATGACTGTTTATTTAAATAGAGTCTGGTTGGTTTTACAGCAGTATTTTTAATTCTGGTTAAACAAAGAGGAACTTACTCTTTAACAAAAGCTTCTATCTCTGTGGGGATCCTGTTGATAATGTTATCACACACTTATAATAGCAATCTGAGCCTGTCACTGGCAAAAACAAGCACTTTTAGTGTGTGTACATTGATGGTGCATATGTCTCAGAAGGTTAAATCGCAGCTTGTTTCGCCATTGCCAGCTGCAGCCCTCTCACTCAAGTGCTGGACCAATTTCAAAAAATGTTATTCCCATTAGTCAGTGAGACACAAAAACATGGGAAAATAGGGTCCATGTCTGAAAGTGCTCCATGTGCCCCCTCTGCTTCAGACCTCAGTCCTCTGCAAGTCTGCAGTCCACGCTGGAGCTGCATCTGACAGCCTGGGAGGTCGTGTCACTGTGAGCCGCGGGAGAAGTCTTACACTTTATGAATCCACCTTCGCAAATGGAATCCTTTCAAAAACGTGTGTCTGCTGTTATTGTACTCACAATGATAGATCATTCATCGTATTTACATCATAGCGGCCGTTGTTAAGCTTTATATTTGATTTGATGTTGATGCACTGACCTTTATAACTGTCCTCGTTTGACAGGGGATCATTATCTGAAAAGAAGCTGCTCTTCAGCCAAGGTATGACATAACATTTATCACGACATGTTTCAAAGGGCATACCATTTACCAAAAATGAGACACTATTTACATTCCCGCTGTCCACTTCTCATAACATGCTGTAATATTTTCCAGTTTTATGATTTTACCATCTTCCTAGCATCCATAAGCTTCTACTCATTTCACTATGGTATATAAAACTACTTTGTGATTAGTGTCTGCAAAATATGGCCTGCAGTAAAGTATACACGATTTGTTGTCAAGTGGCTAATGCTGCTATCTATAAAGACACTCTGGGTTACATAATGAACCACTCTCATCCTTTCCTCTGGTCCCTGAACAGATTGCAACAACATCCTGAGTGTGTCTGGTTTAAACGCCTCATCTTTCTGGGATAAAAACAGCCAAGAGCACGCAGTGTTCTGGTCCTCCAGAAACATGGATTCTAGCCATGAGTTCCTGCCCTGGACAGCAGACAGTCACGATCTGAACCCGTGGGTGGAGCTGGGGCTGAGTGATAGAAGCATCATCACAGGTAAAAATGATAAAATTAGGATTGCTGTGTGAAATATGCTTATTTGTAAAAGCATGTTTAATATACATAAATGAAGCTGTTTAAGGGAAAAGTCGGATGATATTTTATAATGTGTTTTATTGTCAGTGAATTCCATGAAAAGACCAAAACCAACAATGAATTCATCCAAAGCTTGATATACAGTAGGTTAGTCACCTGAGCCATTGACCTCCATTGTACTATTGAACTATTAAAAACACATCAATGAGTCACACTGTTGCATTAGTTGGCCTGTTCTCTAATTCAGATGTACATAGTCATGGTAATTATCAGTCAATCCCCACACACACCATCCTATTGCATCGTGCCTTAAATACTCCTTAGGACAACAAATGTGTATTAATCCACAACTAAAAATAGTTCCCAACAAATACACTATTCATTGCTGTTTGAACAACGTTAGCTAGGAATGGTTTTAAGGGAATTATGGAGCTGTTTCAAAAAACAAAACTTCCTATTAGTGACCATTTTTAAAGTTTCAGTAGGAACCAGTGAGCTTGGCCACAGACAGGGTAGGGAAGTCAAACAGTATGCCAAACAGTGGCCCAAAACATACAGTCTTTTGATGAGATTTATTGACAGTGACTTAACTATATCATCAGACTTGTCCTTTCAATGTTAAAAAGAGCTGTATGCAACATTCAGAGCATATCTAGCATTCAGTCTAGAGCAGGATAGTCTGCGTGTGGTTCACAACATGGAGGTGGCTGAGCTGGTGGCTAGTAGCTAAAGGTGCTAACTCAATAAACAGTGCTAACAATGGCAGCAGTTCTAATAGCATTATTACCTGGGGGAAACCGGAGGGTGGGTGCTGTGCTTCTGCAACAACGCTATCCCTATATCAGTGGTTACCGCTGTATGAGCACAGTGCATAGCGGTGATGATTAGCTATCCAGTGGGATACGCTTACAGGGAGTCACATGCACATGCATCCACTACGGCTACCACAACAAAGAACAGAGAACCTTGGATTACAACACACACAGAGTTTGTGTGACTTCATCCTCTGCTCAGGACACCATTACTCCACTCTATGTTTACACAGCAAATAGTGGTTTGTTGTTCTGTTAATGTTCAGAATCTTGTATACAGCTCCTTTAACTTGGCTAAAATTATATTACATAATTTCAACAACATGTATCAGATTGTTTTTGATGTGCACAGTTTCTTACTTTATTATGCTGAATTAAAATTAGATGTGTTCTGTTTATTCCAGGAATAATATTAACGGGATCACACGATTACTACATAGAATCATACAGTGTTTTTTTCAGCAAGGACAGAAAAACTTGGAAGCTTTACAAAGATGCTCTCAGCAGAGAAAAAAAGGTATGCATTGTACCATACTCACTGATGTTCACTTGATGGTTCTCACTGAGGCCCCAACAGAGCTCATATGGCGACTGAGCCATACTGCGGGCTTCCTGTTGTGCTCTGTGAATGAGTAACTTGGTTGTTATGGTTCCCAGGTGTTTCAGGCCTACACTGATGGCCACCTCAGGGTTCTGAACAGCTTTCTCCCTCCTGTGGTGGCTCGGTTTGTCCGGCTACAGCCACTGAGCTGGCATGGCCGAGCTTCGGCTCAGGTGCAAGTTCTGGGCTGTCCCGCAGCCAAGATGACACCAAGGTCACGCCCAGCCGCTGGTGGGTATTCTCAATGCTTATCAGCGTAATCTGTTTACGTGATCTATCAAGCAGTGTGAGTTCATGTCTGTGCTCCTGATATTATGATGCCCTGTGCTACTCGTCCAGCAGAATTTCCATCCATCAAAGTTAACATTGGTACACCAGAGCCAAGCCCCACTCCGACCCCCACAGAGGGCCCAGTGTTAGTGGAGACCAGACTGAGTGAGTATCACTTTCTAATTTCATTTGTCTATAATCAGAAATAATGCCAGTTTATCTTTGGAAAAAGACACGACAGCACTGTCACATATACCTCTCTCACACTCAACAGTGTGTGCAATGCAATAAACTGCATTCCTTCCTCACATTTGTACAACTGTTTACTTACCCGGACACTTGTGTTCCTGCAGGCTCCAGTCAGCCAGTAATAGTGGCAGTGGGTGTGGTGCTGGGCCTGATAATGTGCGGCAGTTGTTTGATGGCGGGAGTCTGGTGGAAGAGAAGGTACGGTATTTTAATTCTGTTGAACTTTTCAGAGTCAATTTATTTTCATGTGAAAACAGTTTATAACAAATGTAGTACTGTCACTATACATTAAAATGTATTATTTTATTCATGCTGTAGTACTTCTAGTGAAGGGCAAATATACTATGGTTAATCATTATTCCTAAATTTTTAAAATTTTTGCATGAAAATGGCTGAAATGGTTAATTATTTAAAGTGGAAATAGGCATGTTTTTTTTTTTTTTTTGCTTTAACTTATTATTTGATCACACAATATGACATCATAATGACATCATCTGCGATTAGACTGGTTTCCTGTTAGCCTCGCTTTCACTATGCAATTCTGTCTGCCACCGATCTCCATGCAAAATGAAGGCTTGATTTACGGCACAAAGAAGTGCGTCCACCTTTGCGCAACCAAAACAGGAAGAGGATAGTGCTTTTGTTTTCCTTGGTAGCTATCGGTAGCTAACCCCAGTTACCAAAAAGCATCGGTGTAAGCCCCATGCAGTTACCATCCCCAGTTGCGGAAATGGCGGGTCTTGAAACAACCGAAGTAACCGTGGAAAACAAAATGCAGTGTGTCCTGTGTTGTTGTTGTTGTTAGCTGGCTAGGCTGTAAGGAAAATGGAAAGCAACTGGTTGTCTTTGCGACAGCGGTGCCAGCAATAATACCACATGAAAACACAAGGAAGGTAAAAGTTGAAAAGTTGTATGTCTCCACTCTAGGTAGTTGCCTATTATTTTCTGTCGACCAATTAACAGACTAATAGCTTCAGCTCTAATGGTAATGCTCCAGTATTCATAGCACGCTGAAGATACTGTTTCTAGTATATTATAATTTTCTGTGTTCCTCTTCTTCTCCATATAGGAAAAAAGATTCACAAATGAAGTACTCCTTACCCACAAGTAAGTCAAGAGCTCTTTGGTCACTTTCCAGCATTTTAAATCCTCTGTTAAAAAGCCTCTAACTGTGTGTTTGTGTGTTAAGTAGGCTGCCAGAGTTTCCAGGCAAAGAGTCTTTCCTGCCCTCAGTCGGAGCTTATCTCTTACCCTCTGGAGCGAAATGTCCATGATGCTCTACCAAACCCTCCTCTTAATGGTGAGGAATACTTTTTAACTTTATTTTAATAGTACCCTGCTGTGCCTCTGTATTTCTGCTGTCATTATCAGCCGCTGCCTTTTTGCTGTTTCTTTCATTGCCTATTCAGAGTTTACTGGTGATCTCAAGTCGTGAGCTCTGCCTTCCCTCTTCCATGTTTCCTGCTCTAACAGTCTCTGGCCTCAGTGGTCAGTTTGAGGGGCTCATGCCAGGCCTGACAGGCAAACAGCTCTCTCCACGGGCTGTCCATTCTTTCCCCTGGCTCAGCCCATCACCCAGACGCAGTATAAACATTCCTTTCTTTGGTCCACGGAGCCTCTCTGAAAGGGACCCTTTAATTGGAGCTTGATAAAGGGCGCTCAGCCTACCCCACCACCACCACCGCCACCAGTCCCCCTCTCTGCATCCCCCGTCTCCTCCCACAGCAAGGGGGCCCTTCACTGAGAGGTCCAGTGATAAACAGGACACAGGGTCAAAGCTAAGACAATCAAAGCTCTCACTAAAGCCTGTCTAATTAAAATAGCTCTGGCTCCGAGGCTCCCTGTGGGCCCTTGAGTAAGGTCTAGGCCTCCCACACCACAGCCTCCTCTGCTGGGGCAAAACGTAGGGGTTTGGTCGGATGTGATTGCTTCACTGTCAGCCCTGTAGTTAGAGGAGACATTGTTGGTGGCCAAGCAGCTCCTGCAGAGGCTCAACACTGGCCTAGTATGAGACTACTTTTCAGTCAAAAAGAAGAATTCACCAGAACCTGCAGTGTAAGATGCAAATTAGAAATTGATCCTACAAAAGTATTTCCTGTTTGGCAAAGGATGATGCAATGATGTTTTCATACCCATTTAATACCATTGCTTTTATCACAGTGATGGAGTGTTAGCTGGGATGCACCAGTATGTATGTAGCTCATAAAATGCCTGATATTTTATACATACTTATATTCTCTGATCCTGATAGGCATTTTGAGAGTTGAAGATATAGAACGAAAATGGTTTAAGCTTTTCTGACATGCCTGTTTGAATGTGCCTAGAGGTTCATTCTTGATGTAGGTCTATACTATGAAAACCTTTCAAGCTCAAGGTTCACTCAGCTTAGCTATGCGGAGGCTTGGGAGAATGTAAATGGGTCAGCCTTAAGTTTAGAATTTTATCACAGCATTTTAAAGGTACTGTAAGGTAATCAAATAGCTTTAAAGGGACTCAGGGACCTTTAACTTTATTTATTTCTGTTGGCACCTTATCTTGTACTGCATACAAGAATTTCTCCATGGGGATGAATAAAGTATCTATCCATCTAAAGATTGTACTTTAATCCTGGTTATATTGACAGTTATTTAATGGACATTGATGGATCGAACAAAACTTTTACTCACAGGGGAAACTCACTGAGAATAAGATTTTGTACAGGAGTGGCTTGTTTACAGGGCACCGCAAAAACTGCTCAGGATTGGCCCGAGAAATGTGAAAAAGAGCTCAAGGCGTTGACCTGGCGTCCAAATTCCACAGCTACCAGTCCAATCGAGCATCCGTGGGATGTTCAGTAACCCAGAGGTTTTGTCCATGCCTCGACAGGTCAGAGCAAAGTGCGATTCAAGGTGGAGCCTCTGACTTGTCGAGGCATGGACACAGGACCTGTGGTTGTGTCCTGTGGTGCCTGGCACCAGGGTGATAGTGGCGAAACCTTTGAGTCAGTTGAGTTGTGAATTGGGGTGCCAGCATATTCTGCAGGTGCTCAATCAGATTGGGGTCGGGGGGGATTTGGAGGCCAGGTTGAATCCTTGAGCTCTTTGTCACCTTCCTCGGGCCATTCCTAAGCAGTTTTTGTGGTGTAGCGTGGGGCATTGTCCTGTGTAGAGCGGCTGCCATAAGTGGGTGTACTTGGTCTGCAACAGTGTTTTGGTGGGTGGTGCGTTTAAAGTGGCACCCACATAAATGCGAGGAACCAAGTTTTCTCAGCAGAGCATTGCACTGTAACAAGATAATCAATGTTATTCACTTATCTTGTGGCTGATTAGTGCTTATATATAAGATTAATACTGGATTAAAACTGAGTAGTTAGAGGCAGGTTAGTGGACAACCCATGCCAATATTTGTTGCATCTGACATCAACAGAAATATAATCTCATCTGATTTATCATCATTCCAGACTATGCAGAGCCTGCTGTTGCAGCTATTGGACAGAAGGTTGGGTCAACATTCAGACCCGCCTCAGATGAGGGCTACACCACCCCCTTCGCCCTCAGCCATTATGACACTCCTGGCAATCTTCCAGAGTACGCCGAGCCTCTTCCCCCGGAGCCTGAGTATGCCACCCCGTTCAGCGAGCAGCCCTCTGAGTCCAGCCACCCAACTTTGACAGGGATCGTTCACAGCAACACACATGGAGCTCTAGCACCTAACGCTGGTGCCAGAACATCAAACCACACTAAGTATGACTGCCCCTCACACAGGATGTTATCCAACGGCTACTGCACTCCTGCTGTACATGCCAATGGCCCGCGGCCGGTCAGTGTGGTCTATGCTGAGCCCAAGTCATGTGACTCTTTACCACAGAAGCACACATATGAGGAGCCTTTGTGATCACAGCAAGCTCAGACATGCAGAAAATGAGACTCTCTTGAGCTGAGCTGGGACCAGAGGACAGCTTAGGGTGATCTCAGGTGGACGCTAAGCTGGACAGTGCTGTCCACAGAGTACTAACGCTGACTGAGTGACGTACCCAAAGTTGAGAAGTCACTTTGGACCACGACGCACGTACGAGGGTACGCGACTCACAATGATCTGAGAGCCATACGGACCAAGTATTTCCTTCCAGGAAGTGTGTAGTTGTACAGCGGAAATGTCCTGTGATGCACAAAGAAAATACAGGTTCAGTCGTGTCTCAGAGATACTGTTTATTGAAATGTTTAATCACAAGCTGCACTTTCAGAAAACACATACAGCGATGTATGCTTCATTGTATTTAACAGGTTAATGCAAAGAAGTGGTGTGAATGTGTTACTTGTCCTCACAAAACATTGTACTCACAATGTATAATTTCAACATGTTTTGTTTAAAAAAAGAAGCACTATAAATGGTACACTGTAACAAAGTGATTAAGATTGTTGCTATGATTATGTGTAACCACTAGGTGGCTCTCTTGAGCTTTAAACAGTAATGGATTGAGTCTTTGCTGGTTCTCACGCCTCAGATAGTTTCAGCTATTTATAACATAGTAACAAAGAAACATTGGTTTAAAATAAATGCTTGGGTTGCAGTTTAACACAGAAAGGCACAGCAGGCACAGCGGTGGACTATCCTTTACATGGATGAACGCTCCGGTCAACACAAACATTAAAACATTAAAAAACATTTCTAGTGCATGGCCTTGTTACTTGTCAGGCTTTGCCACGGCAACAGCAACTTCATTTCAATGAACTCTGTGCTCTTTAATTTTCCATCTAAAGTCCATTGGGTTCTTTAATTTTTGTCTGGAAAGTATAGGTCTTAAACAGATTAAATTACTTCATTTAAACAAACTGATGTGACACTGCTGTTGTCCACGCTTAGAGGCAAGGAAGAAGATAGAAAATTGTACTTTTTCCTTTTACATTTTATATAATAAGGACCAGGTGACAGTGTTAGTCCTCCGTTATATCTGAAAATGTTACTAAAACACCCTCAAAAATGTCATTTAATTTTCTACAAAAGCTTTTACAAGATTTGTGGTGTCACATTTGGCGATGAATTCGCTAACCTTTTCCACTGCTGAATAAGGCACAATAAAAAACTGTTTTATAAAATAATTTAGACGTTGGCCTGGTGTGTGATTGCAGCAGCAATGTTGGAGGAGGCTGTTTTAAAATAGATTTAAAGCCTGTAGCAGTGATGAATCTGCACAAACAGGCGGCTGGAGTCCTCACTGACAGAAAATATCCAAAAATATTTAATGGGAAATTTACCTATTGACACTGAGAGCAGCCAGGAGAATGCTCTGAGAATATGGGCACATTTTCTGTTTGACAACTGAGAACACTACAATAGAATAAAGCTTATTTAAGTATAAAAAAGAAAACTGGATCCAAAAATCAGTCTCCCATTCATACTCTATGGAGCAGCTTCACACTGAATACTGAGACGTACTTCTGTGGATTCTGGCTTTGAGAGAGTGTCGCTTATGTTCGCAAATATTGATTGAGCTTCACTAGGTCATGGGAATAGCATGTTGGAGATAAAAAAATAAATAAATAAATGACTAGCCAGCTCACTCAGTGTAGAAGCCCATAGTACAGTCCAAAAATGCACCTGAGGCACTTTGATTGTAGTTAAAAATCCGTTATTAATACACAGATAATCAGTGCATTTCAACTAAAGAGTCTTCATCAAGGTGTAAAATGCACTGGAAACAGATGTGCAATCTAAGAGCTCATGTGAGGGTCATGTTGCAAATGAAAATGACATAAATGTATACTGTAAATAATGAACATATTTAGTTATAAAAACAAGGTTCAATGCCACATAAAAAGGAAACAACAATGAAATAAAATGTGTTACATATTGTGATAAACCTGCACATAGAGCAGCAGAAACTGAAATACATAAGAAATGTATGACAAGGACAAGAAACAAGATGTGTGAACAGACAACAAACTCAACTCTAGATGAGACAGAGATGTCTTTTTGTCACATTATAAAACAATTCTTATTTCATTTTATTGTTATTTCCTTATGTGGCATTATACCTTTTTTTCTTCTTACTAAATGTGCTAATTATTTATAGTACACATTTATGTCATTTTCATTTCTGTCAATGTTTTTTTTGCCTAGTGGGGCTATACCAATACATCATGTGTCCTGTGTCACATGACTCTTAAGTTGCACATCTGTTTCCAATGCATTTTACACCCTGATAAAGATTCTTTAGTCGAAAGACATTGGTTATCCATTTATTAATAAACTGAACCGGCCACTTGTTTTTTATCTTCAAGTGGCTCTCTGTGACTCTCCTTGAAGAGCACCTGATTTTTTTTTTTACAACTAACTACACAATGCCTTAACCCAGTGCAGCACTCCCTATTTTTTCCTGAATAACATGTTGGAATTCTTAATTTTGGCGGTGTTTCCCTTTAAGTAAGAACTTTTATCAAGTCATTAATTCAAAAACCTGTTCACAGGCACGATTGGGCGTCTAAATATAAGATATTCTCCTTAAAATCTATAGAAGTCTGTGGCTCTAAAAGAAGTAGTGCGCTATCAAAGACTTTTAAAAGTGAAAAGAGAAAATTTTAAGACAGAAAATAACACTTAATTCTAACACTTGTGTTTCAACACTGTGTACCAACAACATCTTCACTCTCCACTGTTATCACAGCCTCTCTTGTTTGTGCTTAACTCTTTCCTCTGCCCCTCCACCTCCTCCCTCCCCTCAGAGGAGTAGTGCATCAGAGTCTGGTGTCTGTTCCTGGACGGGGCGTCCTTAAAGCGCAGGCCACAGTCCTCACACGCATACAGGAGCCCCTCTCGGCTGCTGCCTGCGTTTGCTCCCTCTGACTGAGCTTTGGTAACATCACCAGGACGTGCAGCCGTCGACACAGACGACTCTCTGGAGTTTGGAGCTGTGTGTGAGTTGGTGTCTGTATTGTTGGATGTATTCAGCCCAACGCTGGTTGGAGGGAAAGTCCTGGGGCGCCCAGGTGGATTAGCACTTCCTGCTGGTCCCCGATATGCATCCCCGGCTTCAGCCTCTCCAGCATGTTCAGGGGCCAGTCCGTGGACCGTGCGGTAATGGAAGCGAATCCCGGAGCGGTTGGAAAAGCCTTTCCCACAGAAGCTACAGATGAAGGGCCTCTCTCCTGTGTGGATGCGCATGTGGATCTTCAGAGCACCTGACTGGGTGAAACACTTCCCACACTGGCTACAGGAGTAGGGCTTCTCTCCTGTGTGGGTCCTCTGATGGGCCCGGACCCCTGCCAGATGGGGAAACCCCCTGCCGCAAAATCCACAGGAGTATGGCCTCTCACCTGTGTGAATACGCCTGTGGATCTTCAGAGCCCCCGACTGACTAAAACTCTTCCCACAGTCAGAGCAGGAGTAGGGCCGGGCGCCAGTGTGCACATTGAGGTGGATGCGGAGGTTGCTGTGCGAGTTGAAGGCCCTGCCGCACTCTGTGCAGAGGAAGCCGGATGGTTTGTGGGCATGCTCAGAGCGCTGATGCTGCAGCAGCTGGGACGGTCTAGAGAAAGAGGCAGAGCAGTGCATACAGGGATGCAGCGACAACACCGACGTCCTAGCTCTTTCCTCTTGCTGCTGAGTGTGTGTTTGTCTGTGCTGGTGGTGGCAGACCTGAGTACAGGTGGGAAAGGGGTGCTGGCAGGACAAGCAGGGAAAGGGTCCAGAGAGCTGCGGAGCATGAGAGCGGGCCAGCTCAGGGCAGGGTAGACAGGAGGTGATGGGACAGTGGTGGTGATGGAAATGATGATGGGCGTGAGCGTGAGAGAATGGGGAGTCTGTGTCCTCCTGGTGGCTCAGTATCTGGGTGCAGGCTTGTAGGCTGCGATGGCAACACAAGCAGGGGAACATGGAGAGGTGGGACAGGGAGTTAGAGGACGGAGGAGTCTGATCTGGACTCTGAGTCCCTCTGTCTGCATCCTCCCTCTGCATTCCACCAGCCACCCTGGTTTCTTGCTCAGGCGAGGTGCTGCTTGGTTCAGTCGTGTCCGGTAAGCACATGCTGAGGCTCATTGGAGCCGTGCTGCTCAGGTCCTTGGGCTGGCATCCTGCATCCGAGTTTTGGGGTGTGGATTGTCTGGGTTTCAAAGTCTCAAAGGAAGGTGGAGATGTGGAGTAAGGGCAGCCAGGGCAGGTGCAGGCGTTATGCACATCTAGACATAAAAGAAATATGGATTACAATGACATTAACACAAGAAAGTGACTCAAACAATCTTCATGTTGAGCTCTCACCTTCTCTCCTGTCTCTGGCCTGTCCCTTCCGCTGTGATGCCCCGGGCTGGATGTACCGGCGTGGCTCCGCCTCTGACTTATCAGAGACAGGTCGAGGTTGTTGTAGAAGTTCAAGCGACGCACCTTTGAACCGCAGAGCATCACCACCACCTCCACCTCCACCTCCAGTAGCCACGCCCCATGCTGTGTTCAGCATCTCTGGCTGATCCTTCAAGGTGTTTCCAGATGCGATGAGGTCACCAATGAACTGATGCATCTCCATCCAGGAGCACGGAGCGCGCTGCGGGAAGTAAAAGGCGTAGTTACACTGTCTGGATGCATTTAGTGTGAGGATAACCAAAAGTCTATGTTACTGTGCGATGACAAGGAATTATAATGCGTCACGACTTTAACTAAAAAACCAACTGATTTAAATAACGGGGTCGCTACTTACAATGTCGCTACACTTGTCTTTGTCCATGAAATTTAACAAACGCTGGTGATTTCCGGTTCAGCTTTAAACTAACGGTTTCAAAAATGTCACTTTACGGCTAAAAAACAACGTCTTTAATAAAAAAAATGTACGTTCTTTCATTTATTTATTATCATTATGACATTATTACATTTCCACTGTCGCCTGCTCCCGTTAAAACATCTCGTCCCCTAGCAAACATTGTATTTCCGGGTTCTTACGTCACATGATGCGAGTTGTAGTCTTTTTTTTTAATGCCCCTTTTTTAACTTAGAAATATAATATTAATTTAAAAAACATATATAAACGAAACATTAAAAAGTTATTGTAATTATATATATATATTTTTAAAACAAAACAAAAATATCTTTTTACGTTTTAAAACGTTCAGAGAATCTTCAGGAAACGTTGTTTGTAGGCTTATTTATATGCTTTTTATTTATTTATTTTAATAAACGTTACCCAACCTTCAGAAAACTTTCCCTTTAGATTTCTTTTCTTTTTTTTTAGGGAATGATAGATTAAAGAAACTACCAGCAAAATTGTTTTAAATCTGTGTATTTATACATTTAGAAAAATACAAGTCTCACACACAGATTAGTTTTTTTAAAGCCTTTTGTTGATAGTAGTTTAAATGTAAAGTTATAATGGTTTATATTACAGAAAACTAGCACCTATGACTGGCATTTAAAAAATAATCCAATTTAGACTGCAAGATGACAGTAAGAATATACCATAGTTTGAAATTTCAGTTTTTGGAGTTGTGGTCTTTAAATCTCTGTACAGTTTGTTTTGATTTTTCTAATTTAAAACAAGTAATTACCTAAAATTAATCCACACATTTTATCGTTACAATTGGACCATTATCATTATAACTACACACTGATTAGATGCAAGTGCACTTCACAGCAAATCTCCTGAGGAAAAACAGGATGTTCTACTGAGCTTTCTATTAGGATTTTCTGTGTAATGGTATGATCTGCTTAACTCTAAGTGAGAGCAGGATGTGGTTACTATTGTGCAGGAAATGTCAATTTTATTATCTTGGATCAAAGTAATCAGAGAAGTCTGTTTTTCACTAAAATTCTTACCTGGCTGTGGATGTATGATTGTGTTTCTGACTTCCTGTTAAAGGAGACACAAGGCAACTTTTGGATTCAGAACAAAAGACGGACGTCAACAACATATGAAGTGATATTGCATTAAGGACAACTGTTTATTTGCCTTTAGTAAAAACATCAAAAGATACCTGCAGACTGTAAAGATTCAGCAAATGTAAATCACAAGGTGACATTATGTCATGTTACTGATCAGTACCATTATTTGCATTCATTAAATATTCAACATAGTACTAAAGGTCAAGGGTCTGTACACAAAAATGCAAATATTTCAAGTTTTCAACTGAATATGAAGAAATCCAGTGTTTTACTTAACTTAATGCACATTAATAAACCTAAAGAATTAATTTCCCCCACACAAAAAGAAGTACATAAAGGCAGAAATCAGGAATATGTTTTAATGCTGTGGAAAATCCTGCACG
Source organism: Epinephelus moara (assembly GCF_006386435.1). NCBI lineage: Eukaryota > Metazoa > Chordata > Actinopteri > Perciformes > Serranidae > Epinephelus > Epinephelus moara. The sequence goes on along the minus strand of NC_065511.1, from coordinate 21,331,256 downwards.
ATATTGCATAGGCTTCATGACAGTAACAGTACCATTTTTGCTCCGGTGGCCACAAGCTTTACCCAAAATGGAAATAAAACGTATGCCATGATAAGAAAAGAGCTTGGAATGTTCTTAGTTACAGAAGAAACAAAAATATTTCTTATTCTAAACCAAAACTCACACACTCGACTGCTAGTCTAATCGCTAGTTTTCCTTAAGAGTCTTTTCATGATAATGGATAAAGTAGAAAAACTAATTTTGTCATATAAGGGTGTGATGGTAGATACACTGATGAGACAGAAATATATACAATACAGAAGAGTATATGGTTCTGACTGCAGAATAACACCATATTTGGTTTACGTGGCTACGGGCAGGTGTGTCCTTTGCAGGATTTAGACACATCCTCCAGCAGGGACTGTGACCACTGATGGAATTTTATTCTCTTTTTTTTTTTTGCCCACACTCAAAATGTTTATTTCTCTACATCAGCAGGGCGTGAAATATCAATCTCCATCTTTATTTCTTTATCTGTCAGCTGGCAAGATCTGGATGACCCGGAATCAAGATCAGTGCCAGGAGACTGAGGCTCTTTCTTAATGTCTATCATTAGTCCAGAGGATGTTCTGTTAACTTTCGCACCAGAGAGATCCATGGGATCCATGTTACACTGCTTCACTTCGGTATGTGTTGCTGTCTCTCCTGAATTTGTTTTGACAATCATTTTGCTATTGCTGTTTTTAAATTCTTGTCTTTTAGTGCCATTAGCCTCTCCTGAGATCTCAAATTCTTCTGGCTCACTTTTAACAGGAGGAAGAGAAATGTCACTCAGAGCAGACTTAGATGATTTAGACTTCTTTGACAAATCCAGAGGTGTGTCCCATTCTGGATCCTGTTTGATCCCAGTTACCAAATCGAGGGGGGCATTCAGTGGTGCTCCAAGAGCAGCGTTCACTCCTAAATGTTCATTTGAAAAATGCGGGAGAGCCGCTTGAACCTGCATAGCTGAAACTGGTAGTGTGGGAGAGTTTGCAGATGGGAGTGTCAGGCCGTTGGCCTGAGTTGCACAGACAGGAAGAAACACGACAAGTTTAACACCTGGAGGCGGCTGTTTGTCGAGGGTTAGCTTCCATAATCCATCTGATGGACCAGAGCTAGAAGACACATCCCCTGTCACAAGTCCCAGACTAGGAGAATCCGTCACTGGTGCAACAGGGCTGTTTGAAACAGCAGCAGGCACAGCGGCTTTGTTTGTAGGATTTGATGAGTGTGGTTTTGCATTGACCCTGTTTGTCTCAGATGAGGAACTCTTTGAGGCCTGCCGTTTCTTGGGAGCACTCTAAGATGAGAAACACAACAAAAACATCCCATTTTACTCAATGACAGATACAAAACACAAGTGTGACATGTCAGTGTAATGAAGCTGGAGAGGCCTGTAATTAGCTTGAGATAGCTTACAATCACAGTTTAACTTTTAACATCACACCACAGTGCATTTACTAACAAGAGCAATGGCTTAGAGTAACATCGCCGGGTTTGCCTGCCACACGCCCACTCTGTAAACAAGGGCAAAACAAACCCACGCTGCATGCTGCTCCTAGGTCTGGGAGACTGTTGCTAACTTTGGTTAATGCTGGACAGCATTTCAAAGTGTGGTATTCAAACATCGTTTTGATAATAATTCAAATTTGTAACATTAATACTAATTGTGTGGAATTTTACCTTGATTAATCATGAAACCCAAAACCGTTTCATCCCTTCTAGTTTGTAATCTCTTGTCATTTGCAGTTTGAGGCAGCTCCAAAATTTTAAGCCCCCTCCAATTAAACATGTTTTGCAACACTGTTATGTCACTTAGATGTTTGCAGAATGATGCAGAGTTCGACTAGAAGGCTGCTTTTATGCCTGCTGAAGCGAAGCGTTTCTATGTGCTCATTATGTCCACTGTGTTTCCGTGGCATGTACATGTGAGCAGGATTTTGTGACATCATAATTAATTAGGAGGCAATTTGTTGTCTCGACGCAACTTACACTGAGACTTTTCAGTAAAGTAGTTGACCATCACATTCTGGGTTTTTCAATGAGGGAGGACTAGATGTAATTTTCAGCAATGTACTGACCGTTTCACTGATGCTCTGTTGCTCGGGCAACAGCTTTGGTCCCTGTGCACTTCCTGTCAGTTACTGCATTAACAAACATTCAAACAGGAAACACAAAGGGACCCATTTAGAATGTTTATGTTGTCCAGTTTGAAACGGTCTATACTGGGTGACTGAACTCTTTTGGGAGAAACTGTGGACACTGGACACAAATTATTATTCAAAATGGAGTATCCTTTTATGTCTTAACATATGACTCAAGGAGATCTTTAGATGCCAAATAAAAATTCTATTGACAGCCATTTTGTCAGAAAATAAAACCCAGAAGACAAACAGTAGGCAAACACTGATGGTGTAATCTCATTAAACAGATATCTGCAAATGCCTGCAGAATCTGTAGTCAACGGGACAAGACTTGGTATCAGAAGTGTTGTAGTTTCCATGTGTAGTTCAAGAAGTACTGACCAATCATGTTTGAGCTGGCTTTGGTTGCATGCAGGTAAACACGTGTTGAGCAGAAGAGGTGGAACGCACTGACTGAAATGCAATCTTGGAACCCATCTGCTATCGTCTGATGATGATTCAGCTTTTTATTACTTAGTCAAAATGTTGTCTGGACCTGTCTCAAGTTGCCAGTCACACTGTAAACCAGTGGCTCCCATCTGGTCCAGCCACGGGGTCCAGATTTCTCCTTGCTCATAAGTTCAAGGTCCACGGGTTTAATACATTCATACTTGTGTTTGCCCATGTCATCGAGCTAGTTTGCTGTCTCTGTCAAGTAGCTGTACGTGAGTAACTCGCTCTACAGCAGCAGTAGGCACTTCAAAGTAAAAGTCGTGTGCCGAAATTCACTGTACTTAAAAATAAAGTGTTTTTACAAACTCAACATGTTTGCGAGTCACTTGTGGTCCACTCAGAATTGCAGCGTAACCCACTTTTAGACCATGACTCACCAGTTGGGAACCACCACTGCTGTAAACAATGACTGGCACATGGTAGAGGAAGTCTTGGGCCATCTAAACTGGAACCCCTGAAATACTGCCCGTTGCCCTCAGAGGCTTATCATCGTCAGATGATAGCCAATGGCTTCCGAGATTGCTGATAGTGTGAATTTAGTCATTTCTTGTATCAAAATGTTTCTCCCCAGAAACCTACTCCTAAATTCTGGATGTTGGAGTTTCTGCTCTCACCTTCACCACCGAGATGAACTGACTCAAGGGATTTTTATATCTTTGCGATTTCATTTTCATAGAAATTTGCATCATTCAAATTTTATTTTATCATGCTAAACTGAAACCAACGGCTGCATGGAAGGTGGGATATCAGTCTAAAGTGTAAACTTTGAAAGGTAACTTAACATCACTGGAGAATCTTGTTTTTCCTGCCTTCCAGTAATTTAACTTGTAAGTGTGTTGCAGTAATGTACAGGTGTACTCCAGGACACAGTGGGTGACACTATTGGGTGTAAAGCGCTCTTCTGACAGCACCCTTCTGTGATGCTGTGTGCAGTCACAGGTTAAATGGACTTTAAGCTTTCAACTAGAGAGGGCAGAGATAGATAGCTTTTTTAACATGGTATTAAGTTACTCTTTTAAGAAAGTGGCAGCCAGTTTAAACTTATACTGTACATCACTGTAATGCTTCAAACTCACCGCAGGCTGAGGTGTTTGTCCACAGGTCTTGAGGTGGCTGTCATAGTTCTGCTGGTGAGGAAAGCCCAGTCCACAGCTCTGACAAAGGCAGGGTGACTTCCCTGCATGACCGCCCATGTGGGACATTAACAACAAGGCCGACCGGAACCCCTTTCCACACTCAGCACATTTCAGCACCCTCTGGTGAGCCCCTGCATGTTTCTTTAGCTCTTCAGAAGTGTCAAACCTCTGTCCGCACTCCAAACATCTGATCTCGTCCCCTTTAGGCTCCTGATTGCCCCAGCACCCTGTGTCCTTTTTGTGCTGCTGGAAGTCCTCCTGACTGAGGAACTCTCTCAAACACGCCACACAGTGAATGCGTTCGGGCTCACACTTGTGTTGGCGGTACAGCTTTGCCAAGCGGAAGTGGCGGCGACATCGAACACAGGTGTAAGGCAACAAACCAAGATGGGAGAAGCTGTGTTTCAGGAGAGCGTTCTTCTTGCTAAAGGTCTTAGTGCAGTCTGTGCATTTAAAACTGCAATGGCATACCCTCCTCCGATGGCGCATGAGAGATTTTGAAGAGGGGAAATGGCGGCCACATACCTCACATTCCACTTCCAGCCTACATTTCTGCGACTGCACATGGTATTCACACGCCTTCAAAGAAGTAAACACGCGTTTGCACAGGTCACACTCGTAAAACTCATTCTCAAAGTGAGTTCTGGACAGGTGGAAATTCAAATCTGCCTCTGACGCATAGCTCCTCATACACACACGGCACTGGAGCCGAGTCACTTTGGTCTGGGCGTGCGTGCGCAGGTGGACACGGTAGCTGTAAATCTGGCAGAAGCGCTTTCCACATTCAGCACAGCAGTACGGGCGTGCTCCGGTGTGCAGGTTCATGTGGTCCTGGAGCTTAAATTTGGAGGGAAGCTGGAGATCACAGACACTGCAGCGGTAGTTGCCTGAATGACTTGACTCTGTGGAAAATTAAAAGTGAAAACAGATAAAAGTTGAGTTGTAAATTTAGCAGGCAGAAAGAAATCTTAAAGTGATTGACATTAAAAGTAATTAGATATAGACTGAAATATCAGTGTGCATTTAGTACGACCTTATATAGAATTTAAAAAAGTAAGGTTGGTTATATTTTTTTATTATAGTAAGCAAACCCCATGAAAATACAATAACAAATGTCTAAAGCAAGATTTATGGTTGCATAGACCCTACGCACGTCGCCTACGTCGTTGTGAGCATTTTTACTTATGCGGTGGTGTGTCTGTGTCACTCTGCAGTTACACCTCCAAAACACTAATCGGCGGCAGAGGTTTCTGTTAAGTGCTGTAAAGTTTAGTTGATTCAAAACACATTAAATATGGCTTAATAGAGACAATATCAAACACAAGTACACAAATTGGCTTCACTATAACTCAAACACTTGTGTTAACCCGGACGCATTTCCCCCACAAATACAACATGCTAACATTATTAGCGCCAACCTATGGCATTTTACGTTGTATAAATTAGCATAGCTACTAGCCATCTTTTCCTCTTCTCATATAAAACCAGGGACAACAGCGACATTTGACAAAGGTAACGGCACATAATTTGGCTCCATTGTAACTTATTAGATTCACAGACAAAACAACCGTCATACTAAACATGTATCCAAAGAAATACAACATGCTAACGTTATTAGCGCAAGCCTATGGCATTTTACATGGTATACATTAGCCTAGCAACGAGCGGAGATTTCCTCTGCTCATATGGAACCTGGAATAAATCCCAAAGTATAAATTCCTGAGGGATAAATTCCACACAAGATTTAAAATGCTATTTTGTGGAGGCTTTACTGTCTTCACAATTTATTATTTCTTATCTGTGGGAAAAAAAGTAAATAAAAGCTTTGTTTCCACTGAGGGAAATGGTATCAGTATACAGAAACAGACAGGAGGTCTGCGTCACCTGACTCGTAGTTACAATTCTGGGGAGGTGCACGTCAGGCTAGGGCTACAGCGTTGATTCAACGCAGAAGTATAAATGAACTTTAAGTGTGTGAGTTTTCCCGCAGTGTCTGTTTTACTCATTCATTCTTAAAACAGGTTACAAATATATACTCTGTTTTTTGAGGCTAAAATTTCCAAAACAGCTAGGCAGTGTAATTCTTAACAAACGTTACTGAAACAACAGTAAACACAATGTTTGTTGGGGTCTATTTTCAGCAGTGGATGAATACACATTTGGAGCTCTAGGCGTGTTACCTGGCAGCAGGACAGTGTATGTGGGATTGAGTCAAAGTAAACAACAATGCCCAGATCCACTGCAATAAAGGAACGTGTCACCAAGTGCAGCAGTTTGGTTTCTTTAAGTGTTTTTAGTCAGTTTTTGGAGGAAATTTTTGATCTGTAGCGAAGAGACACTATGTCAGGAATCAGAGACAATACAAGACAATTGTTTGTTTCACCAGAATTGTTGACAATAAGAAACATATGTTTTAAAAAACTGGATATTATGTCATTCCAGCCAAACCTTCTGTGCTTGAAGAGACTGTAAACATTACCCTACCATGTGCTTATGAGAGTCAAAATGAACATACCATTGTTCAGTCCCTCCTCATCCTCATCATAATCCTCTTCCTCATCAACCTCTTCCTCCTCATACACATCTGAAACCTCGCTGTCATCTGAGTCATCATCCACATCCTCCAGCATCTCTGCTGTATCCCCTTGTGCTGTGTCTCCATCATCATCACCAGCTTTATCTGCACTGTCACCCTGTTCAGTTACCAGCTGAGGGAGGTCTGCAGCTTCTGGATCGTTCCCTGTGAGCTCTGACACTTCAAGAGTCCCTCTGCCTTGTACCGTGTGCCGTGTACAGGCTTCTGACAGAGGGGATGAAACTGCTGTGGTTTGGTTGCTGTTTGAGGTTCGTTTGGGTGTATCTCTCACCGAGGTCTCCAGCGGCTGCACGACGTCCGTGTAACCCAACTCTGTTAGCTGGATGTCAATGGTGTACTCAATAGACATGGCTGCTGGCTGATGAGTCACAGAGAGTAGTGAAACACAGGTGTTAAATGAGCATTAACACAAAGAGTTGTAAGTTAAAGTTCAAGACACAACGTGTATGTTTACGAATACAGGTACATTTGCAAACATTTCGCCTCACCTGTCGAGCGACTACATCTGTGGCTTTTCCTCCGGCTCTTCGTTTTCCGCTCTTAATTTCTGCAGAGCTTGCCAAACAAGTTCCCCATGGAAATTAATTCATGACGCACCTTAATGCACTGTTGGCACCTCGTTCACCTGGTACCTGGTCAGCGTGGCTTCACTACATGTAGACAATAAGCTCTACCCTCAGTGTTCGCTTTTTAACTCAGCGGAAATGAGACGCGAAATGTATACGAAAAGCACACAACAAACGCCTCAACACCATGTGAACACAGAGCGATAACAATTAGCCGATAAGCTAGCTGCAAACTGGCATAACCCGATCATAGAAGGGGGAAATGAGGAAAACAAATGAACCACCACAAGGAGCGGAAACGCGTGTGGGCGCTCGAGCACACCTGCTGTCCAGGAGTGGTATTACATGACAGGACATTTATGTATATCAGCTGGGTACTTTAATTTAATGCTACTTGTTTGATGGGAAATATTGTATTTTTTCTGATGTTTTTTTTTGTTATATGTACATAAAATAACACAATAGTATATCTAAAAGCTGCAACATTAAAATACTGCGTGCACATTAGTACATTTATATAAAGTAATGAATTAATAAAACAGATATAATAGTAATAAAGCCTGACAGGTGTCATCATGCATAATGGGTAACTTTTGATATTTTTTTTTAATTTAATTTTTTTTGGTACTTTACAAACTAAAGAAATAAAATAAAATAGATTAAAATAAAAATAAAACTCCATCTTTGGTGCTGTGTGACATTATGATACTGTATGTACATTTGTACTTTCTTTACCCTCTTATCAAGGTACTCATTACAGCCCATTTTAACAAAGAAGCCCATTTTTTTTAAACTTTTAATTAATTTTTTGCAGGTAATACTCATATACTGTAATTATTACACTGTGATCAGTAAAATATTGAAATAATCTAATAAAAGTCCACAGAATATTATGTGTTACATTATTTGATTATTAATACTGATTAATATTAGTAGTACTGTGTTTTGTCAATGTGGAGCCAATTATAATGGCCTAATACTGTCTACTACTGGTTTTAATTATTTTATAAGATTATCATACATAGTTAAAATATTTATGATATGATATTAAATATTTAAAAGATTTAAGTAACTATAGCTCTAAAATCAAATGTTTGTTGGTAAAAAAAAAAAAACACATCTTAATCGGGATTCTAGTAGAAGCAGAGAGTAGCAGACGTCATGAATCCCCAAGTACCAGTAACTTAAAATAATGGTACTTGAGTGAATGTAATTAGTCAGTTTTTAACCACTGCAAGTGTCGGATGGCATGAACACAACCAGGCACTTGGAGCAAGTTTAAATAAAATGAATATGCCCTGTCCAAAAAACAAAAGTAGTTGATATTATCAATATATATTTAATGACTCATTAACTTACTCAATTTTAAAATAAAAAAGGCAGTTTGGAAAACCGTACACACATTATTTCAACTCTCTTGCATTCAAATGTACATTACAAAATATCTTCATGTGACAATACAGTGTGTAAGTAGTCTATCTAAATATGAATACTAGAGGAGACACACAATAACAGCATGCCCCAAACTATGAAAGACACAAGTGTGCTTGGACAAAATGTGCAGCATTGAACCGTTACATTTCAGCTGCCCTGAGCTTCTCGCCGAGCAAACAGTTAATATTATAAATCTTGTGATCCTGAATTAGACGTGAGAACAAAGACAAAAAGGCAAGTTCTTTCTTCAGCAGCCTCCCTTAGGATGGCACGTTTTATTACATTTTTGCAGTGTCCAGACACATTGCAGTGGGGAGAGAAACAATCCAATCAGTGAAAAACACATATTATACACAGTTCCTTATGGGACTCTAAGGCATTAAAGAGTCATGAGTTCCATTTAAGAAATGTCTAAGACATGAAACATTATTTTAATAAGTGAAAAATTAAAAGGAGTCTTTTTTGTACTGCAGACAATTCAGGATTATAGTGGATCATTTCTGCCCACACGTCAAACACTCCGCATTGAATCTGGAGCACTAAGCCAAAGTAAATTAATTTTAGCAAAACATAATCATGTTATTTTAAAATTCTTCCTCGATGAGACTTAATTTAGAAAGGAACATAATCAAAAATATTAAAAGGTAAAAAAATGCACAATATGAACCAGAAGCTGTACATAACACATTTCTTTTGACAAACTGTCTAAACATTCAAACATAGTATCTCTACTAGGCGTCTAATTTGCTTCAAAATATGTACTTACCCAATTTGTTTTAAAAATTAAAAAAAAAAAAAAAAACAGAAAAAAAAAACTTTTTTAAAACCACAGAGTGAGTTGAACTCAAGACACCACCAAGTAATAAATTCACACCACACGCATTTCACGCTTAAAAAAAACTTAAACAAATCATTTAAAAGTTAATCAAAACAATTTTTTTTTTTTTTTTAACAAATAAACTATGTTTTGTGGCAACGGTTGTAATAGATGGATTTAACATTTGGTTAGTCAATTTGGGAGATGTGTTTGTCAAAAATCAACATCAGCTCATATTCAAAACTCAACTTAAAATCCAAAACCTGCTAAAACTTCATTCTCAAAACTATTTAACTCATCTGAAACCATCAGCTGTAGCATCAGATCTCCAATGTTAAAAGAAAAAAAAAGGACAATTCTTGACTAAAATCTTCAAAAAACATACACTTTCTGCAAAGTCCGCTTGTCTCAATTATCTTTTTGCACTCATGTTTTCAGGCTTTTCCTCCGGGTGGCTTTTTTGGTGAGCTTTCAAGGTGCGCTCACGGCCAAAGCTCTTTCCGCAGGTTGGACAGGCAAAGCGACCCACGGCGTGGGCCCGTGACATGTGGGCATCCAGCTGCTCAGGACGAGCAAAGCTCTCTTCACATTCTTCGCAGGGATGGGCTTTGCGCGGGGTGTGTTTCTCCTTCTTGTGAGCACGGAGCTGAATCAGGCCGGGGAATGTGAGGTCACATTCAGGACAGGGGTGTTGACGGGCCGGAGCAGCAGCATCTGCTTTTGGTTTCTTCTCCTTTGCTGGAGACTGACTATCATCCTCGGGACTCTTCTTGTCCTCGGTTTCTGATTTCCCTACTGCTTTAGAAGGACGGCCTCGCTTCACTCCACCTGCTTTTCCCTTTTCCTCTGCCAGAGGTGCTGCTGGTTCTGATGTGCTGCTGGCCTTCACCGCCTCCTCGGGCGCCTCTGCCTCATCCTTCTTTTTCCGCTTTCCCTTTTTCTCAGCAGCTGCCGCGTCTTCAGCTTTGATAGGCCGTCCACGTTTCTTGAGGGCTGAAGCACTGCCGTTGCATTGCTGACCTTCAGGGTATTTCTCCTGGTGGGCTGTGAGCTCTGTTTCTGTTTCAAAGCCCTGACCACACTTCTTACAGCGGTGGGTTTTCGACGGGTCCTCTGGCTGTTCTGCTGTCTCTACGTCTGGGCGGGGATGCTGGGTCAGGCGATGAGTACGCAACAGTCCAGCACTTCGGAAGGTTTCGTTGCAATCTTTACATACCAACTGCTTCTCTGGACATACCTGTCTTCTATGGGTTGTGAGCTGTGAAGGTGAAAAGTAGAAAAACAGAAACATTTAGCATGATTTAGAATGGGCTTTATATTCGTTTTGCCATTCATGGTGTTCTTTAGTTTTACTAACGCCAGGGACCTTTATTTTCAAGCACAAACAGCATACTTACTTCAGAGAACGTTTTAAAGCTCTCCTTGCAGTGGACACATTTGAAAGGCTTGTCATCCTTGCTGTGTGTGGGCTGGTGCTGCGTCAGTTCCTCAGATGACAGAAATGTGCGGTCACACACATAGCACGTGAACAATGTGTTTCCCTGTGAAGAAATAAAAAAGAGGGGTCAGACTTAGATGACAAATTGTAACTTAAAGCTAGCATGGGAAAATTGCTGGAAAATAATGGGTGCCTAAAACATAAGAAATCTGCTTTTTTAACTATTTAAGTTCTTTCAAACAGATAATTAAGATGGAAGAGAAAAGAAATGGGCACTACAACTTAAAGATCATACAACTCATTGTAAACATGTAGGGTTGATAACAGACTGTGGTTATGAAAACCAGTCAGAAACACCAATAAAAAGTGTACAAGAAAAGAAAAAATGCAAGTGGCACAAATTGTTACCATTTCTAGTGATTGAATTTTATTATTATATTGTAAAGCTTACCTGCTGAAGCTGTTGCTTATACTCTTCCCGGTGGCTCTTCTTCATATGCCTCTCCTTGGCTTTGGCACTGCAGAACGTGATGAAGCACTGGAAACACTGCAGGTTTTCATGCTGGTCTAGAAGGGCAGCAGACCATGCAAAGAAAAAGTTAATCTTTCAGCAGCTCTCAGGTAACTGAGTTTAAGCTGTGACAATGATACCACTTACAGGATTGGACAGCCGGTGCAGGAGGCCCATTCAAAGTGATGGGTTTGTATGGTTCCGCTGGCTTTTCAGGGGGAACCTCTGGAGGTGGATCTGGCAATCCCCGTCCCATCACTATCTCCTCTATGTTCAAAATCTCAGAGTCCATCCTGCTGTACTGGGTGGTCTCAACAGGCACTCAAAACAACTTTCCTGTAATCAATAAATGAACAAGGAAGACAACATTATTAAGTTAAATGTCACGTGTGAATAACAGCGGCTTGACTAACAGCGGGAACATACCACTGTTTTAACTTATCGTGCACATACCGTCAATTACGTTACGTTCCAACATAAACGAACAGATAATATCCCTGCTAACGTTAATTAGACTGAGATAATTCTAATACACTGGTTTATAGACACCACGGCATGTTTAGCCTCGGGGTTGTTTATCTCCTAGTCCAGTTCCCCATAGCTAACACTCAAGTTTCGGCTCATCTTGGTTAACGTTACGTTACTGCCGTTAAGGCCGCTAGCTAAGCTAACTAGCTCCACGAGAGCCAACGATCCGGCCACCCGTTAGCCGATTAAAATGCCTTAAAGTGTCTATCTGGTGAACAGTAGTCAATTTCAAAATAATGTTACTGCTTTAGTTTAACGCCTGTGCACGCTGACGATGCTAATTACAAAATACAAACCCGCCGAGCGCGCTAACGCTAGCTAGCTAGCTTGCAAGCTAACGTTACTGTTTAGCGCTAACAACACTGGCTGCCATTCAAAGAGGATCGAAGACTTTTCGTGCCTTTTAACATGTCAAGTTTTAACTCATTGTTCGGAGCTTACATACATCTGCTATGCATCAATATAGTGCACGTTGCCATATAAAACCAAAGCAAACTATTTAAATAGCAAATGTAAAATTGACGTTTACGTTACCTCAAACCGCTTTTTGAAGGTAGTTTGACTGAAAGAGTTGACCCTAAAGAAGAACTACAACGGATAGATAGGACACTTCCTGGTGTGTGGTTGTGATAGCCGTTGGCACAACTAAGATGGCTGCCGTGTGGTCTTCTTCGGTACTATGATGTTGATGTTGATATAAAACTAAACATCCGATTATAAAAAATGGACCAGCCAAGTCCTTCAGAGGCGAAAACAGAGAAGCATTTGCATCGTAGTGGGTGCAGGTAGAAACACAAACCTTTCATGGAAACAAAGCACATGAATTCTACAGTATAATAACACTATAGTGAAATATCCTGTTTCAAAATGTTACAGCACCTGTTAATATACTGTATTAAATAATACAATCATTTTAAAAGACACACAATAGGACAGGTTTATCTTTATGAACATGGCTTTGAACAATTTGAACTTGCCTCCTTTTCTATTCAGTCTGATTCTATGGTTGATCTTCGTCACGTGACCCAAGACAACTCGTGAAAAGCTCATTTTCATTCACTGTAATGTCATTGTTTTGTTTACCTTCTTTTTAATAAATAGAGGTGGGACAAACTCATTGTTTTTGTTTATGTCTCTACAATGAAAGGAGTGTAAATAAGCTTACATATTAGTACAACTAATAGTCTAAACTGTAGTCTATTTTAACCTCAGTCAACTTTTCACTTGTCTCAAGGTCTTGAAGCTGTATTCCAACTCCACAACATCTGTTTGTACAGTTTTCTCTAAAATGATATATATATACTTTATAAGCTCACACTCCTGCAGCAGGGGCGTAAGCACCATTGCTCATCGTTTATCAAACGTAGTAACTCACATCAACTCACATCATCTGTAACTTGTTGACATCAGTCTTGGAGAGAACACAGTTTACCTGACTGCTGTTCCTGCACGTCACTCTCATGACAAATAATAAAGTTCTGTTTCATCCTTTCATTAAAGTTGTAGACATTGACACCCGCTTTGATACGAAGGGGAGGAGGGGGCCTTGCGTAAATTACGGAGCCTATGCAACTTAAGTAATGAGTGTACGGCTGTTCGGCTGTTTGAGGGACACTTCAAGCACACTTGGGGGCCCTAAGCAGCTGCTTAGTTGACTTGCGTCGCACCAGCTCTGGGGCAATGGGCATAGACTCAAAGTCTGGGCCTTGTGCATGAGCAGTCTCCATCCGTGGGCCCCCCACCCTTCCTCTCTTGATCCATGTCTCTCTCTCACACACCTTTTGAATATATATATTAAAAAATCCCCCTCACCCCACCCCCCATGGGAGTGGTGGTGTGTCTTCCACAAGCTCGGGTCCAGTACCAGAGGCCTGGGAGTTTGAGGGTTCTGCGCAGTATCTTAGCTGACTGCACTCTTCTGGACAGAGACCTCAGATGTTGTACCTAGAATCTGCTGGAGCCACTCTCCCAGTTTGGGGGTCACAGCTCCAAGTGCTCCAATTACCACTGGAACCACTGTTGCCTTTCCTCCCCACATCTATTCTAGCTCCTGTTTCAGCCCTTGGTATTTTTCGAGCTTCTCGTGTTCCTTGTTCCTGATGTTACTGTCGCTCAGGATTGCTACATCAATTTCTTTTCTTTCTTTCCAATTTCCCAGGCATGACCGTGTACATTGGTGCTCCAGCAGCATTAACTGTCACTCACTCAGCACAAGGTTCTGTCTTTCACCCAATTTAGTCAGCCAGTTTTAATTGAGTTATGGCACTAATTACTACAGAATAAAGCCATTGCAAACAAAACTAGACGTTTCATTCCAAGCTTATCATGGGGCCACCTTCTATTGGGGCCCTGGGTCATCAGTCCCACTTTTCCCCCTGCTAAGACACCGCTGCCCTGTAGTAAGTATAGATGTATGTGTATAGTATACTCAGTTTACAGTTATTTCAATATTAAAATGATCTTAGTGATTTTCACTACTACTACACAGTATCGATACATATTTAATTGTATGGTCTTATTTTGAATGCTTTTTGTCAAGACATTTTGATATGTCACAGTGGGGAAAACATGTTAATAATAAAATTATTGTTGGCTGAATTCAGTTTACCTGCTTCAGTTTCAGGGTCCTGGTATTGTGTAAGAAATGTCACATTGTCATGGCTTACAGGGACAGTTGACTAGAACAGAGCCACCGTTGATGATACTAGGAACACCTGTGTGTTTTCTACTGTGACAAGTCAAAATGTCTGCCATGAAAAAGGTGTACTGTGCAAACATTTGTCAGGTGTCTTAAAAAAATGCAACAATTCATGTATTTGTTCATCTGTCTTTTATTCTTTTCTGAAATTCAAATAAATAATGTTTAAATTCAATGAGCCAAAAACAAGCTCATGATGGAATGTAAACTCGGTCAGGTTAAAATAAATAGTAAAAAAAGTCATGGTAACTGCATGAGGAAAAATATTTTGCCCTTCTTTTGCAGAACAAAGTTTATGGCTATGAATATTTTTTACATTTCCTTCTGAAGGCAAATACATTTTTACACTTGCTCAATAACATAATAAGCCACACCACACAGCATTTGATTTTTACATTGCAGCACAAAAAATCCTTCAAAAGAATGCCACTGCCAGTAAAAGGCATCATGGAAAAGTTGTGAGGACAGGATTTAATACCGTTTTTGATTAGCTGGGTTTTCGTACACCAAAAGCACAAGTACATTCTAAATCAGAGGGCAAAGTTGTGAAAAATAAAAGGGTCAGTTCTGTAGAGGACACTACTCTTTTCCCAAACTCCCTTGATTATGAAAATTCAAGAAGCAGTTGTGGTGGCGTGAGATACAAAGAAAGACACAGCACTTAAGGCATAGCACTCGAGATGTTCTCTGACAGTCCCCAAAGCGACATCTGCCGCCTTCTCCCTCCCCAAGCTGCTCTGGCCAGTGGCCTGAACCATCGTACCGCGTGGCTGCATCCGGCAGAGGACTCTCCTCCACCAGGCTGGGATTGGGGGTTTCATTTGCTGCATGACCCTTCTCCATGGGGGGTTGAGGGGGAACTGAGTCCTGGGTGTCAGAGCCACTAGAGAGAATCAAAGCCTTGGACACCTCCAATCTGAAGGCCATGAGAGTCAAAGGTGCAGATGCTGCCCTGTGGTCCTGTCTGTACAGGAGCCAGGAGTTGACCAAAGCCAGATCTGTTAGGTACCAGAGCACCGCTTGAGGCCAGCAGGTTGGA
The DNA here is from genome assembly GCF_006386435.1 of Epinephelus moara. Taxonomy (NCBI): domain Eukaryota; kingdom Metazoa; phylum Chordata; class Actinopteri; order Perciformes; family Serranidae; genus Epinephelus; species Epinephelus moara. The sequence continues at coordinate 21,315,836 of NC_065511.1, read as the reverse complement.
GCTGAGGCAGTGAGAGGGATAGAGTAAAGATTCTGCAAGTCTCTGTTGAGTTGAGCGGACATCTGGGCCTTCTCAAAGTTGTCAATGAGTGACACCATGTTCCTCTGGCTATTGCCTGCGGTAGAAAGTATGAAGCCACAGTGTGATCTGCGTAACATCAGCTTCCCGTCTGAGCTTACAAACTCATCTCCAATCTGTCCTCGGGCTCCTCCGACCCTTCCTGCACCATGAACCCCAGCTACTAAGAGACGCTCTAGCATAGCAGGTGTGGAGAGCTCCTGTCTGCAAAGAAACACCATGCTACCTTTAGGGACCATTTTTTCTACGGCATCCTCTTTGCTGGACAGACCCACCTTCAGATCCACATGTAGGAGCAGACCGCCAAATCCAATTAATGTAGTACAGTAAAGAGACACTTTCTTATTGTGCATCTTTCCAGTCAAAGGGAGTGGATACTGGTCAACTGCATAATCACCCTCTCGCTTCAGTGACTGGCACCCTGCTTTGAAGCGGCACAATAATGGCCGAGCCTTCCACAGGGGATCAATCTGTGTCCTTGAACTGTTCGGGTCATATGGCGTGTCCCTTTCCCTCTGCCCGTCACTACGCTGACAAATTTCACTTTGTCTGCTTAAGACAGTTTTACCTTGCTGTGCACTTTGACAGTCACTACCTTGTCTTCCTTCCTGAGTATTATCATTGTCTGGATCCTTCGCAGTGGCAAGCTTCAACATGCGAGACAGCTCGAGGAAACGTGAAAGTGGCATGGCTTCAGCAATCAAGGGCACCTTAGTCAACTCCTCCCAATACAGCTTTGGACTGGGAAACTGAAAAATAGCAAGAGACCAAGTAAAATTTTAGTCATCTCATGGTCTAACTAACAGAGTGAAGTAAACATTAACAAAAAAAACAATGGAGCCCAGACCTTTAAAGTTCCCATGGCAATGTGGATCCCAACAAACTGTGCAACCTCTCTGGCTGTGACAGGTTCGGACATGTTGGACAGTTTGTTTGTGCAATTGGCAATTTCTCCCCAGGTATCCCAACCAAAATACTTGGAGAAGTAGTCAATGGGCTCTCTGGTCTTTTTTTCCTCTGCTGGTGCTTGGAGCTGGCTCCCTGACGTTTGCAAACTAAGCAAGAAAAACAACATGTTTAAACATAATCATCTCCAAAGCCTGAGTTAATTTAATTTTCCAATTTCAGAAAGTCTTAGGTTACAATGAAACAATTTCCACACAATACGACAGAGTTATTTTATCTTAAAAAAATAGGAGAATTCTTTTTTTAAGCAGTGCTCTGTGAAGGTTTGAGGACAAAAAATGAAGATGTACTGTACCTTTGTGACATTTCATCTGGCTGCCGAGGGCTGTTTTTCTGGTTCTTGTAGAAATAAGCCATTACTTCTGCTTCTGAGTCAAGCGGAGGGTCAGGCAATTCAAAACCACCAACGTCCTCTTCATCAGAACTCTGGAGGAGAAAGTCCCGGAGGTCTGTTGGATGCTGCCACTCAGTGTCTGCTTCAGCTGTAGGACCAGATTACATGCAGATGAGTTATATAAAGTATGATCAACATTTTTAATAAATAGCTAAAGGACATTTACCAAGTAGATACAAGTACAGGTAATTGTGAAATGGAAAACATACCTTGTCCATCTGCAAAGTCACTGACCCCTGGTTCTGACAATAGTCCCCTCACTCTCATGTCCTGGTAGTCTGGTGCAGAATGGCTCTCTGTTAACAGATTCAGCATTAAAATCCTCCTATAACCTTTGGTAAACACACTGGAAAAAGAAATGACTCACTTAAATGACTACCTGTTGCTTGATGTTCTGTCTGCTGGGCATCGCTGGACGCCCCCGTTGTTAAATTCCCACTGTTGGCCTGAGCAGCTCCCAGCAGAACTTCCCTCTCCTCCTCCTTCACTGGGTAGAAGATGCACTGGTTGGTATTGAATTCAGGGGTGATGCGACAGTCGCTCGCCGTCTCTCCACTCTCCATTACTGAAAGCAAAAAGCCAAAAACATCCGTCTCTGAAGAGATAAAGCCCGCAGAGGCTTACAGACTTTGCCTGAGTCCAGACCCTGGAATCCGCTCACTCCACTGAGCTGACTGATTCATCTGGCATTGTGACATGAAACAGCAATGTCTCAGTCTAAATTAAAAATGACCAATGAGTGCTGCGGTGGGACTAACAGTGTTGTCAAGCTGTTTTCCAGTGTTGTCAAGCGGCGCACCAGAATAAATGAGGAGTAATAACAACAATGGCGAGCACCAAGACAGATGCTGCTATTGAGGCTGTTCTAAGTCATCATGTCTTCTTCTACAGCTCAACATAGTAGTTTGTTTTACTACACTGCACTCCACTCTTAAAACACCTGCAAAAGCAGTATGTTGGCATGGCTACACATCAGTGTGGACTTAAAATTACATTAGATCCAGGAAGATACATTGGTCTCTAGTGACTGGTTAGAGAAAATCAATCCCATTCCCCACAGACATCAGTTAGAGTGGACGCAATATCAGACCGAAGATGGAAACAGAGTGTAACCAGTTGACAATTCTGTCTGTTATCAGGCAAATACAGACTGGCAACGCAGTGCACAAAGTGGGTTTACCACCACATAGGGTTATTTAATCTTCACCTTTCAAAGCAAGAGAGCTGGGAGGTGATTAGCTTAGCTGAAAAAATAGCTAATAGCTAAATATGGTACAATAATTTTATTTTTTATGAGATTCCTTTTTGTACAAAATTTACAAATTTAATAAACTTAACTAACCTTTCAGTCTTAATGCTAAACGAAGCTAAGCTAATAGTCTCCTAGAACTCAATACCTAATGCTTAGACGTGAGTGGTATTGTTGTTTTAAAGAAAGAAAATAATCATATTGTCCAAAATGCAGAACTCATACTACAATGTGCTTTCAGTGTGGCCTAATACTTACATGGGCTGGAGGTGTTTTCATTGCTGACTGGCTCCACATTCCATCGGATGTGTCCACTGTCCTCTGTAGCCTGGGCCTCATTCAGCACGAGACTGCTCTCCTCCTTTACCAGAACAGTCCTTATATCACGATGGTGCTGTGGCTGAACACATGCGCTCTGTCTGTTTGGACATGTGGGTGCAACCAGTCCTGGATCTAAGTTACTGTCTTCAACCTTGATTTCTTGGCGCCCAAGGGCTACGTTCTCAGCAAAGCTGCCCAAACCCTGAAACGACAACAAATGTAAGTTTGCAATGTTGAATTAATTATTTTTTGTTAACGTATGGTAATTGTTGGTATGTTTTGCACCTGTCTTTGATTGTTACTCGCTGTCATCAGGCACCGTTCCATGTCAGCAGTCTCTCTCTGTGTAGAGGTGAGGAACTTCTCAAATATGATGCCCGGAGACCGGTCAGACTCCCTGTCGTGTTCCTCTCCTCCCTGCTGTCCTCTTACCTCCTCAGCGCTAGTGGGAACCGACTCCAGCTCAAATGAAACTTGCTCTTCAGGAGATTCCTCTAATGTAGAGCGCATGGAAGGCAAAGATGTGGCAGGAGCAGTAGCTTTGTTGGCCTCAGGACTAGTCTCTGGTTGTGAAGTCTTTGCGCCTGCCTTGCCTGCATCATTCATTTCTGAATCGGAGCTAATTGGACGTTTTTCATAAACTACCTGACATTCATCTTGTTCTTTCTCTGATTCTGTTTCTCTGATCGTATCTCCACCGGAAACTCTCTTTGATATTGCATCCCGTTTTAGACGTCCTATTCCTTTTCTCCTGCCCCTAGTAGTATTCCTGAAAACAGCTCCTTTCCCACCTTCTTTTTTCTTCTGCACTAACATTTCTTCCTCCTCTTCTTTGATCTCCACGTGGTGAGTGGAGCATGACACAGTCTGCAAAGTTAAATTTTTCCCAGTTGCTGTTCCATCACTAACTTGCACAGGAAGTTTGTCATTGCTTCCACTCTCAGAATTGCAGGTTTCATTTGATTCATTTTGGGGAACAGTGTCTTCGGGAGAGGTTGGTTCATCTTTCTCAGTCTGCTCCCCAACAGTAACTAAATCTACCTCGAGAAGTAAATCATCCTTAATGTCTTCATCTGTGGTACCCTGGACTTCAGATTCTGAGCTGGGAATCCTCAGGGAACCTTCTTCTTTCTTGTCTTCATCTGATGCCAAAGGCTCTCCTGTCTCCAAACTCTTTGTCTGAGTAGGGGTATTTAAAGGAGGTTCAGATGTAAAGTCTGGAGGGGTCTCACTGGTTTGCATTTTATTAGATGCTGAGTAAACTTCTGAAGAGGTATGATATTGATCATCAGTTTGTGTTTTACTTCCAGCCTTATTTTCATAGGCACTCACTTCAACATCTGAAGGAGGAACAGGTAAAGATGGGGATGGAATCAAAGCTGGGAAAGAGACACTTCGCTCTCTGTCCTCTAATGCCATCTCTGCCATCTCAGGCTCTGTATCCCAGTCTGCAGCAGCATTTATCATCCCAACAACCTTATCGTGCTGTTTTGGGAGCTGGTAAAGATCCAACCTGGAGACACCTTCAAAGATATTCCCATTAGTGTAAGTGAGACCGGGACTCTCTATGATATGCACCGTCGTCTTGTGTTTCTGAAGGGATGAGACTTCGCTAAATCTCTCCCCACAGTCCTTACACTCTAAGGCACGCTTGGAATGAGAAGTTATTACTCCTTCAGTTTCCACTTTTGAGGAGGCTTTACGTTTCCTGGTGGTCTTTGGCTTGGTTTGCAGCATCTCAGGTGCTTGATGGGAAACCTGAAGCGAAGACAACAGCGAAAGAGCTTTCTGGGTCTTTTTGGGTCTTCCACCTTTTTTTGCACCTTTCGCTGTGAGACTTTTTGTAGATTCACTTGTAGAATGTTTGGGTTTGTTGTCTTTGCCTTGTTTGGACCTTTTTTGGGCCTCCTGCGGCGAAGCCTCCTTTGTCTGGCCTGATGTTTTTGAAGGGTCTAACTTGTAAACTTTCAGTTGAGGCTGTTTATGACCTTTCAGTAGAAGTAGAGCATCTTGCGTGACATGTGGACCAGGTGTGTCCGCTGAAGCTACGCTTGTTTTTGTACTGACCTTTTCCTGTTTTGCCAAGTTTTTCTTCTGCTTCCCAACCTTTGCATTCTTGGGCTGATTTTTTTGCATTATTTTTGCTTGTTTTTTCTTTTTAAATACAGGTGAGGCTACAGTTTCTTGCTCACTTATGTGCATCACACCCTTTTTGGCCACTTCTTTTTGCTTTTTCATTTTATTTTTTCTGGTATCCTCTTTGATTTGTTGCACTGGTGGATCCTGGTTTGATGAAGGCGATTTACTTTCAGCAGTAGATACCAAATGCTCCTCTTTCTTGTCCCTTTTCCCCTTTCTTCCTTTCTTTTGTGATGGTACCTTTTTCTCTGAGAGATGTGTTGTTTTTTTACCTCTTATCACCTCTTCCTGCATTGGCTGACACTGCTGTGATGGCTTCTTCTGTTTTTTGTTTTTCTTATCTTTGCTTTGCGGACCAAATTTAACAACAAGGTGGGACTTTTTCCTTCTTTGCCGTTTGGCAGGTATGGCATCAATTTGATAATCATCCTTGTCTAGGGATCCAACCAGTTCTTGCATATATCCTTGAAAGATAAATGCCCTGGCTGGCTTTCTTTTCCGCACTTTCACCAGTTCTTGAGCTGACATTACATTTACAGGTAACTCTGATATCTGTGGCACCTGCTTGGTCTCCAAGTGTGATGGAACCTCTTCTTTAGCAGGTGGATCATCTACTTCAGACAGGTTCTCCACCTGCTCCCGACCTTGCTTGCCATGTACCAGCAATTTCTCAGATGGTTCTTGTTGGGCTTTTTCCTGTGTCCCTTGTGGTGCAGCATGATCCACAAGGTTGCCCTGATCTTGACTCACTGTTTGCACCTGTGAATCAACCTCTCTGTTGAGATTACTTTCAGATTCACTTGGAGTTTGTGTAAGTGTATCTGGTGGAACAAAAGGGCAAGCAGGAAGGCCCTGTTGCTCTGTTTGTAAAGGTGTCAGCTCCAACTCAACTGTGGTCACATGTGGTGGGGCTGACAGGCTGGCCTCCTGCTCATCTAATACGGTCTGATCTGTAGTCTTCTCCAGGTCAGTGATTGGTACAAGAGAGGAAGATGGGAATTCATTTTGGGGCATTGTTTGGGATTGTTCTAGTTCCTCCGTTGGTATAAGTTCTAGTATGACTGTTTGCTCAAGGTTTTGCTCAACCCCATTCTGACAAACCATCTGATCCATAGGATCAGACTGAATTGCACTAATGCCCTGCTGTTGAAGGATCTGATGCATCACCTGTCCCTCAGGTCTTTCTGTATGTTCAGTCTGAACGAGTGTTAGCTCTATATTTTCACCTGCTGCCATGTGGGAACCTAGCTCTGAGAAAGAGGGGTTTTCCAGCTGTCCATCTGGTGTGATAGGTTCCAGTATAATTGTTTGCTCCATTGAATCACATTGGTTGTTTAAAGAGTTCAATTCAACTGTCTTAGACTCTGTCTGTTTCAGCCCTATAAAATCTATCTGTGGTGGATTCAAATTCACAGTTTCTGCTGGAGGTGGTATCTGCTGTACTTCAAGAGGTGGGGCGTGAGGTGGCACCTGCCCCAATATGACAACTTGGTTTACTTTCTGCACATTCCCCAAGGATTCAATAAGTCTGCGAATCTGCTCTGTGTCAATATTGGCATCGACTTTTTGCAGAGGTCCATTTGGCTCCACCTGTAATAGTGCTGGCTGGCAAATAGATATTGGAGTTATGATGGGTGTGCTTTGTTTCCCCTGATGTCCAGCTGGGAGAGCCTTACCAGCTGCAGCAGGCAACAGATTGTGCTTAGTTTTCATGTGATGTAGCCGTGTCTTGGTACTCTTGAAAGTGGCCTTGCATACAGAACAAGGGTACTTTATTGTAGGAGCACCTGAAGATAATAAAGAAAGGAGGTTGTGATACACTGTGGAATACTATGAAAAGCACAACATTTTTCCTGCAATCGGATAGACACAGCTTGTTATATGTATTATTTAGAGATGCACCCCTAAAGGATTTCAGGCCTGATAACTATAACTGATAATTACGTGTTTGTTGTGGCCACTATCAATATTTAAATCTTACAAAGGCAAAAATGTAAAGAGGACAATAATTATATATATTTTTGACAAGTTTATTTTTCGACCACCAGACCAATATTTAAATTAAATTGTTGTAAACTTGGCTAAATAACATAATTCATGCCAGACCGTATATCCTTTTTTTATAGGTATGTAAAGGCTACAAAAACCATTCAAATAACTTTACATATTCTTGTACTAATTAACTGTTAGCTAAAGCCCTTGACTCCACTGTTGAGACCAGCTGCAAAGGCCAATAACATATTGGCCCCTGATATATCATGCATCCCAAATCATTTTATAATTTTGGATCATGCTAGCCATTCTGTGAGACTGCACATAGGCACCGTGGTGCTTTAAACTAAATGCTATAGTCAGTGGGTATAATGTTTATCACGATCACACTCTTAGTTCAGTGTGTTAGGATGCTTGCATCTGCTAATTAGCACAAAACACAACACGTCTATCTGAGGTTGATGGGAATGTCATTAGTTTTACCAGATTCCTGGATAAATTCAATTTTGACCTAATGATGGCGCCGCATGATAAGTTACGGGATTAACAACAAGCTCACAATTCATCCTGAGGAGGACATGAAAGTCTGTACCAAGTTGTGTGGCATTCCATTTAATAGTTGTGGAGACATTTACTTCACAGTCACAAATGTGAACCTCATGGTGGCACTAGAGGAAAGTAAGAGGTTCACCAAAGTTGGTAGGATACATCCTTTGGGAACCATGAATGTTTGTACAAACTTTGATGGAAATCAATCCACTGGTTGTTGGGTTATTTCAGTCTGGACAAAAATGGTGGACAGACTGACAGACAAACTGATATCGTCAAACATACCAAACATTTTTCTTACCATCATCTTTCTTCAGTTGTGCTTTAGCTGTGGTGTCTTCCCCATCAACTTTAGCTCCCTCTGGTAAGTGTGACACCATGTGTTTCTGCAGAGCTTTGGACATGGTGAACCTCTTTCCACACTCCTTGCAGACATACGGCCTCTCTCCAGTGTGTGTGCGGCGGTGATACTTCAGCAGTGTCATCGTTTTGCAAGGTTTCCCACAGTCAGTGCACGCATAACCATCCTGGCCAAAATGAATTTTTTTGTGATGGGTGAGCTCTGAAGACTTGTTGAAGGCCTGGCCACAGATTGGACACTTGAAGGGTTTCCTCTCTGTGTGGGCTTTCTGATGCACCATGAGCTCTGTGGAGTTTGTGAAGTGGCGGTCACAAACGTAACAGGCAAAAAGAGCATTCCTCAGTATGCACTGCTCATATTCTGCTGGGTGGCTCAGCTTCAGGTGACGCTCTTTGCTCTTGTGATCACTGAAGATAATGTGACAATCCATGCACTGTAGGGAGAGCTGAGATGCTGTAGGGAAACAGGGCAGGAGGGGGTGACAGGTTACAGTACATATAACACACATCCATATAGAGGCAAGTATCTATAGAAAGTATAAAGGCTTTCAAAGGAAAAAAGTGCCTCTGGTGGGTATATAATGCACCTTCATGTAGTAAACATACTGCAAATAAATGTTTTTCTGTGCCAAAAATTTTTTATATACATACTGGAAGGAGAGCCTACCTTTTAACAACTTAATGGCAAGATAATGCTGCCTTCATTTATTGTCATGCACAGGAAGTGCAAATCAGAAACATCTCATTATTGTCCTCTGTATATTGGACTTATTACAGTGGGAAAAAACACGGACACCTGCAGTATAACCTGACCTGGTTCAAAAACCTTTTAAGACAACACAAACCTCCCAACTACAAAATGTGACTTTAAGTGCTCCTAAATTTTAATTTTCATAGTGGCACATGTTTAGTCTTAAATTAATATCAAACACCACCAGATCTTTCAATCCATGCCTGGCTCATAAAAGAATAACACATAACAACACACATACAAGGTAAGATACTCACATGTGAGAGGCATAACTAGTGGTTTGGACATGTCCATCTTCAGAGGATCTATCATGGCCTTCTTGGAAGGAACGTATTTCCTCCCATCACGTACACCTTTGTCCTGTTTCTTTGCCTTTTGCTTGTCACACCCAGGATTTGTATTTGTGTCAGGTACCGGTTCTGTTGGGGCACTTGGCTTCGAAGCACAGTCCGTCTCCATCCCTGCAGTGTTAACTGATGGCTCTGTCAGTGGCTGAACAGCGGGCTCATTCTCCACCGCTTTTGTGACTACCACATTTGCAGGTGTTTCTGCTGCTTGCACCCCTGTCCCATTTTCCTGTGGCGTGACAACTGTTTCAGTCCCGGCAGGAGCAGCTGATTTATTCTCTTCTTCTTGTGCATCTGGTTCACTCTGTGCTGGCTGAGTTTCAGTGTTGGTGTCCAGTGGTTGCTCTCTGGTTGCTGTGGTCACAGGGTTTGGCCTGCTGTTGGACTGGATCGGGCTCTGCATGGCTCCCTGCCTCCTGGCCTCTCAAATGCACTTGTTCATAAGTTTCTGTGAAACAGGTCCCAGACAGAAACACAGAATGACTGTTAATTACAAAGATACACCAGCACATACATGAACACTTGCTGAAGGTACCAAACAAACAATGCAGTGTTTTGCATTTATGTCTATTTAAGTGAAACAGCAGGCAATAATTGGGATGCAAAACAAAATTGGGAAAAATCTCTGCGATAGGGAAACAAAATAAAATGTTTTGTATGATTCACATGCTCTGTAAAAAAGCAATCTTGGCACAATTTGATTTCTAAAAGCAGTGAACAGCATCTTTGTAATCTACAAGGCGACAGCTGGGAGACCAGAGAATGAATGGGTTTTAAACATTTGTATTACAAAGGGGAGACGGACGGGTATAGAGGGCAGCCGCTGGAGGTTTAAGTATTAACCCAAATTCAACACTTTAATTTGTATGAATGTGGATGAACAGTGTTTTAACATGCTGATATTGTCTTGAGAAACCTCTTCATCCTAACCACCAACGTTATACACAAATAACGGTAGCCAGTTAGCTTAAATACACTAATTTACGGTATAATTCGGGATGAAATGTTAGCATTTCCGAGCCGTAACGGCGCCAAAGATGCTAAATATTCACTCACTTCACGTCCCCTCTTTCACATAGACACCCGTGTATCTGTATGGATGCTGGAGGATGTAGATTTAAGGATACCGAGGCTAGCTCGTCCGCCCAAACATCTCCGCGTCGTTCCGCACAAAGCCAACACAGACAGCTGCAGACACCGTGACGTCACGTCTGACAAAAGCCGCAGGGGAGTCATGGGAATTATAGTTTTTCCCCACAATCAGCCCCCAATCCATACAGGAGTGTTGTCCATGCTACTTAAACACTAGAATACAGCAGTTTTTATACCAAAACTTGATTTAAGCAGTTGAGGACATTATATCTTTACACATATACAAAATATAGAGGTGTTGGTAAAACTTTTTTGTATTTTTTTTCATCCACAAATTCTCCCTCGCTTGAGTCTAATGAATGTAGGACTGAAAAACAGCCATCTAAGTCAAACTTAACAGAGATAGTTAACACCCAAATGAAAAATGCATTTTCTTCCTCTCACCTGTGTTAGTGCTATCTATCAGTGTTATGGTATGAGTTGCAGTGTTGGAGATATGGTCTCTTGAATATAAGAGAACTCTCTCTCTCTTACTCCTCATCACCCCCTATGTGACATAAGGCCTCAATGAGCTCTTTCCATTGCACTCGATCCTTGGCATTATGTTGCGCCTCTCCCCATGATAGGTTCATGTTTTCCAACTCCGGTGTCACAGTTCTGTGCCAGGTGGTTTTGGGCCTTCCGGGTTTTCTTTTGCCTGGTGGTGTCCATCTTGAGGTGACTCTTGTGATCCAGCCCTGCTCTAATCTTAGGACATGGCCTAGCCATCTCAAACATATGTGTGTGATTTCTTCTTTCTGTTTGTGAAGGTTGGAGATTTTGTTTGGCATATTTATCTGAGGCATCCATTGTGAAAGGCTTCCACTCTCATCAACTTTACCAGATTGGTCTGAGGAGAGGAGCAGGACAAAAGTCAGCACACTGGCTCTCCAGGCCTAGGGGTTGGGCTGACATTAAAAACGTCACCCCATAAAAAACACACCGTTACAGAAACTACAATGCGCAAAACTCAGCTTGTGGTGCTAAAAAAAAGTCAGTGGTGCTAGGTGAGCTTGCAGCAGATGCACACTTCCTACTGCATGGTGATGCATTTGGCAGGTGTAGTTTGGTAGAAAGAAAGCAGTTCCTACATGAAACTGCTCACAACAAGGTCTGTGGATTATCTGAGTAACTGGGTCATGATTTCTGGAAAAAAGACATTGCTTTTGAGTTTTTCAAATGTATTTTTTGGCGCTTTGAGTACCACAAGCTGCGTGCCATCCAGTGGGAGAGGGTGCAGACATCTCTACTCATGATCTCCAAGACCAAAATAATCTAGACTGAGAAATAGTGCTGCAAGTAATAGGAAAATGGCACTGCAGTTACTACTGGCATTGTAAGTCTTTTTGATCAAATTACATAACATCCTTACTCAAAAGTTCTGAGTGAAAACTGTCCCTGAGACACAGCAACATAAGACTGAATAAACAGCACTGCAGCATGTGATGTCGGATCGTCACAGGGATGCACCCACTGTGAAACCCAATTATTACGGTCCCTGAAAACCTCATAAACTAATAAAAAAGTCCATCAGTGCACTATGCTGCATCATTAATGCTATGACTGCTCATATCTCAATATTTTTAACATTTACATATTTAATGAAATACTTTATAGCTAAAATATGATTTGTAGCCTTCTCTGTTATGTCCTCTAGTTGTTAATGATGTATTTTAAAACTCTGTAGCTACAGCCATAATGCGTATTGTTCATACCCCATACATTGCACAGCACTGTAGAAACCGCATTAGAATTAGAAAGTGCTCAGTATGGCAAGCTGATCAACCATGCATAAACTCATAATGACAGGATTTATAATTAATGAGATTATGTCGAAGTCTCTTGAGCTCCATTAGCTCTCACTGTATTAATAACTCAGCCATTACTTACGGTGCAAACCATTAAAACTTCAAACTGCTGATTGTGGCAGACTGATGATCAATCGACCATATATAATCTCGTAGTAATGGTTTTTATGAGCGATCAAATACACGGATGCCCCGCACCGTTGGTTCTGCTCAAATATCTCAGCCCTTGCTATTTTTAAACACGCTGCTTCAGCTCCTAACAACACTGCACCTTTTATAACACACAAGATTTTGCCTTTGTTTCAATTTAGTTTTGACACTTTTGGAAAAGGTTATGTTATAGGTGTAACATCCATAAAAAAATGTGTTGCTGTGGCGTAACTATAAAACCATAAATTACTTTAAAAAAACAACAACACAGTTCTACATACATAAAACCCCACAGTACACATAACATATTTTAAAACGCCCCCTGGCACAAGTAATGTTGGTAAAACACTGGGAAAAACAGTGCCTGGGGGCTTCTAAATTCAGACTGTTTACTCAAAATTATTCCAAATCTTTCAGTTGTTTAAATCAGCAGTTCCCAACCTTTTCCCTGAGGGTAGCCCTTTTCTATCACTGAGTAAACTGACAATCCTTGACTGAGTGATATGAATAGCTGATATTATATTAAATGTATAATAATAATAACATACAGGACAACTGATGAATTGTACAATTAACACAATCAAAGCGCACACAATAACTGCAGGAAGTTTATGTAAAATGAGGAGTTTTAAGCAGATTATTTCCTGTGAATATCACCTCAGAGATGATTTTCCTTTAATTTTATTAACTTTTAATACAACTCAACAAGTCTGTATTGTTTTTCTTTTTTTAAACATACATACAAGGCTTCTTTTTGATGAATTCTGTGTTTTCTCCTACATGGCACTTGGTCTGTTAGCTCTTTGGTTGTTGGTTAACTGCACACTATTCTCATGCAGAACAAGGCTGTTCATAAAGGCTCTGTGAATATTGTGTTCAGGTCTTCATAGTGCTTTATCTTGAGGGATTTTTAAAGTATCTATCTTAAATAATATTCCAAACTTTAGTTTTCCTAACAGAAATGAATGAAATGCTGAGATAAAGGCACAAAATATCCTCTTTTTTTAAATGTTGTCTTTAACCTGGTGCTCAACCCAACACCAAGGAAGCTCATTTAGATATGTTTTGGTATTGCAGGACTGTGCCAGGCCAATTATTTGGAAATGAATGTGGCCAAAACAAAAGAACTTGTAGTACATACTAAGGGAGTTATTAATGTTACCCCTGTTGTGCTTAACAACCAGCCTGTTGTTGTTGTGGATCATTTTAAGTATTTGGGTACAATCATTGATCACACGTTGAGTTTTAATGAGCACTCAGATAGCATTTTTAAGACAACAAATCAGCGACTGATTTTAATTAGGAAATTGAAGAGCTTTGGTGTAAGCAGTCACATATTGGAAATGGCATACAGAGGTCTTGTGGAAAGCATCTTGCAGTTTAATATAGCTGCTTGGTATGGGAATCTGAATGTGAATCAGAAACACAAGCTTTCCTCAATTGTGAAAATTGCAGGGAAGGTGGTTGGTAAGCCACAACTTCAACTTGGTGAGCTGTTCAATGGGGCAGTTGTTAGGAAGGCCAGACGGATATCTGGGAATACTTAACACCCCTTAGTTTGAACTGCTTCCATCCGGCCGCAAATTCAGAGTCCTGAGGGCGAACCGGAACATATATAAGAAATCTTTCATTCCACATGCCATACATGCTCTGAACATAACATGATTGTACCTGCTGTTGCTGTTTTTTGCCTATTTGCACAGCAACTTTACTTTTCTTTTCCTTTCTGTTGTGTGTCTTGATAAGCGTCCTGATTTTGTCTTGGGTAGTTTGGTGTCTGGAGAGGCCAAAGACAAATTCCCACTATGGTGGATAATAAAGTTTTATCTTAACTTATCTTATCTCTCTCCTGTGGCTCAGAAGGAAGGTAGAGCAGGTCGTCCACTAATCAGATCAGCGTTTCGATCCCCGGCTCCTCCAGTCTGCATGTCGAAGCGTCCTTGAGCAATATACTGAACCCCAACTTGCCCCTGGTGGCTGTAGCAGGCGGCACCTTGTATGGTAGCCTCGGCCACCGGTGTGTGACTGTGTGTGTGAATGGGTGAATGTGACTTGTAGTGTAAAAAGCGCTTTGAGTGGTCAGAGGATGAGAAAGGTGCTATACAAGTGCAGGTCCATTTACACCCCTTACAATCAAGAAGGTTTTGTGAAGCTTTGGCAATCCATTATGGGCACTGTTGGTAAGAGGGTCATCTCTGTGCATACATTACATTTTGCAGAGTTTACCGCTGCACATAAAGACAAACACTAAAAACATTTTGAATGCATTTTATTTCATTTCATTTTACAAGTAGAGAGAGGTAGCTTTACTTACATTTTCTGAGTTTATTTTTCCCTTTGGTTCATGACGGTGTTTTGCAACACCTAACATTCACCTCAGTTTATAATATACATTGAAAACCTGCAGTATAATCTCAAAGCATCAGGCATGGACGGTTGAGGTTTACTATGTTGTACATATTATCATTCATTCCAAGGTTATTATGCTTCCTGTAGTGTGACAGTGGTGGACTAGCTATAAGGAACTGTTTTAGCAAAGTCGTCAACAATAACTGTCGATCCTTAACCCTTAATCGTTAGCCCCTTTGTTTCTTAATCCTAACTATGCATCTTTACAGTAAGAAAAGTAAAAAAAAAAAAAAAGGCAAAGGTAAAGAAAGACACAAGTATGAGGAAATTATTGCATCTGTGTGTTTCAACCCTACATATCATCCTGTGGTATCGGCAGCTCTCCAGTAGCATGTTGTATGTAGTGCAAATGTAGCTCCTCCACTTTATCAAAGCCCATATCACAGTCAATACACTCCCATTCCCAATACTTATGCTCCGCGTACGTGTCTGTTTCCTGGGACTCACTCTCGTCCACCTCCTGTCCTGTTTGGGGCTGCACAGTTTCTGATTGCGGCTCGTCAGGTGCATCAGATCCAGCCGAGTGGGGTGGTTTTGAAAGCCTGTAGTGATGCGCAGGATCTCCACAATCTGAGTCCTCAGAATCTGAGTCCTCAGAATCTGAGTCCTCAGAGTCTGCATCCTCAAACAGCTTTCCAAATTCTTCTCTCATGCGTTCTTTATTTCCTGGCAGCCTTTCCATGTTTGCATACATCTCTGGCACCTCTCTGACAGTAGCTAGCATAAGTCTCTGTTTTTTAATCGCTTGCTTCTTTGCAATAATCGCAGAATTCTTGATCCCCAGAGGCATCCCGCTAGACGCAACATGAGCTCTAAGATGCTTTCTTCTGTGAAAAATTAGTTTTCCAGGACTGATGAAGCTTTTGCCACAGATTTTGCACAGGTAAGGTTTTGCCCTAGCGTGGGATCTGTAGTGGTTCCTGAGCTGTATGGGCAAGTTGAAGCTCTTGCTGCAAATATCGCACTTGTGTTCCTTCAGACTATGAAACCGCAAGTGTTCATCTAGTGATGCCTCGTCATTAAAGCCTTTGGCACAACTTAAACACCAAAACGGTCTCTGTTTGTGGAGATCGACGTGAGCCATCCATGCCTTTAGAGAGCTGAAGTCTTTGTTACACTGATCACATCTGGGAGGCTTCGAGTTAAACGACCTGTGAACTCTCAGGTGACCAAGCAGCCGCGCTCGCCTGATAAAAGACATCCCGCAGTCTGGACACTGATAATCACGTAGATTCTGGACACTCTGTGGGGGTTTTTTTGTGGGCTTTCCACACACCTTTTGGTGTTTTAAGTATGGAGACCAATATTTGTAAACCTTCCCACAGACCGAGCAGGTAAACTTGACACCTTGTGTCAAGCCTGAGGGTTGTGTTTGCGATGAACTGCTCATGTCACACGCATCTGCATCACCGCCCGTTTTTTCACCTTTGTTTTCGCCTGCTTTCCCAGCATCCAGTTCTGCTGCAGAATTCATGTTGTCTCCCGTCTGGGCGTCCTCCTCCTCCTCCTCTTCTTCCAGGGCATGCTGGTGCAGGTGTGTCTTGAAGACGTCCCAGTGTGTAAACTCCAGTCCACAATCCTCACATGTAATGCTGCTCTGTTTGACTAGAAAAGAAGAAGAAGAACCAATTTAGATATTTTATATGTACAAATAGTCATTTTACATACTTCAGTTGAACTTCAATTTATTATATAGTATATTAAATAAACCAATAGAGATCTTATGATTTTATTAATAAACTAATTTTTCTGTGATGGCTCAGCTGAAATGTAGCCGCCTGCTAAAAAGCCTGCTGTCAATGGCAAAGCTTTTTAATTAAAGCAGGTAAAACTTACAAGACTGAGTTGTGGCTCTTCTCTTCGTTCACAGATGAGGGGTGCAATTAAAAGTGTTGAGTCAGGTTTAACGCTTCATAAAATCATTAAAATCTCAGAGCTTGTGCATTAAAACAAAATATGCCTGTAAAGCAAGTAGATTATCTGTGACCCATCTACAGAACCTGCAATGTGCCACTCAAAGTCTTACAGTACCACAACTGCTCTGACTTATTTGTTGGTGGATAATTGCTTAAGTGTCTTTAAGAGAATATGTCTACCAATTAAAGCAATCTAATTTCCAGACAGAAAAAAATGAACAAAATCATTACCTGGCAAATGCAATATTTTTTCTTTTTTAAAACCTTTTTATAATGCATTAGTAAACCAATGTTGTAGTACTTGAGATTGGTCGAGGACTCAGGATTTTATTACAAGACCGGTGAGGGCCACAACTGCAAGGATATCACTGAATTACCTGTGCATTGTGTGATGTATTTATTAGCATCATTACGGTATTGGGATGTAAAACTTCCTGTTTCATATGCAACCAATAACGAATCATTTCTGATTTTAAACCCTTGTTACTATTAAGGGCTGTCACCCCTCCCTTCTCCCTTTACTGGTACCGTCACGTGAGAGATACAAGAAGCAGCTGTCAGAAGTGCCTGTAGTTTGCATATTCCACATTTTATTGTAAGTCCATCTTGCAGTGCGGGACACGCCCTGCCTTGGTTATGAGTCTTGTGTCGGTCTTGTTACACTCGTCTTGGTCATGACTTGATCTCAGTTGAGGTGCTCTTGACTACAATATTGCAGTTAACACTACAAAAGTCTACCTATTCAGGTGGCACACTCCAGGCTCCGTATCCATAATGCGGTGTGTTTGAAATCTTTACTTTTCCTTCTAACTTTGGTCTTCGCATGATTTTTAAAAAATGTTTCTGATAACAACCCAATACATGGCCGGTGCTAATTCATCACAAGATGAGTGTCAATCACAAAAAAGAAATATAACAAACCAGACAGCTGATCCCACAAACATGCATGACTTATCTAAGGCTGAATGAATCACACAACCCAGTAATTCACGCAAAAAAAAATCTATTTATTTTTAACTTTTTAGAGCACTTTTTCTTCTTTGTTCAGAAACAGCAAGTTAAACAAGTAGTCAAAGGGTATATTGGTCAAATAAGGAAAAGAAAGTTTTTAAATTAATATAGCAAAGTAACATCTCTTATACAATACAAATACTTTTTTTCTCCACTACATAAGTGGTACAGTAAACTAACAACTATTCTACAAGAACATAATTGCATTTTAGTTTAAGTACTGAATAGTCTCTCCACAACATAGAAATATAACACTTAAAAGGAAAGAACATGGGAGCTTTCACATCAATTAATGCAAAACATGTTGTAGGTAACAAACAATTCTTTGACTGGTAAATTTGATTTATGGTAGTAAATGGCTGCAATGTTCAATATCAGGACTTTTTTTAACCAATTCACACAATGTACATTGTTGAACTTCATTTAACTCTGCGTAACCTATTTAAAAGGACACAAGCAAAATTAGTGTTAGCAGAAATATTTCAATGTTCTCATAGACTCGGAAAAAGGTAGTGTCTTAGCTCCACTTTTCAATTTTGAGATGATTTTAAAAGAATGAGGAAAAACATTTACATGCATAAATGTTTCTAATTCTTTTTTTTTTTTTTGATATATCTAGTTATGAACTACGATACTCCAGCCAGTAATTGGCTCATGAGGTTCAACTGATTACAGGTCTACTCAAAACAGGGGCAAATCAAATGGTGGCTCAAAACTACACATTTGAGACGTCGCAACACAAGTTTATAAAAGGGGTTATTCCTAAACATTTGTACACATACTAATCCAGTGTAAAGGAAAGCCTGAGATTGGAAAAAAAAACCCCTAAGGAACTGCTTTTCAAAATATGAAGAATCTCAAAAAATACAGAAACAAATAGGGAAAGCATGTTTCTACTTAGCCTAAGTAAATTTATAGCTTAACATATTTAAGTAGTTCGGCAACCGCCAAAAGAAACAAAAATCCACAATCTACAGTGTCTTCACTTCAGTCCTTTTCAGGTTGTATAGTCTTAATACACTCTGCGGGCATGTTCAATGTAGTGCTGGTGCAAATCAGTTTCTTGACAAAAAGTAGTTCCACATTCGAGGCAAGTAAGGCCATTGGTATCTCCTGAGGAGACAGCAGCGGGGGCATCACTCTGCCTTTTGTAATCACCGATACATTCCTGATGATGATCGATAAGGTCCTGTATCTCACTGAAGGTCCTGGGGCAGATAGAGCAATGATACGAGTCGTTGTTACAGTGCTGAGTTTCGTGTTTTTGTAACGCAGTCGGTGAGAGAAAGGCTTTGCCACAATGCTGGCACTTATGGCTACTTTGTGACTTGCTGTCTGGGGATGGAAAGGACGTCCCTGTGGGGTCAGCAGAGGGGACGTTGGGTTTTAAAGGCTTTGAGGTCATAGCAGCGCTGAGCCTGTAGCGAACCTCGTTGGGGAGACGACAGCGGACTTCATCGTGCCAGGCGAGGTGTTGCTGCAGCTGGTTCTCGGTCCAAAAGCCGTGGCAGCACAGGGCGCAACAATAAGGTCGGCTTTTCGCCTTGGTTTTATGGCTTCCCAGTTGTTCCTCTGTTTGGAAAGCTTTCCCACACTTATCACACTTGAAGAGGCATTTGGCTGTATGCTCAGACAGGCGGCTGAGGGGTGGGGAAACCTCTGCCGTGGTTTCAGGAGTTTGGATCACCTGTTTAGACTCGTGCTTTATCACCGGGCACTCCTTCTTATGGTCAAGGAGGGTGTTGGGAGAACTGCACTGCTTCCCACAGTCAAGGCATAGGACAGAGTTCACATGTGGTGTGGGGTCCGATGGGATTTTCTTCTTTCCTCTGGCAACAGGGCTATTTTTCATCGCCACTGTACTGATGTCGTGCGTCTGTTTGACTTCACTCTTTGGGGCAATGGGCACCGGTTTCATTCTCAAAATATCCGGCTTTTTACCTTTTGTCCTCTTTGAGTGGGCCTGCCATTTGTGGGCACGCAGACCCCTTGCTTTAGCAAAGACCAAAGAGCAGAAAGGACACTGGTGAGCTTTTGGCATCAGTGTTGATGACACGGGCTTACTCCCATTCAAGTTGACTTTAACGTGTTCTGGGACTTGTTCAACCACGCCGAGCCCGTCTCCTTGATGATCTCCAGCTGTCAAAGTGTTACTGTGTTCATTTTCATAGTGGACAGCCAGAATTGAGCCTTGCTCAAATGTTTTGTGACATTCTGGACACGAAAACTCTGAATTTTCCAGTGTGCTGTTGCTCTCGACACTCTTGCCAGAACCGGGCTCAGGCTCAGTTTTGGTTTGACACTGAGGATTAAACGTCTGGTGGCGCTGGAGAACAAGATGGTTAAAAAACTGTTTGCCACATTTGTGGCACTGAAAAGGTCCGTCCTCTGTCTTGTGGCTAACGGATTTCAAATCATCATCTTTAAGCAAGGATCGTGAAAATTTCTTTTCTTTGTGCCATCTTTTGTGGGAGCCGAGGGCAGAGTTGGACATGAATCTCCTCCCACAGTCTGAACAGTGAAATAGTCCTTTACTCGGCTCTTCCTGCTTAGGTTTCTTAAGCATTATGGGCATGCCCAAGTTAGCTTTTTCTACAGATTTGTAACCTTCAGCATGAATTCTTTTATGAAAATTTAAAGCTCCGACTACTGAAAAGCTTCTGTCACACTTTTTGCATTTGTATTTCAAATTGGTTGTGCCTGGGTTTTCTAAGTTGCCTTCGTCTGTTTGAATTTCCATCTTTAGCTCCCCACTGTCTATTTCACTCTTTACTTCAGTATGTACTGTTATTTGCTCAGAGCTTTTCTGTCTGCTGACATCCACACTATCTTTGTGCCATGTCAGGGAATCATTATTTTCTGAGGGTTCTCTTTTAATGCAAAGTTTCTGATGAGCCCTCAAAGAGGCCTTGTTGCTGAAATGTGCGAGGCACGTTGCACACTGCAGATCCTCAAGCGTGACAGCAGATCTTGGCGATGATGGCGAGTGCCCAGTCTCGTACCCATGGCTTTTCATGTGAAACTGAAGTGCTTTTGCCCGTGAAAACAGCTTCCCGCAGTCAGGACAGCTGTAAGTGTTCTTTTTCAGTTGCTCCACCTGATGCTGAAAAGACTTAATGGGCGGTGGGAGTAACTGGTCATTATGCACAACCTGGTGTCTGAGGAGGCTGGAGAAGAGACGGAACGATCTGTTGCAGAGTTCACACTTGTGATTCCCGTTTTCGTGTTTTCGCATGTGCAGTGCCATAATTCCTTTGTGACGAAACTTTCTACCGCACACTGGACATGCAACCTTGAAGCGCGGGTGTCCATTAACAGAGTGCAAAGACCCTGTGACCCCTTTTCTTAGCCTCAAATCTACACACTGAGTCTGACTTTGCTTGTGGTGGGAGTAAGCTCCTAGAGACCAAAAACCTTTCCCGCATTGTTCGCAATGATAAATCTTTGGGCCTAGGAGGGTTTTCTTTGGATTGTATTCTTTCTTAGTGGCTGAAATATTCTCCTTTTTCTGTGTGGAGCAGTTTTTCATATGATTAAACAGGCTGGCTGCATACGAATAACACATCATGCAATGTGGGCATTGAAACTGTTTTCTTTTGGGATGATGCAGCTGATGGGAGACTAAAGCAGATAAACGTGAGAAGCATTTACCACACTCATTACATGTCAAATTTTTCTTCTCCAGTCCCTCTGCCTCATCATCATCATTGCTAGTGTTTTGATTCTTGTGTTGTTGTATGTCACTGCAGTGTGCTGCATAGCTACTGGTTTCGTGTCCAGATGTGTCACATGTGTGAGCTGCCACTGACTGACCTTGAGTCTGCTGTTTCCTCTTACGAACGCCATGCCACATTCTGTGAACACGCAGTGATGAAGCACTAGAAAACCAACGGTAACACTCTGGACAATCAAATCTTTCTCCTGTTGTTTTACTCTCGGCTTCCCTCGCTACCAGTGCACACGGCTCGTCAGCTTCCCCAAAGTCAATTTGTACAATTTTCAAATCCAGCCCTGGTTTTGAAACAGGGATACCGGAGGAAACTCCAGCGCTGCCATCGTCTCTTACTTCCTGATCTGATTCACACAGCAGCTCGAGATCAGGATTGAGGTCTTGGACAGGCTCGTCCTCAGATTCACTCGCACTGATCACCTGTACATTAAAGTCCCCAGGTTCATAACTCTCCAACTCTTCATCAGTCTCATTTGCATGTGAGTCTTCTTCAGTTATACTGGTGGGAAGCACGTTCTCTGATTTCACTTCTTCCTGCTCAGTGTCTTTTGTTTTGCTTTCCAGAGTTTTCTGTTGAGGTAGCAGAGAGGTGCCCGTCTGAGCCTCCTTCTCCGTTTCTCTGAAAACATCCGTGTGATGAAGCTGATGGGAGTGAAGTGCTGAGGCCCTGGAAAACTTTAGCCCACAATCTTTACATTCAAATGCCTTCTTCTGCAGCTGACACACTTGATGAAGAAATGACTTTGCCGGGGTCTCGTCACTGTGCGCCATGCGCTGATGTCTGTAGTAGAACGTTAGAGTCATAAATACTTTCCCACATTCCTCACATGGGTATCTTTTCGCAGAATCATGTGAGTGATTCTCATGCCATCGCTGATGGTTAAAGAGGGCGATATGGCCGCTGAAAGCCTTCTTACACTCAGTACAGTAAAACTCGTTGAGGCCTTTCTTTGGTTTTTCTTGCTTTTCCTCTGGAGAGCACTGACTGTTGCGGCTAAATCTTTGATGTGTTTTAAGGCGCATCAGAGCAGTAAAAGCTTTCCCACATGAACACTTAAAAGTTTTTTCAGGAGTGTCCTTCGCCCGGTTTTCAACAGGCTTGGCTTCAACTATTGACTCCTCAGTGGGACATGCATCTCCTGAACTCCTGTTTCGTGACTTTACTAACTTCTCCTCATGACAGCGACGGTGCGCATCCAGAGCTGAAGCGCGAGAATAATTCCGCCCACAAGACTCGCACTGAAACGACTTCTTTTTCAAATGTTCAAGGTCATGAAAAACAGATTTCGAGGCTTGTCTGTGTGACCGCTGATGGTTGAGAAAGTGTCCGATCACACCATAACATTTCCCACAGTCTGGACATTCATAGGTGTGGTGCTTTGTTATCCCAGAATTTATTTGAATACCAGGCTCCTTTTGAGAGGTTCGACCATGGCTGTTCTCCATATGCAAGTGGAATTCACTTGGTTCAACAAATGAGAGTGAACATAAAGTACAGAAATTAGCTGTTTCATTGTCCTTTTCTGCATCATGTAAATCATCCAACTGGTCGTCTAAATACACGTTTTCTTGCGAGTGCTGATGGCGATGCTCCAAGTAGGCTGCCTCCTCTCTGAAGGCTTCCCCACAATCCCGACAGCAGAAAACCCCTAGAAATAGAAAGGGGAAAATAGGAGGTCAAAGCCACTCCTGTTTCCAGAGAAAGAAAGAAAGATGAAAAAAAAAAAAAAAAAGACACAAATCACAAAAACACAGGTGCAAACATATCTTTATTTTAAAGCTGATTGGAATTTACAGTATAATCACAAAGACAAGGCTTTCCAAGTTAGATTATCAAAATTTGGTTCTGGAAATGTAACATTACCCATAAAAATACTCAGTTTTTATTACAGAGGGGTTAAAACATATAGTGCTTTCACCAAATGACCTTTGTGACGTTAAATCACGGAGTTATTTGATATGACTGCTGCAGAACGTGTTGCATTTTTAAGCAGGCAAACGTTACCACATTGCAATAGACTGTGGTGCTGCAACAGAGGGTTGTGAAAGGAAAACACTGATTTTCTTCATGGCAAGCCTGATGCTACTTTCACAATCAAATCTAACAGCAAACACTGGCCCTATTAATAACACGACAGAATATCTTGAATAAATGAATGGTTATATCTGAACTGACTAAATCCTGACAACTGAATCAGAGATCAGAGAATTAAAAGCACCTCCGTTGATCAAAGCTGGAGTTGCACTGAACTGTAAAGTCTGATAGGTGAAACATCTGGCTTAAAATACCAGATTTATTCTCAGTGGAGCTGTTTTTATTGGCAGAAATACCTAGTGATGAACTGCACATCTGAAAAGCTAAAATCTAGCCTGAGATGACAGCAGCAAGCGCCTTTAACTGGCACTTGACAGTCATGTTTTTGGCACATAAAGTTAGAGGGTAAGTTTAGTAATTGCACCCTATTTCCACATGTTTTTGTGTCCTCATGACTAATGGGAACAATAATTTTTGATACTGGTCCAGTATTAAGCCAGACCGCTGCAGCCAGCAGCAAAGCAGGGTAACCATTCAGGGCACGTTCGCACCATCAGTTTACATCCACTAAAGTGCTGTTTTGTTTTTTTTGACCCAGGCATGCTCAGATTATTTTTTAAGTGTCTGACAATTTATGGAAAGCAACCCTTCAGAGACAGACCTTTTTGTTAAACAGTAAAATCATTTTTGCATAACCAGGAACAGCCCCAAAACCCCTATCACCAAACCAACCAGTCTCAATTAAAAATTCAAGGTAAAGCTTGTCCGTTTTTTCAAGATGGTTAACACTGATAAAACATATACCACAGAAAAGCACAAGATGTGTAAATCAAAAGTGGAAATGCCTTAGATCGAACTCACAGCCACATACAAACCATGCCCTCTACCACTGAACTACATCCTGTACAAATATTATTAATTGTATGTAAATGTATAGTAAAGCCCAACAATGCAGTGCTTCTGTACGTGCATTAATTTTAGCTCTGTAATAGAAAACAACACTGTGCTTGAACGAATCACATCACAAATTGAATTTGCTCAATGTTTTATGGCTCGTAAAGTACCAATAACTGGGAGGTTAGCTTTTCATTTCTGTGGCCTGGCCACATGATAAATTTTGTTCAATAGTACTACAGTGACAACCTCTTTTTTACATCACTACATGAGATCAGATCAGCTGATCAAAACATTTTAGCTGTGTCACTGACTAGATTGAGAATCAAGGGTGACCAGGCGTTTTTTGTGACGGCCTCTCATCTCTCGAACAGCCTTCCCCTCAGTGTGAGATCAGCAGACTCCACTGCAGCTTTCAAGTGCCTTTAAAACTCACTTATACAAGAAAACCTACGCTTAATAAAACAATTTTATAGGGTTTTATTTTTACTTTATTGTCGCTCCATTTTTATACTGTGCTTGTTTTAGTATCACCATGTCACTACTTTACATGCACCTCCATATTTTCTCCACTTTTGTTTGTTTGTTCTTTTATTGGCAATCTATCTGCTTTACATAAGATAATCTCTTATATTTGCATCTTATTTGTTGATATACATGGTTATTTCTTTTACTTAAATTGTACCTGCTTATGTGAGCTTATTTCTCTTTCATGTTTTACCTACTTATAAATGAAACTGGACTTTTATTTTGCACTTGCACCTCCATCTGTCCATGTATGGGCTCAGCACTGTTTGATATTTGTGCTCTGAGGTCTGGTTATCTGATTTTTATTATTATTCATATTCATATTATCATTATTACAGGTTACTGCTTGTTGTGCATGTCTTACATCATGCTTACACTAACACTGTGGTTGAGTAGCAGCTTGGCTTAGGACTCTTGTTGATCATCCAAATGAACATGAAATAGCAAAAAAACCAGGGGTGGATATAAAATAGTGAAAATTAATGCGCCTCCATGCTAATTGTAGGCGTTCAGTGACAAGCCACAAAGCTGCAGTGTTATATTGTCATGTCTCTGCGGTGGTGAAGTTGGTGTAGGAGGTCACCACGCCTGAACACACTGATGGTGCACTGACAATGCTAACAACGTGAGCATTTAGCCAAGTGACCACTTCTGGATACTTACCATCAGCGGTGTCCTGGGCGGTGTCCTCAGCCGACGAACCGACGTTGTTTTCAGACACTGTGTCTCCATTGCGGGGGTTGTTAGCAGCTCCGTCCTCATTGATCGCAGCGGCAGCAGCAGCTTCGTCCATCTTGGCGTGTCTGTTTGCTAGCTTCCTCTAGCTAATGCTCGTTAGCTTTATAGCGCCACAGTTGTTTTTTTTAATTTGTTTTTTCTTATCAGCGGTCACTCAACAAAGAACCGAGGTGAGAAAGTAAAAAAAGTGTATGCTAATCTAGTCTGTCACCACATTAAGAGGCTGCATCTTGTTATGTTTTTAGCAGGTGATGATACAGCCTGTGGTGATGTGAACGTGATGAGCAGCACAGCTAGCTGTGTGTGGCTGTGGCGGTGTATCCTGAGGCGGAAGTGGATTCTTCTTCTTCTGTTTTGTTGTCTGTCAGCGACGGACCTCCAGTGAATCCATTGATTAAAGTCTTAATACATATATATATATATATTTATATATATATACTTATGTGCCATATTATATTTATATTAAGACTTAATATTATTATACTTAATAATTGTCAGTGGGGGTTTACTGTGAGGGAAAAAAACGACTGGAGTCTTCTTAGATTATTATTATTCCTGCACACTGCACGTCATTATTATTATTTATTATTTCATACTCAGTGTTGAAAGTAACTTATTACATGTTATTAAATTACAAAAGAAATGCAATCCTTACTGACAAAAATACTTAATAAACTACATTTAATAATGAAAATGTTGATTATATCCAAATTTATTCTTTCCTGTAAGATGCTTTAATGTGCGACATTATATTATATTACTTCATTTTGTATTATATTTTTAAAAAAATAAAATGACAGTTTTCTTGACTTGACAGGAATGCCTTCTTTTGACACAGCCTATTTCCAGCATTTTTTTTCAGCTTTCCTGCCCAATTCAAATCATTTGTTAGAAAAGTAATCAAATGAAATTAGTTATATTACTTTAAATGAAGTGATTTAAATAGTTACAGCTACAAAACAGCTACATTTTTAACAGGGTAACTAGTAATCTGTGACCTAGTACATTTTGAAAGTAACGTTCCCAACATTGGTTACATTATACATATTTGTAATACTATTTTTTGTTTGTTTCTTTTTAATGTTTTTGTTGATTTTTATCAGTTCTATATTTATGGTCTTGACTTCTGCAGTGCTTTGACTTTTTTTTCCCTCTCTTAATATGTTTCTTGTATGCACCAAACACCAAGGCAAATTCCTTTAAAGTGAAAACCTACTTGGCAATAAACATTATTCTGATTAGGTTAACAATGAACTTTATTCCACTTATTTTCAGGCCATTCTTTTGTCCCTAATGAGTGAAATACACTGAAATAATAGCATATTATATTGGGTGTTATAAGATTTTGTAAGGGCCATTACAGTCCCACTTTACCAGATTAATAAATATATCTCTTAACAGAACACTTGTGCTCTTCTCCAAAATTACAAAGAAAAAAATTCTATTTGACTTCTGCAACCTCAGTGCATACTTTCTGCACTTTTAATTTTTCACAAATTCAAAACGACCCCAAAGCCTTCTAATACTTGATGATACCCTCTGTGTCAATTCTGTTTTACGACAATTCTCTTACAAAAATGTGGAGGGGAAAACACTCTCCAAATAACATAAACCCTCCAAACCAGAAATTAAACCTTTTGTTTTTGCATTACAGATGTTTAAATGTTGAGGATTAACCCTTGAAGCAGGTTTACCTAACAAGTACTGCGCACCACAACATTGTAATCAAAGGCAAGGTTTTATTTAATCCAATATGTAGACATCATGGGAAAATTCTAGTTCTTTCCATGCTAAAACAGTGGATAGAGGTAGAAGGGCACGTTTTTGAAACTTAAGACGCTAAATGTTAAGACGCACAGGGACGGTTCTTTTTTTTTTCCTTCCTTTTTTTTTGTACAAATGGACCGTGTGTTTATTTTACAGTAGTAATGAAGGTTTTCAGTCACTTACTGGGCCACCAAAGCTACTCAAATGCCCATTATCATAACAGAGGAGATGGGATTCTGTACTCAGCTAAATCTACGGTATGGAATGAAATCATTCAGTATTCACAAAAGATACATTGCATTGTACTCAAAAGTGGACCTAATTTTATAAACATGGGTACATTCCAATCTGAAATAGTCATTTTGGTAAGAGATACACTTTACGTAGTATTGTTCGCTTACAGAAGGTGCTAAGTGTTGCCACCCAGAATAGGTTTAAAGTCTAATTATACAGTGTATCAGTATTGACACGTTGCCACAAATTTGGTAAATCTGACTGGGCTGTTTGGAGGAATACATACATTTTATATAGTCAGTTTCATGTTTGTCTTGCCATTGTTATAAATATTAATGACAAAACATCACACAAATCCAAGTTTAATTTATTACAAAATTCACTATTTGACAACAGTGTCGTCGATTATTGTGTTATGACGCTACTTTCTCCCTGTTCCCAATGATCACTCAAGAGTTAAATTTACAGAGAACTCTCACTGTGAAATGACCTTTACATGTAACCGTCACAATCTGTTTACAGATACTCTGACCAAATTACCAAGATGAGAACTTTACCGGTGAGATATTTGGACGCAGCCAATAGCCCTGTGATTACAACTAATCCCAACAGGGTCATCACGTATGTAGTCAGCTGTCCATTTTATATTCTGACACATGTTTTCTATGAGCACAACAACCCCATCCTCTCCTCCTCAAAAACAAAATCTTAACATTTCTTTACGGTATCTCAGAAAGACTTGCTCTGTGTTTTGGGAGTGAGGTCACATTGTTGAGTCTACCTTAAGCACAAACTAG
This sequence comes from Epinephelus moara, assembly GCF_006386435.1. Taxonomy (NCBI): domain Eukaryota; kingdom Metazoa; phylum Chordata; class Actinopteri; order Perciformes; family Serranidae; genus Epinephelus; species Epinephelus moara. Next base: position 21,287,542 of record NC_065511.1, on the reverse strand, counting down.
GCCTAGAATACCAAGACAGCAGACATGCAGACTGTACTCATAAAAGGCACACAGTATACTGTACATGAAGAAACACAGTTCAAATGGTACTAAAAAAAGTACTAATATTATCTAAATCTATATGTCATTGGCAATAAATGAAATGTAGGCCGTAGAACCACATTAATCTGCACCCCTCAAACGTTGTTACAACCAGTTAAGTATTTGGATAACTTAAATGCATTTAAAAAGACGATGAAACTAATTTAAATGGCACGTGAGTACACCCTCTATTACAAAGAACGTGGTCTAATTAGGAGCTTACAAAGTTTAAATGTGCATCAAGTGTGCAGACTAAAATCAAGTTTTATTTTTCTTTTTTTTTTGTGTCTAATGCCCATCCACTCAACTGGTCAAACTGCCCAAGTGAGGGTCAAATAAATGAGGTTCCACTAGGTAAAAATTATAAAAAACATAACTAAGTCTAGTCGCTAGTGTAGAAATGTCAAATCTCTCCTTGTGCATGTTGCAAGTAATGCATTTGTAGATCCAGCTCCCGGGGAAGAGAACACCCGCATATCATGCACTGGAGAAGCCGTTCTGGGGCAAAAGGCAAACGGGGTCCGAGTTTGTGAGGTTCTGTCCGCGGGGCGAGCTGAGGTAGGGGCAGGGTCTGTGTCATGTGTGGCCTCTCGCTCATAACTGCCTGTGGAGTGAAAAAAATATTTGGGGGTGGAGGTCTTGGAAGTGGGCCAACTGCGACAGAGTGAAGAGGGTGTGGGCCGGGCAGAGCAAGAGGAGGGAGGGGGGCGAGTGGAGGTGAGAAAAAAGGAGAAGGCTGGTTTATGATTATTTGAGTGCCTGTTACCATTGGCTGTTGCTGCAGCTCCTGCCCACTCCCTGGTTTGAGCTGCCCAGTGAGCAGTGTTTGATTACTTTGGAAGCCCCACACTGGCGATCCCAACCCCTGGCCAAAACGATGAGGCTCGTATTGAATGGAGATAGGAACCTTCTGTGTTGTTGTCTGACTCTGTACGCTGGCCCAGCCAGATGACACCTGCTTTTGCTGCAGCTGAAAATCTTGAGTATTTACTAAATTCTCAGAGGAGTTTATAGTCTTTGGAATTCCTGGTGGTGTTTGTATGTCCCACAAGGTGCTACCTACCCCGTGAGAAACTGGAGTTGAAATTGGCATAGCACTGCTTTGGTCTATTTGAGCTGAGGTGGATGCACCTGCTAAGCCTGAGACCCACTGGTTTTGCAGCTCGCAGCCGTTCCATGACTTCTCTGGCTGGCTAACAGTCGACGGTATTACTTGAGGATTACTCATATCCCACACTCTAGTGTCCTCTTTTTTAGGAGGTGTGGATCGCTCCTTTTGCATTGACACTGGGGCACTTGCCCATCTTGGCAGCTGAAGCTCTTGACCGAGCTTATTTGGAGAGCTCTGTGAATTTGTTAGCAGAGCGGGTCTGATGCTCCACAGAGCTGCCCCATCTGGGTAAGACGAGGAAGTAGAAAAATCATGATGCAACGAGCTTGTGGAAGCTAGCACAGTCGATGTGGGTGTGTTACTCCAAGCAACAGGCTTGGGCTGCCTGTGCTGCTCCATCTCACTCACTAACAATGGGCTGGATTTTTTTGGCACAGCTGCCGTGACTGAGCTGACGATGGCAGCTGCGCTCTCTTTCATGTGTGATGACTCTGAACTCTGAGCAGATGCGGGGCCTGACTGAGTTATCAAAGGGCTATCTGCCCAGCCTGGACTTCTCTGATGGTGCTGCTGCAGGCCCAGCTGCGGCACGCTGTCAAACTGCGTCTGCTGTGGAACCGCGTGTTGCTGCTGCGACGATGGGACAGGCATCACCTCGCCACCGTCCACCTTCCACTGCACCGGCTGAGGGTGTCGCTCGGACAGCCACGGCTCCTTCTGCTGTCTACCCTGTAAATCCATGCGAGGTGAGAGCAGCGAGGGCTGTGGCTGGGCCGCCCTTCTGTGCTCAGCATCTCTCAGTACAGAAAGTGGATATGGAGACGGCTGAGCGCTAACCATCCCAGAGGTTCCTAATGGTCTAGCTAAGCTCCATACGGGTCTCGCCCCTCTCCTCCCCCTGCTACCCCTGCCTCTCATCCTAGCACCTATTGGGAAAGAATTAAACTGGCTGAAACCCTGGCGCTTGCGAGCGTGGATCTTCTGGTGCACTAGCAGGCTGCTGAACCAAGAAAAAGTTTTGTTACACTCATCACAGCGATGAGGCCTCTCGCCTGTGTGTGTGTTCATGTGATCACGCAGCAGATAGGCTAATCCAAAGCTCTTGTCGCACAGGTCACACTTGTGAGGTTTGTCACCGTTGTGTGATAGCATATGGTGCTGCAGTTGGATTTCGTCGCTGTAACCTTTGCGACAGTTGGTGCAGCGGAAGGGTTTTTCCTGATGCAGCTTTTGATGTGTTCTCATGTTTTGCAGGAAGGCAAAGTCCTTCCCGCAGTCAGGACATTTGTATGGCTTCTTGCCTGTATGGATGATGAGATGCTGCTGTAAGTAGCTACCGAATCTAAAGCCTTTGCCGCACACTTTGCACTGGTAAGGCTTGTCCTTGGAATGTATGCGCATATGCAGCTCTAACACTGAGCGGTGGCGGAAGGTTTTCCCACACTCTGAACACTTGTACGACTTAACACTTACGCCATCGCTTTTCCATTTCCCCTGTACATTATCACTGCTTAATTGAGTGAATTTATTTTTAGGTGGTGGTGCCACCGTTTCTGAGTATTGTGCTACAGATTTGTGGACACTTGACAGGTGCATATTTAAACTGTTTTCATCACGATAAACACATGGGCAGTGGGGACAGGAGTGTCCTTTCTCCCAGGTCTTGCTAATCTCTTTCGGGGGTCTGGGGTTTCTCTCCTGCATCTCATACTCGGCTTCGTGAATAAGCATGTGGGCTCTCAGGTTAGCCGGTGCCCCGTAGGTCTGAGGACAAAGGGGGCAGTTGAATGAGCGCTTAGGTTCCTCACTCTGGTGTGTGTTCTCTTTCCCCGCCCCTCTAACAGCCTCCTGTGCAGACGCAGGGGCCTGCTTGCTGCTGGGCTGCTCAGCTGAGGTTTCACGCAGTCTATGCTGGCGGCAGTGTGCCTTCATGTTCTGGGCAAAGGCGAATTTTTTGCCACACTCAGGGCAGCGGAAGGGCTTCTGGCCTGTGTGCAGATACTGATGCTGATGGAGGAGGCTGCTGTACTTGAAGGTCTTACCGCAGATGTTGCACAGGTGGGAGCGTGTGTTGTCTGTGTGCTTGCGACGGTGGTCTTCCATGACGGAGTAGTGTTTGAAAACCAAGCCACACTCGGGGCATTCGTAGGGTTTCAGGGCGCTGTGACACCGCTGCTGGTAGCGCTGCACCATGCTGCTCTCATGGGAGTGGATCATCATGTGCTTAGTGATGGACACCTTGAACTGGAACTCTTGGCGGCACAGGGGGCAGTGGTAAGGCTTTTCTACTGTGTTGCAGCAGTTGTGGTCCCTCAGCTTATCCACTGTGGAGAAGATCCTCTCACATTCTGCACACTCAAAACGTCCCTCCTGCTTCGACGCAGCGAGCTGTTCCTCCTTCTCTTTATGTTCGTTTCTGTGTTTAATGAGGCTGCTGCGGTGCTGGAAGGTAAGGCCGCATTCTTTACAGGTGAGGGGCGTGAGCTCGTCCTCGTGTGCGTGGAAGTGGCGGTGAAGGTTGAATGTCTCGCGGCGGGTGAACCTCTTCCCACACTCCTTGCACACCAAGCGGCACTTTTTGGGCTTGGTGTCCTCTGCTCGGTCTGCTTCTTCATCTCCTTCAACCACCTCCTCTATCCCGTCCACCTCTCCCACCGGCTCCTCAGCCGGCTTCTTCTCTGTGCTCCTCTCATCAGGATGTGAGGTCAACTCCTCTTGAATCTCATCTGCATCATCTGTACTGTCATCATCAACATCTGCATCCTGCTGCACCCCTCCTGTACTCTCTGTAACATTACTGGGGTCTGCAAGAGAAAAGCACATCAAAATAATAACTTAGCAAACAGAAACAACCAGTAAACAACCTATGTGTTGTTTACCTAACAAACAATCCCCAACTATCACAGCCATCCATCTCAAGTGCAAATCTCAACCCACAGTGCAGGATGCTAGCTGATTTTGTTATGGTGATTACATTAGCAGAGTTTGTAGTGTGCATTTAGCCGGTAGTGAGAGCAATAGCCCAGGTTAGCCTGGGGGCTAAAGCTAACTGTAAAATACATTAACAACGTTAGCATACCACACTTATCATTTTCCACCCTGTGTGTTTTCGCCTCTTCATCGTCGTCTTCGGTTTCGGACCAGTCGAAGGAGCGCTGGTCGCCAGCAGGAGCCTCGGCCATTTTTTCAGCCGATGTTAGGTCCTCCGTTGAATTACATGTCGTTTTTTCGGCTCCAGCACCGGACTCGACACTAACCTCAGAATGGCTGGCAATACCACCGCCGTCGTTACCAACACTGGCTCTCCGCTCATCGTCGGGGCTCGCCGCGGTTTTATTATCTGTCGTTTCATCCTTCTGATTTGAGCTGCATCCCGACTCCACCGCCTCGCCTTTCTCCCCAGATGTTTCCACCTCCTCCGCAGGGGATTTCTGTCGTTTTGGAGACTCCGATGGGTCTACGGCGGCCATGTTTCACCCATGCACCCCCTTGTCCAGAACACACTAGGATCATGCTAGCCAGCCTGAACAAGGAATGACATTTCCGGTCGGTGCTTTCAAAATAAAACACCTATCACCAACAACCAGCTGTGATTCATCATTTAAGAGAATATAATTCCAAGTCTTAAATTATAAATTCCCTTTTCTGCCACTGCTGAGACTTTGTTGTTCTACACACCAAACAATCTCTTTACAACATGAGTAAACTTCATAATAACCATCAGAGCTACTTTTTACACGCTATGTGACAAATCCACAAGTGATCAGCTGGATTTATTTGCAGTCCATGTCTGACTTTTATTAAAGTTTAGTTACATTTCATCGGAACATTTCGCTATCTACAAAATATAGATTGTGCAAAACTACGTAGATGATGGCCATATGCTGTTTCTTTGCAACTATCTACAAACACATCCATCATACTGCATGCAAGATTAGAATAAATAGCCCCTACATACTTATGTATGCTTTTTAATTCCACCAGAAACATATGAATTAAAGTTTGAAGCCTACTGTGATGTTTATGCCGGAAGGTATTTTTGTTTTTCATCAAAATCTGTAACACTGTTGTCTCAAAACTCACTGAACAGAACACAGTCTAACTTTATTGTCCGACCAAAGCTGGAAAAGTCATACTTCTCCATGAAACTGTTAAAAAGCACAAGCATACATTAGCAGGAAATTACAATAGCTGTATAACTACAATATATGGTAACAACTGCAGATTACAAGTACTTTATGACAATGTGGTTAGTGTATCAGGAGAATTTAGACAGTACTGAACTAGTAAGAGCATCATGAGCTTTGCAGCTCGGCTGCAAAGCATGTACAGTGACATGCATATTAAACATCAGCACCTACAGTATGTTGTTGTCCAGGTATTGAAAGTCTCATGAGTGGAGCTGTCACTCCACAGACCAACTGTTTTTCCAGGAAGTCTTTAAGCGTATGTCTGAGGAACCAAGCTAATGTTAAGGCCACCTGATTATCTCATTTTCTTATCTGCTTCAGTCCTCTCTGAAGACAAACTTAAGTGCGAGATGATTTTCTGATTTCAAGTGCGATGTAAAACTCCAAGTAACATTATTTTTACAGAAACACTGCCAATAGAAAAAAAGCATAATTTTATGTCACGTTTTGAAACACCAAATATGCATGATGTGCACTTTGAGCTTCTAAGTGCTTTCTCCTCAGCGCCGTCTCCTGCGCCTGTGATCGACAGCCCTTCCTCGCCGTGGCCTCTGCACACTGCCGTTTGTGTTTGGGGGTGGATCAGAGGGAAAAGTGCCATGTACGTCCGGGGACGATGGTGCAGGAGCCACCGCCACAGCTGATTGATTATTCGAATGCTGGGTGACTTGTGGCTGCTGCTGTATTTGTGTTTGGTGCTGCTGTGACTGTGGCTGTACTACATGTGGCTGCTGCTGCTGCTGCTGCTGTTGTTGTAGGTGTGTTTGCAGTGGCGCTTCAATCCGCTGTTGTTGCTGCTGCTGCACTGGTTCTGTGTTTTGTAGCTGTTGCTGCTGCTGCTGCTGAGCTGGCTGTGGCTGTAAGTGCTGTTGAGATGTTTGTGATTGGTGTGCTTGTTGTACACGGTGTTGCTGTGGCTGAGGTTGTTGCTGGGCTTCAAGCACTCCTAACAGCCTTTGTAAGAGGACATTGTTTTGTTGTAGACTGACTGCTAACGCCTCTTGTGAAGCGACAAGTGTTCTCATGTCCTGCCTGAAACCTTCCCCAAACTCCCGCAGGCTCTTTTCTACCCGATTTCCCAGTTGAATTGCTGCTTCCCCTAGCCCTCGTAGCTCATCTTCAAGCCAGGAGCTGCGCGGAGGGGCTTCAAGAGGACCCTGCTGCGCTCCAAGTGAAGGCTGAGGACTACTGGGCTGAGGGCTGCCATTGAGGAAAGGTGCACTGTAGAGTGGGGAAGGAGGCAGCCATCGCTCTGATGGAGGGGGTGGTCCTATGCCCAGACCAAGTCCTAAACCCAATTTGTCTTCCATGCTGTTTTCTACTGGCTCGCACTCAGATTCTCCCATCTCTCTCTCACGCTCAGGATTGTCCTCATCTTTTTCCAGACCATCTCTCTCTGATCCTTCCACTCCTACACCTGCAAAAAAAAGATGTAAGCAGCCACAAATAGATATAAGCTACATCTATAGAATCTATAAAGAAATAACCAATTGGACAAATATTTTTTTACCTGTATCAGAGTCAGGGAAACATGGAAAACTGGGCTTTGGTCTGTTGCTTTGCTTCTGCCTGGCTTGTTGGAGCCTGGGGCTAGTCTGGGATGGACGGCCAAGCATCGAGGCTCCCCTGCTGGATGGCAGGTAACAGCTGCGATGGCGAGCGTCCGCTAGCCTGCCCCCGTTGCGTCTCTTCAGGTCATCCCAGCGCTTCTTCACCTCTCGGAGGGTGCGTGGGACCCTGGACACGGCGTTGACTCTCTCTAGGATTCCCGCCCAGATGCGCTCTCTCTCCCGCCGCCGCAGCCTCCCCGCAGGACCAAAGAGTTCTCCTTCACACCGAGTGACTTCTGACACTAACACCTCCAGCTCTGCTCCACTGAAACGACTCTTTCTTTTTCCTGCACCGCCAGCAGCCAGTGCAGCTGACATAGCTCTGTCTGAAGAGAGAGAGGTGAGAGAACAAAAAGGGAAAGGAAAAATATCAAGTGAAGCTAAATATAATGTGTGAGGAGGAGAAATGTGTCTTGTTGCCACTCTGCTAAGCCACAACATATTCAACTATTACTACTTTTGGAGAGGCATGGAGCATTAAGAGCAAAAGTTATTTTAATTTAGGTTAGTCTTGTGATTATATTGGAGGATTAAGTGTTCTCTTAGGAAAAAAAATAGTGTAGCTGTTGGCATAAATATGATATATATTGGTGCATATCCCGGCTCTGCTTTTCCACGCTGCTGATAAAATCATTTAATGAAATAATTCTGTGTGTGCTGCTCCCATTCGGAGCAGAAATGTACAACTGAACAAGAAAATACACAATCCGATATCTCATAATGATCTTAATCTCATTCAGCCTTACTTTGTTCAATGGACAGGAGGTCGTCTGAGGACATGCCGGGTGCCATGATGTTCGGATGCACCACTACCACGTTGAAGGGGAGTCCCCCTGGTAGCCCGCTGCTCTGGTCACAGCTACCCTCCGAGTCCTCATCCTCCCTGGGGAAGCCGTTTTCTGAGGCTCCCCCTCCAAAGGGTCCCTCCGGAGACTCCACTTTGATGTGCATGGGAGGTGATTGCTCGTACAGCAGCCCCCCCTCCTCGTAGTACTCAGTCATGGGTCAGATCTGATTTACAGCAGAACTGACTGGCGGGCCAATTCTGATACTGGCAGCTGCTGCCCCATTAACACAAGTTCAAGGTGTAGCTGAACCTACTGCTACAGGCATTGCAACTCTTCAGTATACTGTATCAGATTATTATGAACCTGCTTTGGCTACAGCTGCCACACTGATTTCTTAGGAAGTATAGAGCTAAAGTTTCCTTAAATACTGTTTTTAACAGTATGATTAAAATGAATCAAGTCATTGTTGCAGCTTATTAAGAGATACAATCATATTGTCTGATTAGAGCCTCACAATTAGAGACATGTATGGCTAGCTACAGCCACTTAAATCCATTTCTGTCATCTTTATTCACACTGATATGTTACTGAGAACATATACACACGGTGTAAACACACCTGGAGCAGGCTAAGAGCTACATCTACACGTCCAGCTGTTAAACAGTGAGATGCACCATCAAGGCAGAGAATCGCCTCCAGAGCTGAAATACAACAACAAAACACAACACTGCTTACAACCGTGAAGCATTATAACGTAGCTGTGTCTGTTTCTATCACACAGGTTGACTTCTATATTCTGTCGCATCGATGCGCATTTTTTTCTGCACCACATCCGCAATGGTTGCGCATTCCGCATACATTAGGTGCTGATCTTGCATTGGAGCTAGCTGCTAGCTAACAGGCTACCACAGTCTGAGGTGAAGCTGCCGCCTGAGCCGCCGGCGACAACTGAGCAGACACGACGAGAAAGCAGAAGCTGTTGTGTTTCTTACCTCATGATAGCTGCACATGGGAGGCAAAACAAAACCAAAACACAATTGGTGCAGCTGTTAGCTCAGCAGCCGATACACAAACCGAAGAGCGTCGCGCAGTATTGACGTCACCGAGGGGGCTATGTTCAGGACCAATCAGAGTTGCGAGACGTTGAGCAGATATATCTTTATGATACAGGTCCTACATTTTATCACGGTTAATACAGAGGAACTGATATGTAGGCTGAACAGAAGATTCATGGGAAGGAGCCTGGAAGGATATTGATAACTGTCTTATTGCTGCAACTCAAATTAATTAATTCAAATTAAAACTAGAGTCTTCAATCAGCTGAGCATGCACAAATATGACATTTGTCTCAAGGTAACACATAGAGAATAAAGTCTCAGATTATGAATTACTACTTGTTTGGTTTGAAATGAATGACTACAAACTCAATCCAACTTTTATTTTTGTAAACTCAGCACACTTTAAACCCTAGGATCATTTCATTAAATGAAACACCTCTGTCACTGTCAGACTTAATTTCTTTAATCAAGATTTTGGCTTCAGATTGTTATGAAAACAAGACAATTGTTAGTTTTGGTCAGCGGCATATCTTTCTGAGACCCGTGTCCTCATATGAGGACATCGCATTTTTGGTTCCCTGCACCTTGTACTTCATTTTGCTTAACTTAGACCTGTTGTCCTCGTACATGGACACTTTTTTGTGTCATCTAATGGTAGTAAAAGCACAATACACTAATCCATGCAAAAACAAGATAGCAGCCATCTCTGCCAAGTCAGTCATCAGCTGATCCTAACACAAAAGTGGACAAGGTACAAAACCTGATCACCTTTTATGGTTGAAACTTGTTTATTTATGATTAATAATGTTTGTAGTTTGACATGGCAACATATTCTTAACCAATTTTAGCAACAGTAACAAGCTAAGATGCTGTTAATTAGGAAGTAGTTGTTTGAGGACATTGGGAAATTATTATCGTCTGTTTGAGGACATTGAGACTTATCGTTGACAAGGTGTCGTTTTTTTAATACTTATCAGATCCTGCTGATCCCGAATAGCAAGGAGAAATTAAAAATGCAAACAAAAGTTCAGGTCTCAGGAGGATATGGTAGCAAGGATGGGCCCCAGTACACACTATTATGACGGGCCCCAGTGTCAGACTTTGCATCGAAACAGCAACTGCATATTTTATAATATTGTCACATGATCAAATACAGAATGAAACGCCTCTGTCAGGAAAGGTATAAATAATTGTGTTGTTTTAAATCTGGCACACTAAGTTTTTATCTCAGCATATAGAGCCGATTCAGGTCGTAAAACAATATCTAGATTATACAAGATGTAAGTGGGATAACATATTTTATGTAAAAGAAAAGTGGGAAAGTGAGGGAAACTTTGAAATATCAAAAGAGGAGAGGGAAAACGTAAATGACAAGCTATGGAAATCTGCCAACTCATTGTCTTGGAGAGAGTTTAACTAGAAAAATATGGTCAGATACTTTATAACACCAGCAACCAAACAGTCTAAGTTGAAACAGACAGCATGCTGGAGAGGTTTGGATGCATCACTACCAAACAGACTTTTAAATCTCCAGTTCATGTAAAATCACGAGTCATAGGTTTTAAGGTCCAAGTCAAAGTGGCAGTCTTTTTTGATTTTGTTAAATTGAGTCTAAAGTCATCAAATTTTTGACTCAAGTCTGAATCAAGTCCGAGTCATGTGACTTGGACACCTCTGATACTCATCTGTTTATGTTTAATGTCACTGCAATGTTATAATTATAATTAATGTAATAAAAATACAGCCTAAAATTAACTTAAGTGTAACCTTAAACATTACAAATGATGATGATCCACCTGTGTCTATTTTTTAATCAGTATTTGATATATATGTATTACCACTTCCATTTAAAGCATAGGTAGTAATATAAAGGAAGCAGGGCTGAGGCGGGTTTATGTATCTGTCATCTTAAAACTGACTGACTCATGGAAATCCATGTGTTTTTCTTTTTGACCATGCTGCTCTTTCCCAGGTGGGATAATATTTAATCATTGTGCAAGGAGCATGGAAAAATCCTTGAGAGAGAGTCAGATAAAGTGCAGTCTGCCTGTATATAAACCCACCGCACCTGCTCCTGTTGTGTGTGGACTCACAAGGTGCATCATGAAGTACTTCATTCTTCTCGCCCTGTTCGCTGCAGCCTGTAAGTTCTTGAATATTTTGTTTGTGGTGACAAAAACTGATTTTTTTGCTTGTGTGTTCATGAGTTTAAGAGGTGGGAAGGTTTGAAAGCTCTAGAAATAGTTACAGCTCACTGTGTGTGTTACAGATGCTGCTCCCATTGAGGATGACAAGATTGTTGGAGGCTATGAGTGCAGGAAGAACTCTGTGGCCTACCAGGTCTCTCTGAACTCTGGCTACCACTTCTGTGGAGGCTCTCTGATCTCCAGCACCTGGGTGGTGTCTGCTGCTCACTGCTACAAGTCGTAAGTGTTATTTCAGTTTACGTTCGACTGACTGTGCTGTTACAGCATAAAGCTGCTGGTAAACAGACGAGTTGCCTCATTACAGGTGTCACATGTAACCTAACCCTCGTGTCTCTCTCTGCAGCCGCGTCCAGGTGCGTCTTGGTGAGCACAACATTGCTGTCAATGAGGGCACCGAGCAGTTCATCAACTCTGCTAGGGTCATCCGTCACCCCAGCTACAACAGCCGCAACCTGGACAATGACATCATGCTGATCAAGCTCAGCAAGCCCGCCACCCTCAACAACTACGTCCGCACCGTGTCCCTGCCCTCCAGCTGTGCTGGCTCTGGCACCCGCTGCCTGATCTCTGGATGGGGCAACACCAGCAGCTCTGGAAGTCAGTAACACACTGCAGTCACATCTGGAAAATATTTTCTTACTACATGCTGGGTATGAATATTTACATGTATTGTCTGTCTTCCTCTCTAGACAACTACCCTGATCGTCTGAGGTGCCTGGATGCCCCCATCCTGAGCGACAGCAGCTGCAGGTCCTCCTACCCTGGACAGATCACCTCCAACATGTTCTGTGCTGGATTCCTGGAGGGAGGCAAGGACTCCTGCCAGGTACGAGCTAAAGTCATTATCACTGTTTCTTACAGTGGACACACCAAACGTCACAACACCTCTGCTCACATGTTGTCCTCTCTGTCTGCGTCCTATCAGGGTGACTCTGGTGGCCCCGTGGTGTGCAACGGTCAGCTGCAGGGTGTGGTGTCCTGGGGTTATGGCTGCGCCCAGAGGAACAAGCCTGGAGTCTATGCCAAGGTCTGCAACTACAACTCTTGGATTCGCAACACCATGGCCTCCAACTAAAGTCGCTTTACTAGATGGAACTTTAATCTGAGGCGTCTCTTTCTATGACAGCTGCTTCAGGAAAATAAACTATAACATTAATGTCACTCTCTGTTGTTCCTTTTTTTGTGTGTTGGATAAAACAGATTTACATATGTAGAAAATCAGCAGGAAGGAAAAGAAAAGAAACAGTAATCTCTATCTAAAATTAATAGAAAATAAATATATAAAAAATTAAATTAAATTAATTAAACTAAATAAAATTAAATCAAACTAAATTAAATTAAATTAAATTAAAATGGAGAAATCCTACATCAATATAAAAAGTAATAAATTTACTCACCAAAAAAAAAAGCTGCCACAAAATGAATACTTTTCCACAAATATATATATATATTTTTTTAAAAAGCTAATGAAATAAAAATGAAATTATATATGTTTCTGTACTTTCACAACTAAAATGCAGAGTTCAGTACTTGCCATTTATATTTCGGTTGTACAAAACAGTTAAACATCAGATTTTGAGAGAAACGACAATTGAAAATGTATTATTTCATAAATAAAGGTACATTTTTTATGTACCTAAGAAGAACATGCCACTTCACGCTACATCAGCAGAGCAAAATCATCATTACAGACCCCTCTCACCTTGTCACCAACCCTTTGAACTGTTGCCATGTGGCAGCCGCTGCAGAGCTGTCAAAACACGATCCACCTGACTCAGATACAGTTACTTTCCCACAGCCATCAGCACACTAAATAAATCAAACATCAAATAATGTTTACTACTGACATTTTGCCATCCACGAAGCACTTTGCTGCACTTTATATTTATCTATGTATTGCAATTTTATCCTCACTGAATGTCCTGTGTCTTTTGTTTTATGTTCTTTGTTGGGATTCATCACTTGGGTGTCACAGCTAATTTCATCGTGCTCCTATGCAGTGACAATAAAGGCTCTATAGATGTTGCTGACATCAGTAGAATTCTACATAACAACCAAAAGTTACTGGGCACCTTGGATGATAAACACACCTTGATTTCATCATGCACTGGATGTACATTTACAACATAATAAAACTGTTATTCAGAAATGTTAGGAATGTTGGGATATACTGGCATTGCCAATAACACTGATATTTAAAAATGGAATACTGATCTCATGCTAATAATACACCTATGATGATAAAGTGTAAATAATCCAGCACTTCTTATCATTTGTTTCTTTCCGTTCTCCCTTTATCTCCCTACCTCAGCACCACCTGGTTGCATTTTTCCATCCATTAAGTGTAATCTCTTTTTTTTTTTTTTTTTAAATACAATTTTGTACAGTTATGGTTGAAGACTCTCTCTCCACCTCCCTGCACTCGGGTTTTGAGTGTAATTTTTCTGCCAAAAAAGAGATATAACACAAAATAAACAAACTTAATGATGAACATGTCCAATAGCATTATTGTTTGTTTTTTTTACATTTTTCTGTAGGTATCATGATAATATTGTTATCCTGAATTCTTTTGGTCACAATAACTGTGTATTGAAGCCTGATCTCGTACCAGCCCTGCTGCATGTGTTTGCTTCTGTACACCAGCGTGACAAAAGAGGTTAATAATAAATATGAAAAAACAGAATTGTACATGTAGATTCAGTTCATGTGCCACCACAACATTAACAGCTATTTAAAAAACATTGCAAACAGCAACCAAAAAATATTTGAGCCCAAGTATTTTACTCCTTAACAACATATAGAAATGAACCGCATGATTAATAACGTTTGATAGTATCAACACAGAAGTAATTAGTTGTATTTTTGCAATTTTACTGCATTAAAATAGACAGTTTTTGTCAATCTGACATGATACAGGAGGATTAACAGGAGCCAGGAAAATAAATATCTTTAACTGGAAGTCTGAGTGAAAATACAAACATCATAAATGAAATAAAGACGGCTTACAGAAACTGTTGATATTAAAGTTTTGTATGTGGAAGTAATGGACAAGCCATTGACAAATAAACAGGCATTTTAAGGATGTTATAAACTGCAGCATGATTTCTCCAGTCATTTTAAACACATCAATAATGCATACGTTCCCAAACTCAGTGTACGTGACTGTTGGTTGGACTAAAGCTCACATTATCAACATGTTGGCTCTCGTCTTCCAGGTGTGTTTTCACACACGTTACTCTGTGAGATAAAGGTAAAAAATTGAAATGCGTGTCCTTGGCCAATCAGATAGCAGAGGGACAGAGTGGGTTTAAAAGGAGCTGCAGTGCAGCTGAGCTGACACCGAGGCTGAGACTGACTCCATCATGAAGGCTTTCATTCTTCTGGCTCTGTTCGCAGTGGCATGTGAGTATGAAGACTATACAGGTCTTACTTTTTAATGTCATTTTGAACATACTGTGTAAGAGTGAAAGGTTATTTACATTTTCTTTGAAATTTGCTGTCCTGTAAACTCATATTTAGGTACATTCTTTATTTCCATCAGATGCTGCTCCCATTGAGGATGACAAGATTGTTGGAGGCTATGAGTGCAGGAAGAACTCTGTGGCCTACCAGGTCTCTCTGAACTCTGGCTACCACTTCTGTGGAGGCTCTCTGATCTCCAGCACCTGGGTGGTGTCTGCTGCTCACTGCTACAAGTCGTAAGTGCAGACATTTGATTTGACATACATATATCAGGTCCACAGCCAAACTAAAACCACTTTTGTTGGTTCAAATCAACATTATTCTCTTTCAAAGTGCAGTGAAATCAGAAACACTGACTGCATCGTTACAGGTGCAGTGTCACATGTAATCTAACCCTCGTGTCTCTCTCTGCAGCCGCGTCCAGGTGCGTCTCGGTGAGCACAACATTGCTGTCAATGAGGGCACCGAGCAGTTCATCAACTCTGCTAGGGTCATCCGTCACCCCAGCTACAACAGCCGCAACCTGGACAATGACATCATGCTGATCAAGCTCAGCAAGCCCGCCACCCTCAACAACTACGTCCGCACCGTGTCCCTGCCCTCCAGCTGTGCTGGCTCTGGCACCCGCTGCCTGATCTCTGGATGGGGCAACACCAGCAGCTCTGGAAGTCAGTAACACACTGCAGTCACATCTGGAAAATATTTTCTTACTACATGCTGGGTATGAATATTTACATGTATTGTCTGTCTTCCTCTCTAGGCAACTACCCTGATCGTCTGAGGTGCCTGGATGCCCCCATCCTGAGCGACAGCAGCTGCAGGTCCTCCTACCCTGGACAGATCACCTCCAACATGTTCTGTGCTGGATTCCTGGAGGGAGGCAAGGACTCCTGCCAGGTACGAGCTAAAGTCACCATCACTGTTTCTAACAGTGGACATACCAAACGTCACAACACCTTTGCTCACATGTTGTCCTCTCTGTCTGCATCCTATCAGGGTGACTCTGGTGGCCCCGTGGTGTGCAACGGTCAGCTGCAGGGTGTGGTGTCCTGGGGTTATGGCTGCGCGCAGAGGAACAAGCCTGGAGTCTATGCCAAGGTCTGCAACTACAACTCCTGGATTCGCAACACCATGGCCTCCAACTAAATGGATGAATCGCCGAATGGGCAGCGTGTCCCACGTCCCACATGGATGACAAATAGGCTTTTAACACCAACATTAGTGCCCAAAGTCACTGTGTTCACACTGTAAAGTTGAGTTGTGTGTAATAAAACATATTTTCCATAATTTTTTTTGGCGTTTCCATGAATGCCTGTTTTTGAGACCTATAGAATGAACAGAAAGTTTATCATGGTAATGCAGGTACCAGGCAAACGTCTGAGTGTAGGAGTGGGGAAACAGGAAACAGACAACTTTGCACCCCCTTCAACCTCTAGCCTCTCGAAGTAGACAACCGCATTGTTTTCCATTTTCCTCAGAGCCTAGCAACCACCAACAACACTGGACACACTGCACTTTGTCTTACACAGTCGCTTTGGTTGTTCTACCATCCACCATTCCTGCTCCTGAGGACAGTTAACTGCAAAGAACTTAGACTGATACTTTTTGGTAACTTGAGGTTACGACTGACAGCTACCGGGGCAAACAAAGGCACTATCCTCTTCCTGTTGTGGATGCACAATAGTTCACACACTTCCTTTGCGCTGTAAATCAAGCCTTCATTTTCCTGGAAGGTCGTACCCAGTGGCAGACAGAATTGCATAGTGAAAGCGAGGCTTACAGGGACCAATCTAATCACAGATAGTGTCATTATCGTATAGCCATTACAGTGTACAATCAATGTTTACTTTACAATGACAAGTTAGGGAAGATACTTGTTTATTTCTGTGTGTCACACAAAGCTTAAAGCATTTAGAATAAAATAAAGATTTATGATAATCCTTGAACATAAATGCATTTACTTATTGCCATTTTTGGCAGGGCTAACACAACTCAATAAAATGAAGCTATATTCTGTATTTAAAACGTATTGTTAAGGATGTTGCTCACTGCAAATGTGAAATACAACACAACACACAACATTAACATGAAGAGAAGGCTGATTTCTCAGCTTTAGGAGAACTGCTCTTTGACGTTCTAATTTTCATTGGCATGAATTACAGCACAAAGAAATGGCTGATTCACAAATGTGGAAGTAGAATATAACATTGTCTGTATCTTTGTTTCCATAAAAGATATTCAACATAAATATCTTAAAAGACAAACATTTACAATGCTGATGTGATTTGTTTCCGTTTGTCACTGGTAATTTGTCTTGCAAAGTTTGAGACAGACACATTAAATCTCAGATGGCAAAACCAGAATCAATCTCAATCATAATTTTAATCACATTTTTACTGACACAAACTTTATGATGAAAGACTAATGTAAGTAAAAAAAAAATCTATTTTAAGACACATGAAACTGTACTTGAGGATGCATGTTAGATTTTTCCATTCCACCTAAAGAACATAGTGAGTAATATTTTGAAATTGTTTTGGTACATGAACGTTACTTTCATTTTCAAAAGTCTTACATGTTACTAATATGGTCTAAGACAGTCCAAAAATATTAGTAAACATGAATAACTCTCTCCCAAATCCAAAAACTAGTGTGTTAAAACTCAAATTTGTGATGTCATCAAGTATAAAATGTGGAGCTGCTGAATAGAAAGTGAATTGGGAAAGATGTTCTAGATGACACTGAGAGCACCCAGGGGAGTGTTCTCAGTATATGGGTAAGCTTTCTGTTTCATAACTGAGATCACTACAATAGACTAAAGCTCATTTGGGTTTAAAAAAGAAAACAAACATGCTGTGTGTCCATAAAATCAGTCTCCTGACTTTATAGCCTATGACATCACAAGTTTGAGACTTACTGCTGTTGTTTCTGGTTTTGAGAGAGAGTAGCTCATGTTCACAAATACTGACTGAACTTTCCTAGGCCATGGAAATAATATATTGGAATTTTTAATTTGGGTGGCGCTCCCTTGTAAGTGTGCGGCACAGACGCCACTCCAAATATAAACCATGTCCCACTCATTGTAGTGAAAGGAACATCTGATCAAAGTAACAACTTGTAAAGTCAAATTTTAGCTTTGAAAACAGTAACTCTCCAAAACGTGTCTCCCACTGTATAACCACCTTCATGTTAATTCTGATTGTCATTTTGATGCCATCTGCTGCTCCTGTGGATTCTAATATATGGACAGCACAGCTCTGTTGCCTCACAGCGAGAGGCTCTGGGTTGCAATCCACCAGCCAGCTAGGGCCCTTCTGTGTGGAGTTTGCATGTTGTCAGCGTGGGTTTCCTCCGGGTACCTCAGCTTCCTCCTACAGTCCAAAGACATGCAGGTTAATTGATGTCTCTAAATTGCCCGTTGGTGTGAATGTGAGCGTGAATGGTTGTCTGTCTCTATGTGTCAGCCCTGTGATAGTCTGGTGACCTGACCAGGGTGTACCCTGCCTCTCACCCAGTGTCAGCTGGGATAGGCTCCAACATACCCACGAACCTGTACCAGTAAGCAGTTACAGAAAATGAATGAATGAATGAAAACAAAGTTATGGGAACGTGGATTCCTGGTGTTTATCAAAATATTACAATACAGACAATTGTTGGATTAAATTTCTTTGTGAGCTATTGTTGCTCCATGAATAAGAAACATCTATTGCGCCTGACTATGATTTAGAAAAATGTATTAAGAAAGAAACAGACATTAAAGAAGAAAAATATTTCCAAGCCTGATTCCTTCAGATTCAAGGACCCAGTATGGCAGAGTCTGAGACAGAGATTAAGCTACTGTTACAATACTTGTTTTTTCTTACAATGAGAACAAGCAGGCCTTACATAACCTCCCAGACAACAATTACATTACTAATGTGAAGCAAAAATCTCTCTTTTGCACAAAATATATACATTTCAGCACTTTTTTTAAAAAAAAAAAAATTAAATTATCTTTTTATTATGTTTAAAGTCAACATATACAGAGTGTTATACTTTGTACACTTTTTTAACAATTGAAACAGTTCAAACTGGACAAACAGAAAAAGAAAGTAAGAGAATTAAAAATAGAGGTAAAGTAAAATAAATAAATAAATAAAAGGGGGGCGTGTAGCATAGAAAAAACATGGGGGTTACATTACAAATGATGTTCCATTATAACCTGAAGTCTGATCTATGTGGGCTAATGAAATCAATCCATCCTTTCCAGCATTTTTCGAGTTGGTCCATCTTGAGTCTTA
Organism: Epinephelus moara; assembly: GCF_006386435.1. Lineage (NCBI taxonomy): Eukaryota > Metazoa > Chordata > Actinopteri > Perciformes > Serranidae > Epinephelus > Epinephelus moara. The sequence continues at coordinate 21,268,755 of NC_065511.1, read as the reverse complement.
GAGCGAATGTTAGTTTTTCCATGACGTAAATTTCATGCAGCACATTGAACCAGTCTACTAGTGTGGGTGCTCTTTGATTTAGCCATTTTTTGTGATCGCTTTTTTACTGGCGACCAGCATTATGTTGAACATATATAATTTTGAGAAACCTAAAAGTTGGTGTGGCTTTTTATCCAAATACATAACTTGAAAACAAAAATCAATGTCACATCTTAATACATTTTTCATACTGTCTCTAATTTCAATTCAATATTGATGAATCACAGTGCATTCCCAAAACACATGAAAGTGATTTGCTCTGTCTGTCCCACAGCCTCTCCAGCATGTTGTCTGCCTCCCCCCAGGGTGCTTGAGTGCAGGTGTTAAAAAATATCTGACCCTGTTTTTCCAATTAAACTCTCTCCATGACAAAGAGTTAGTTGATTTCCATTGCATGTCATTAAATTTTCCCACTCCTCTAGTGATAGTACAAAATTTCCTTCGTTTTCCCATCTTTCTTTTATGTAAGATGTATTGGTCCCACCTAATTCCTGAAGGCAGCAATAAAGATTCTTAACACCCCTGCTCCAGATGTAGATTTTCCCAGATCATCTTTATTAATTATTCTTTCTGTATGGTGTCTTAACTGCAAATATCTAAAGAGGTCCTGGTTGATTATTCTATATTGATCCTTCAAGTTTTGAAAACTTTTAAGAGAGTTTTTTTTCAGAGGTCCAAATAAATATCGATCCCTCGCTGCTGCCACAACTTAAAGGTTGCATCCAGTCTGTTCGGAGTGAAGCCTGGGTCATAAGCCACCCACCTAATCAGTGAAAAAGGCTCCTTCTGCCCGTATAACTTCACCATTTTAAACCAGGTTTTAAGTGATACCTCTAGCCATGGGTTAGGCTTTGCCTCAAGATGGTGTTTTAATTCACTGTCCCCAATGATGGCCTGTAATGGGATTTTGCCCGAGCAATGGCATTCAGTGGTTTTCCATATAGCTGAACAGCTTGGGTCACAAATATGGATCAAGGGTTTAATCTGGGCAGCTTGATAATAAGTTTTTAGGCAGGGGAGAGCAAGGCCTCCTTTACACCTTGGAACCTGGAGTGTCTTGTATCTAACTCTAGGTTTCTTTCCCTGCCACAGAAATCTCGAAATCCACTTATCCCACTCAGCAAATTTCTTTTCAGGGATCTCCACTGGAAGTGACTGAAACAAGTAAAGCAGCCTCGGGAGATTTATGTGAGTTTAATTTGTAGCCTGATATTGCTACAAAGAACACCAGGACGTCGTCCGCAAAAAGCGCTATCTTACGTCCACCAGCCAATAAGATACCATGTATATTATCATTTTGTCTGATCATTTGACTTAAAGGCTCTATGAAGAGGGCAAAGAGGAGAGGACTAATAGGACATCCTTGTCGACAGCCACGCTCCAACTCAAAGGATGCTGAAAGGGAACCGTTTATTTTAATTCTTGCTGTTGGCTTGTTATAGAGACTCTGGATTGTCCGTCTTGCTGTTGGCTTGTTATAGAGACTCTGGATTGTCCGAATAAACGTTCTATGAAATTGAAATTTGTGCAGAGCGTTGTATAAAAAAGACCAACTTACAGAGTCGAACGCTTTTTCGGCATCCAAGCCAAATATGATTGCTTCAGTTTGTTCCTGGTTTATCTGATGGATCACATGTAATGTACGTCTAATGTTTTCTTGAGTTTGCCACTGTTTAATAAAGCCTGTTTGATCCAGGTGTACGATTTCAGGCAGAATTTGTTCCAGTCATTTAGCTAATATAGATGCAAAAAATTTGTAGTCCTGATTTAAAAGGCTCACAGGTCTATAATTTGAACAGTCCAGCCTATCTTTTCCCTGTTTGGGGATAACTGCAATAACTGCCTCTCAGCACTTTTAATGAAACATGAGTATTTGTGTCTATTTTCAAAAACTTTTAAAGGCCTTGATTATTTCCCTCAGACTGACAAAACCTTAAGGATTTCAAGGACCCATAGAAATACACAAAATCTGTTTATGCATGTGCTTGGCATGTTGGAACCAAAAGACATGTATGTAACATGTTGGCTCTCGTCTTCCAGGTGTGTTTTCACACACGTTACCCTATCAGATAAAGGTAAAAAATTGAAATGCGTGTCCTTGGCCAATCAGATAGCAGAGGGACAGAGTGGGTTTAAAAGGGGCTGCAGTGCAGCTGAGCTGACACCGAGGCTGAGACTGACTCCATCATGAAGGCTTTCATTCTTCTGGCTCTGTTCGCAGTGGCATGTGAGTATGAAGACTATACAGGTCTTACTTACTTTACTCCTCATTTCCTTTCCAAAGTCATTATAGGATTTTGTGACAGAAGGATTAGTTGCTTTAAAATTTATTTGAAAACTGCAGTTCTGCAAACATAAAATCTGGTCATAAATTCTCCATCAGATGCTGCTCCCATTGAGGATGACAAGATTGTTGGAGGCTATGAGTGCAGGAAGAACTCTGTGGCCTACCAGGTCTCTCTGAACTCTGGCTACCACTTCTGTGGAGGCTCTCTGATCTCCAGCACCTGGGTGGTGTCTGCTGCTCACTGCTACAAGTCGTAAGTGTTATTTCAGTTTACGTTCGACTGACTGTGCTGTTACAGCATAAAGCTGCTGGTAAACAGACGAGTTGCCTCATTACAGGTGTCACATGTAATCTAACCCTCGTGTCTCTCTCTGCAGCCGCGTCCAGGTGCGTCTCGGTGAGCACAACATTGCTGTCAATGAGGGCACCGAGCAGTTCATCAACTCTGCTAGGGTCATCCGTCACCCCAGCTACAACAGCCGCAACCTGGACAATGACATCATGCTGATCAAGCTCAGCAAGCCCGCCACCCTCAACAACTACGTCCGCACCGTGTCCCTGCCCTCCAGCTGTGCTGGCTCTGGCACCCGCTGCCTGATCTCTGGATGGGGCAACACCAGCAGCTCTGGAAGTCAGTAACACACTGCAGTCACATCTGGAAAATATTTTCTTACTACATGCTGGGTATGAATATTTACATGTATTGTCTGTCTTCCTCTCTAGGCAACTACCCCGATCGTCTGAGGTGCCTGGATGCCCCCATCCTGAGCGACAGCAGCTGCAGGTCCTCCTACCCTGGACAGATCACCTCCAACATGTTCTGTGCTGGATTCCTGGAGGGAGGCAAGGACTCCTGCCAGGTACGAGCTAAAGTCATCATCACTGTTTCTAACAGTGGACATACCAAACGTCGCAACACCTTTGCTCACATGTTGTCCTCTCTGTCTGCGTCCTATCAGGGTGACTCTGGTGGCCCCGTGGTGTGCAACGGTCAGCTGCAGGGTGTGGTGTCCTGGGGTTATGGCTGCGCGCAGAGGAACAAGCCTGGAGTCTACGCCAAGGTCTGCAACTACAACTCCTGGATTCGCAACACCATGGCCTCCAACTAAAGTTGCTTTACGGTCACTTCTTACAGGACAGAAAACTGTATGACCCTTTAATAAATGGAAAAATCAAAGACACCTCATGTATTTGACTTCTTGGCTGAGCATTGCAGACTGTACTCAAACTCATCACTTTGGTCTGAAATATTCAATACTCTGCAACAGCTCTTTCACTGGCTTTGAGGTAAAGAAGCCCCAAACACAGCTGTTTAGGAATACACATGACCTACTGTATCTGTCAGGATTCACTATCTTTATTCACAAGTTACTTTAAGGATCTCATGGTTATCTTACGTATAGAGTAAGTGTGCATAAATTCTGACCTAAAATGACAGACATAATCGCATATCAATACAAAAATGACCTTTATTGGTTTTAAGACAAATTATAGCATAAACTCATATACAACAGAGCAGGGTGTCCATCTGGGAAACATATTTTTTAAAGTTTTTTTCTTTTTCATGATTCCAACAAAATCCAGCCTGACACTGAAGCATGACAATGTAATATTTCAAAGGCAGTAAAAAGTAACAATGGATGTTCGATGTGCATTTGTTGGTGTATTTTCAAGAAAAATTTAGCATCACTTGGTTTCAGCCATCAGTATACAAGTCCATAATAGAGCAAAGTCTTTGACAAACGTGCATGAGTAAAGCTGATATTCACTTTAAAAGGTAAATACAAAATGCCGATACATGTCCTTGTTGGATACCAGAACGAAACAAATGTGAAATCAGTACAACACTTCCTCTGAAACATTCTGAACAGTTTCACTTTAATACGTTAAGAAAGGACCTGCAAGATTTGGATTGCGCACGTTTGATATAAAATTCACAATGGTCATAAAGCAAATGCACGTATCATGATAAGGATATAATTGGTCAAAATATACAGCGACTATTCAATTAAGTGGTCGTACTATTCATCGACAGACATGTTGTAAAAATAAAATGAGACAAGTTCTTTGTCATGTCTGCCAAAATAAATTTTCACAGCAATAAGAAGGAAATGAATTCAGTGTGACGTCCACCCCTCTCGTCAGGTCAGGGTACTTTTCCACGTTATAAAATAATGATGGCAGGAAGTTACAGGGCTCAAAATGTTTCAGTGGTTGTTTCACTTGTATAAATATTTTTTAATCAAACTTATTTTCCATTATCAGCCATTTACACACAATTTCTGCTTTCAAATGCTTGTTTTGTTGCTGATTATATTACGCCAGGGCTGGTTCTTACCAATAATCCAGTGAATGCACAAAATACTTGGGGCATCTTTCTGACAGTTTCTCTCTATCTGCATCTCCTCTGTTCTTCCTGATGGACAGAAATGTAATTACACAAACTAAAGAAAGGCTAGTGGCTTCTATCTGAGGGTGATAAACTACACGAAAAACAGAAAGTGTCCCTATTATTTTGCACATTCAGTGTCTATATTCAGAGATTGAAAACTGTCAGGCATGACAGGTTGAATACATGATTGTAAACAAATCCTCGTACTGTAGCAGGTGTGTAACAGACAATGTTTCTACATGTTCTAATCTAGGACTACAGAACCCCCCTGTGTGAAACACGATATATATATGACAGAAAAAAAAAGAGTTAATGAACAAATACGGGGCAATGTGTCTCCATCTAGGTTATTACAACTGGCCTCTGGCATGCTGCAAATAATGGTGATAAAGGTCTGAAATGGCAGGATATGCATCACCACACACGGCACACTTAACACCACCTGCAGACCCGTCATTTGATATGCTGGCATTTTGGCTTACGTGTCTTTTCACAGTTCTCAAAGGAGTTACAGGTTTTCCAAATGCATTTTCATCTACTCTGTCATGACTGGTTTCACTGTCTTGGATAAATGAAAATCTTGAATGTGTGGTGCTGGGACGCTGGGAAGTTTTACCCCAATCAAGACCCTGACTGTTGGACAAACCTTGAGTTACTGGGTCTGGATATTTGGATAAGGGGCTTAGAAGAGAGTCGTTTTCTTCAGGATCTGGACAAGATGTAGCTAGGTGTTTGTTTGTGGGAGGGCTTAACGTTTTCTTGTTGGACTGTGTAGCGTGTTCATCTACGGATAAATCGAAATCCGAATCCTTGTGTGTTGAGGAATGGCAGAGCTGGTGACTGAACAGCAAATCTAGAGTCTTGAAGCTGCACCTGCACTGCTCACACTGATAAGGCAGAAACACTTTCTTGGGCCTGACCTGAATCCACTGGAAATCTGGGTGCTCGCTCATGTGTTTTTTGTACGGCTCCACGAAGCGGAAACCTTTGCCACACTGAGGACAACTGAAGCGGCCGCGTCTCTGTCGATGGACTCTCTGATGATGCCACAGCTTTTTCCAGTCGTCTAGAGTCTTGCCGCAACAGGCACAGGTGTAACTCTGACCCGGGGGGTGAGTGAGCATGTGGGCTCGGAGTCTGCCCATGTGTCTGAAGAGTCGCCCGCAGCTTGGACATAAATATTTCCTGGGGTCCGAGCGGTTATCTAGTTTGTTTAACTTTGACACAAAGTGCGAGAGGTTGTGAGCCGGTATGACTGTGGACTGGAATGGTTTCTTTAGGTTTGTGGTGCGTTTTTTGCGGTTGGTCTGTGGTGTTTTTTTCTGTGGTTCACAATTAGCGCCTATGAGAGGAGCAGCTGAATTGATTCCAGTTGAACACCTAAGTGCAGGCACTGTGTACTTTATTAACGACACTGTCTCGTCCTCTTCTATCCTAGAACCGGAGGCGTGTCGCTCTCCTCCGCACTGAGTGCGATGGGCGCTAAATTCCGACATCGAAGCAAAAAGCTTGTCACAATACAAGCAGCGATAAAGCTTTGCACCGGTGTGGTCTCTCATGTGGCTGTTGAACTCCTGCAGATGGTCGAAAACATTCTTGCAGATGTGGCACGTGTACGTTAGTGAAGGCTTTACACGATTGTTAGGGTGCAAATCGTCGCTGCTTCCCGAAGGTCTACAAGTGTGATTTTTTGCATTGCTATAGTGAGTGAATGACTTTTCACAGCGTGTGCAGTTGTAACGTTTTACAGACCAGTGAGTCAGCTCGTGAACCCGCAAGAAATAGGCCTGACCGAAAGCTTTGCCACATATATCACATTTATAAGGCTTCTCCCCAGTGTGGACACGCACATGTCTAATAAGGGCAGACTGAAACCGGAATGTTTTACCACAGTACTGGCACACTTTTCTTTCTCTCTTCTCCGGAGAGACGGGTCTATGAAGTCCCTGATTGTTTCCATGGTCGTTCTCTCTGCTGTGTTTTTTAGATTTGTTGTTCTCGGAGTCCTGGTCCATCAAATGCATCTTCATATGAGCTGCGTACTCCGAGCAAGAGAATTTGATCTTGCAATACGGACATTTCTGATACATGTGGCTCTTTTTGTGCGTCTTGAGATGAAGATTTAAGTTGGAGTTTTTACTAAAACCTCTGCCACACTCAGGGCATTTGAAAGGTCGTTCTCCTGTATGAATGCGTTGATGGATGACGAACTGAGAGAGAAATTTAGATATATGACCACAGTAACTACATTTCAAGTGAGTTTTCCCCCGTCTTTTAGTGTGGCTGACATTTGCGTTGGCCTCCTCATCCCCGTCACCACAGTCTGTATTTGGTTGAGTGTCAACATGGCTCTCGGCAAGCTGCTCTTCCTGTAACACAACATTGCTTATTCTCCTCCTTCTCTTGCCGCCCCTCTTGCGCCTGAAAGTGCTTCGCTGACTGTTTGGACCCCCAGCTTTACCTGTGGCGTTGGCATTGCACTGTAAAGATTTAGGATTATTTAACTCAGGATTCAAATGATCCAGCTCTATCTCAATATTCTCAGCTTTTACAGCAGGGGGTGCTCCAGCAGATTTAGGTGGTTGTTCGGAGGACGTTACAGCATCCGTGCTAAAGTCTGCATTCTTCATAGAGTCAAGACTGCTTTTTGATTGTGACTCCTCACTGCCATTCATGTTGGCTGACTGTTTTATTTTAGGGTCATCACTCTGAGTGGGGCTTACCAAGTTTAAACTGCTCACACTGTCAGAAGGAATAACTTCAGGCTCAGTGGCTGGCTGGGAACTCAATTTTCTTTGTGGTGATGCACTTTCCATTTGTCCTGTCTGCTGGGAGAGTTGGCAGCTCTTTCCATCTGTATCAGTCTCTTGTTTGTCAGTGTTAAGTTCCACCTGCTTATCTGTCTCTCGACAGCCTGTATCGTTGCTCAACAGTGACGAGGCCTCCTGGGAAACATCCAGTCTGGACACCTTAGCTGGAACTTGCTGATCAGCCAGTCTAGTTCTTCTTCTTTTAACGCCTTGAAAGTTTAACGCATTACTATTTTCTGTGGGAGTCCCTTCAGTCTGCTTCGGGTCTACCTTGCTTTCAGATTCAGGCTTTCCATCCTGTATCACACTGTGATTTTCAACTCTACTCCTCAGGCTCCATGCAGGGGTGCTAACACGTTTAGCTTTAGCAAAAGACGCAGGAGAGGCAGCAGCAGCCTTAGCAACCAAAGCCCTGTAAGCTTCAACTTCTACTTTTGTTGGTCTTCCTCTTTTTCTCTTGGGCAGCACGGGGACATTGTTTTCTACTTTATCATCATTAGGCACATCGCTGTTGTGGTTCTCCAAGCATGTTGGCAGCGGTATTGTCGTGCTGATCTCCTTATGCTGAACTGCATCAAACCCAGCACAGCCTGGATCATTTCGGTTTTCAGTTAGCAGTGGTTTCACTTTACGTGGGCGCCCGGGTCTCCTGCGGACCTCCACAGGCTGTCCATGACTGTCTGTTGTAGAGCTGCACAAACTTGCAGGTGCCATTTCAGACTTTTCTTCCATCCCTACCTGAGTCGATATATTCTCACCGTGTTGGCAATTTGCTCCGTCTGCTGTTTCAGAGTTAACAAGGCCATCAGACTCCACGTGCCCCGATGGGTGGGATTCAGGTGCAGGTTGAGTCGGTTCTGTTGCTTTCATTTCTTCTCCCCACCTGGAGTCCAGGTCTTCCTCACTGCATATCTTTTCTTCAGGTATCTGTGGGAGAAAGGAAACTGCATGTGTCACAAATGTAGTCGTGGTACTGTAGCACAAGTCTCCTAAAATAGTAAGACAATAAAAGGCATGCAAAAACCAAAAAAGCAAACAAACAAAAGAACCCAAACTGTATCAACGAAAACCTTATTGCCTTTATAATTCGTTGTACGTTGTTAATGTCTATATCTATGTAGTAAAATCCTTTAACAGGTGCACGACAGACAACCACATGCGAATGTAAATGCATGCAGAATTAGAATATTACATATCTTGACTGACAGACATATCAAACTATATAATTCAGTCTGAATAACAAACTATCAAACAAAAAAAAACGGAACAATAGTCCTTATACAAGCCCTCAAGTTTAAAAGTTTTTACACAAAAAAAAACACGCATCACTATTCCACTAGCAGGCTGCTCCAGGAATCGTGCGGTGTACTGTAACACAAAGCATCATTTTGGGGTGACTCGTCTATTTTTCTCTCTCACTAACTACCTGCTTGCAGTCCGAAGGAGCATGAATGGAACTGCGAGGATGCGACGCCACAGAAGTTAACTCAGAGACTGTATTTTGGTCACTGCTTCCTCTGCTGAAGGACATTTTACTCCCCATGTCAAGAGTCTGTGGACAAAACAGTCACATGGAGGCTGTAACTCATAACAACAGCAATGTGTAATCTTACAGTAGTGTGTACACTCACTGCATGCGCCGCCTATTTGCTGTGATAATTTAGAAGTGGTTGGCTGCATTACGATTGTTCAGAGGTAACAAAGCTCACCAACTCACATGAGGGATTCAAGCACAGGCGTTTATAGCAAAGTATGATGAAAATCTGGACCAGAGAGAGGACTGCTGACAGCAATAAAAAGCAATAAATACTCTACTTAAATAGAGTTCTGAGGGACTTTGCACTTCAGGTTACCAAATGCCTCACAAGTTTTCAAAGAGGGATACTGTACTATTCTCCTCTACATTTTCATATGAAGAACGTTTAGCTGTAGGCAATGGGATGATACGGAAATTTCATGTCACAATTATCCTGGTCAAAATGATTGCAATTCATGATATTTTCCACATAATTACAAAAAATATTACTGAAATTTAAAATTGTGTTAAAACATACGGGAATAACTTTAACTTTTATAAAGAAACAGAAATCTTAATTGCATCACAGATAGGACATGAGGATTTTTATGTTCATCCTGATAATATAAAATCACCATGATCAACTGCGAGCGTTTTTATTGTGATCCGTGATAAAATGTAAAATAAAATGCATCGTCCCATCCCTCGTTAGCACATTAACATTTTCCTAAAAACGCGCAGCTATCTTATAAATTATGATTCATAATATCAGAATAATCTGCCCGACTGTTTTTTTTAATGATAGAAAATGAGCTCCATCACCACCAGCTACAGCATTAAAATATTACTTACACATTAAGGCATGACATAATAATCCAATACCTCACACAGAATATATTAAAGTAACATAACACTCAAGGAAAGGACTATTCTGTTCAATGTGCACGTTAATTTTTGAAATATTTTGCTGATAATAGTTTTGCATTTCTTGTAATGGATAAGAATGCAATTAACAATTATTTTCATTGTTAATTAATCTGTCGATTATTTTCTTGATAACTAAATTAGTTGTTTGGTTTATATAATGTCACAAAATATTGACAAATGACGATCAGTGTTTCCCAATGCCCAAGATGACATCCTCAAATATCTTGTTTTGTTTAAAGGCTGCAGCTAACTGTCATTTTCATTGTCGTTTTATCTATCAATTATTTTCTCCATCAATCGATTAGTTGTTAGGTCTATACAGAAATCAGAAGCTATTCAGTTTACTGTCATAGAGCAGTACAGAAACCAGAAAATATTCCAATTTAAAAAGCTGAAATCACAGAATTTGGGCTTTTCTCCTCTTTAAAAATATCATTCAAACCATTTAATGGATTATCAAATTTTTGTTGCCGATTAATTAAGTAGTTAACAACTAATCGATTAATCGTTGCAGATCTAATTTGTTCAAAACCCAAAGATATTCACTGAAGAGTAAAGAAACCAGAACATATTCACATTTAAGAGGCTTAAATTAGATCGTTTTTTCTTTAAAAATGACTCAAACTGATATATTGATTACCAAAATAGTTGCTGATTAATTTAACAGTTAACAACTAATCGATTAATCGTTGCAGCTCTGGAAAGCAGTTATTGAAATCTGCCTTTTTTCTATATTCAAGTAAAACAAGTGCATGTTTGCTCTGTTCATAACAGACCACACGTTGCACAGACTTTACATCTAGTCACTCCTGAACCTGTGGGACACACTCTAGACTCAAAGTATGGTGTCAATAAGTTTGCAAAGCACCTGGTTGTTGCTTTAGGTGCATATAACAGCTAATGCAAAGAAATCCACAGTGTCTTGTGTGGATGTGCAGTGGCTGCTGCTAATGTCAGCCCGCCTCTCATCTCCCCTGCAGACACACTTCATGTGATGGAGTCTCTCTGATGCTCACAGCAGCTAATGGCTTTTGATTTCAGTCACACACAAACCCACTGAGACATAACCGCGTCCTAACAGGTCACACAACATGTATTTATAACATATATGACCGAAGAGTCAGCCTGAGCATGCAGCTACCAGTTCAACTATCATCAAAAGCCACCAGCAGCATGACTAACAATGTAGGCGTTATCTTTAGGTAGGCCACATTGCTAGCTCTGCTCATTAAACGTTACAGGCCACACCAACCTAACGCTAACCGCTAACTGCAATGTCAGCTCGTGTGACTGTCTTTATAGCTGCAAACGCCTGTGTAGGACATTTCTCAACAGCGGTAACCAAATGTGATGGGTGGTAGTAAACACAAACTGCTTGCCTGCGTGGGAGAGAGTCAAGACTGGTCTCTGCGTAGCCATTCACTGACCGCTGCTCAACTAGCTAGCAGTGGCTAGCTCAAAGCTAACATATGCGCTGTCGTTGCGTGGCTGTTTGGCACTTTTTACACGCGTGCATTGGTCTGGGAGTTGATCTGTTAATGTGGACCTGGCTTTCTCCTCCTTTCAGAGCAGTTTGCAGCAGTGAGCCACTCGATATCCACGCACAAAGCCAACCGAAAAAGTGTCAATCACGGCGAGCGTACACAGTGGGTACTTCAAGTGCTGTGGGAAAATTGTCGATCGTGAGTTGTTCAAAGTAGTTGACAAAAGTGGATAAGATGATAGGTGAGTGTTTTGGTGATATGTGCAGTGGTGGAAAATAAATTATATATTTTAAGTACATTTACTTTACAGTTTTGAGCTACTTGTACTTTACTTGAGTATTTCAGTTATCTGGTACTTTTTACTTCTACTGCACTACATTTAAGTGGTATATATAATGGAGTAATTTTTACTCCATTACTTTTAAGTGGCATATAATAGTCATTTTTACTCCACTACATTTAAGAGGCATGTATAATGGAGCAATTTTTACTCCACTACATTAAAGTGGTATATATAATGGAGTAATTTTTACTCCATTACTTTTAAGTGGCATATATAATAGTCATTTTTACTCCACTACATTTAAGAGGCATTTACAATGGAGTAATTTTTACTCCATTACTCTTGTCTGACAGCTGAGGTTCTAGTTACTTTTCAGATCAGGATTTACCCTACTCAACTGTATTTATTTAGCAGCTTTCATACAAGCATTAATCACAAAGTGCTTCACATACAAAACTGACACAACACAGGCAAAATAATAAATAAGTGAATAAATAAATTAATAAAAAATAAACACCAGAAATAAAATAAAGTAAAAGAAATACAATGATTAAAACTTAGAATTAAGGCTGTAATATTACTCCAAATTAAAAGCCAGATTAAAAAAAAAAAAAGATAGGTCTTTAATTTAACATGTAAAACATATGATCAGTTTATGAAATTATATTCTTATAAATTAAACTACACCAAATTATTTGTTATAATTAGCTTTACATTGCTAACATTAAAATGCTGCTTATACATAAATGCATTAATAATATTATTCTAATAATATACATTCATACATTCAGTATAATACTCTTGAGTGGGGCTAAATTACATCAGGGGTACCTCTACTTTTGATATTTAAATATATTTGATGCTAATAATCCTCTAAATAAGTAAGATTTTGAATGCAGGGCTTTTACTTGTAATGTAGTATTTGTATATTGTGGCATTACTAATTTAATTGGCTCTAATTACTTCACCCACCACTGGATATGTCTGTTGTGAGAAATATATCATTTAAGGACGGGAAGCTTGGAAACTGGAGGTGACAGGTAGACAAACTCCCAGCAATGTGCCTAACACTGCTTCTTATTTAGTTCAACACCTACAAACATCAACCACCCAAACGTATTTCTGTGCAGTTATCTTGTTTCTTCTACCGTTAGGTGCCTGGTTTTCAATTATCACGTTAGATTTAGAGATTACAAGCACTCAAACAAGACTTGAACGCCGCATCCACGTTTTTGAATATTTACCTCATCACAAATGGACAGACAACAGCACTTTGTTCCTGCTTTGAAATGGCCTCCCCTGCTGGAGATTAGAGCCGCGAGACAGACAATGGCTCATGAATGCATCACTGAGGAAAAGATGCTTTCACTGTCATTAAGTGAGAATTAAGATGCAGGAAAAATTAAGAAATTAGGCACTAAATCATTAGATAATGGAAACAAAGTAAATTAAACATAGCATTGTGGAGGACTGTTGGTTTAAATAATAGTTGTTTGTTGAGCTGTAAAAACAAAAAGTTGATTCATCATAGTTTTATTTTTCTGACACCAAATCAAACACTCCACAAAATACCAATATGTAATAGACACAATGGCATTGTTGCCAAATCTGTTATTTCTTTTTTAAAATTCTGTCTTCATTTCATGATTCGTCACTTATTTTACTGTCACACCATCACCATATTCTTACTTCATTACTGTAGTTGTAAAGCATTGTTAACTGCACACAGCTATACACTGTCATTAACTGAAGTATTTGCACTGCTGTCAGGTGAAAAGCACTTTACATTCAGTCCATTTATCATGTGAATGACACAACATGCTGCAGGATCCCATGAACACACACACACAGAGTTTGAAAATATAGTTTAATACAACATATACTGTAATCTTAAAGTCTGACAAAGCTGGTAAGAACACACAAGGTATTGTGGTCAATTCCCACAGCCTCACAACACATTCTGATCATACTAAAAACATAATTAAAAAAGAAAAACAAACTATAAGACCATACCTGGTTATCCCACCAAACATGGGTAAACCATGCACATACATTTTCATTAATGAACTTTACTGATTTACATTTTCTATTATGATTGCAGGGGCACCATTATTGGAACTGTTTACAGAACTGACAAAAAAATCCAGCTTGATAAGGAAGCGTGTTTGTTGTCGCTATTCATCCGACACTTTCTTATCTTTAATAGTTTGGAGAAAGCCAGAAAGCATCGTGTTCCTGCGCAGTTAACCTAACAAGTTGATGCTGTTCAAACAGGACTGACTTTATGCACTTGGTCCTTTATAAACATAAAACGTGACATGCAAACTGTATGTGCAGCTCTTGTTTGGTCAAGTCTTAATAGGGACAGACGAGGTTACTTGGTAAATCATCTCAGCAGGTTTGTCTGGTCCGCTTTCAACTATGTAGCAATCATCCTCCATATCTACTTCTGTTTTCCCATTTACAGGAACCACTCCTTGACCGACAGCCATGACTTGGTTTTTCATTGCGTTACCAGGAGAAGGAATCCCAAATTTTCGCTCGCCATTCATCTGGGCAGGAACTGAGCTCACCACTGGTGTCACCCTCTTTATTCTGTAACGCTGTTTGCCACCTCGCACGTGGTGTGCCATAAACTCCTGTGCTTTGATACACTTGTGCCTCTGTAGCAGCTGAGCAGTTTCAAAAGGAAGATGACATACACGACATGGGAACCCACTTGATGCAGAGGATGTCTGCAATGCTCTGCTCGACATACCTGATGCAGAGTTTGAGAGCATCTTGAACTGCATGGAGGAAGTGACAAGAAGCCCCCGACTGCTTCTGTTGGATGCACTGGGATTTGGACTCTGATTCATCGATGGAAAGGGGGCGATGATATAAGGCTTGGATGCACTGGGACTCTTCACTTGCAGATTCGGAGAGGCACGAAAGCCCTGATTGTTTTTACTGTATGCAATGAATTTCTGATTTTTCAGCTGCAGGTTGGGAATAATAAGAGGTGCACGACTGCCATTACTGGCTGCACTGGGACTCTGTTTTTTCCCCCGAAACCTAGGCCCTAGGATACGCGGACTCCTTGATGTACTGGCGTCATTTTGTGTCTTCATCTTCAGTGGCTTCGCAGTGATGAGTCTGAATTTGGTAACAGGGTTGGGTCCCTTACAAACATGGAAGCGAGGCACCATCTTCTTGCTGGAGAGCAGCAGCCCACATCCTATACAGCCAGAAACTTTGTCTGTGACATGAGAGCTGTGGTGGTGGACGAGATCAGTCTTTGTCATAAAACCCTGCCCACATTTGCCACAAGTGTAAGGCTTGGACTTGTTAAATTTCCGCACCGTTTGCAACAACACGACAGGCTGGTAAAGTGTCCAAAGATCTACTGTTGGTGCACCTACACCTGCAAAAATATTCTGCATGTCTTGTTCATTGCGGACAGGATTTGGGAGCAAAGATGATTGTGACCCGGGGTGGTAGAACTGAGGCACTTGTGAAATCTGCGCAGACTGCATGGGAACTTGTGGCGTATAGGCTGATGTAATGGATCCTTGCAGCGTTGGCTTCATTGGCAAAGAGACTGATGATGCATTGTTCAATTTAGGTGTCTGCCAGACGACTTCACCAGTCTGTAGTCTTTTCAGCTGCGCCTCCTCTTCAATGCGCTTCTCAATTCTGCGCTTCCTTATTGTTCCATGATCAAGCACTTGGTGCCCTGGTTCATGGGTAGTGCTGTGCTCCAGCATGTCTTTGTATTCAGTGAACTCAGTTCCGCAGGAGCAGATGTGACTTGCAGCAGAACAAAAGTGTTCCTCCAGGCATTTCCGATTTGCAAATATCTGCTCACAGCTGAAGCAAAACCGTCCGGCGTTCATCAAGTCTCTGCCTAGACCGTCCTCCAGGACATTGTGCAGTTTTTGCATTCCTCTCTCCATCATCAGGCCGGTCATGGACGTGTTCACTGTTGTTCACTGTAGGGTCCTCTGCAGCACCTTTCCTGTTGGAGACAGGTGTTGGGATTAATGCAGTCATATAGAGAATATGGCTAAAATGGCCATATGTTAAATCCGGTTATACCTCATCATTTAATAGTGACTCACGAGCTAGTTATGCTAAACGCTACATGAAATGATGTGCTAACCAAAGCAGAGACGACTGTAATTTATAAAAATCACTCACAGCTTTCTTTGAACATTTGCTCGTCTCTAAAAAGGAAGTCTAAACTTCTGACATGAGCAAATAAACTCTTCCCGATATCATTTTTTACTGTAACGTTACAGTACAGGCTTTGACATACATACTGTAACGTTAGCGTCATCCATCTAATTCATGTGGTGGCACAATACTATTCTTCAATAGTGCTTAACATTTGCAAAAATACGTTAGCGAGTCACGTTTAACATTTTACAACGCTGATATTTTGCTGAACGCGCCTTTGCCTTGCCATAAAAACCTAACGTTACCATGCTAACGTTAGCCTCAGCTAGCTAACGAACAATAACGTTAGCTTACCTTCACATGAATATCAGAGTTTCGCCGTATAAATATTCAGGTAATATTATATCCTTGCAATAAACTGCAAACAGCTTGTCGATTGACGTTTTGATAGACATTCACGAGTAGACTGATTTGCCGGTATTTTACAGGAGTGGGTGGCAGTTAGCTTGTTAGCCACACCGAAAAGCGGAGCACAGACCGCTCTTCTTCTACGGATGGCGCGCTTCGACAGCTAAACTTCCGGGTGTTGCGTCACTATACTGACACCTACCGACTGGAGCTCCACAGTCACCTTTTATTTTGGACAGATGTGCAAGACTTTATAAATAGGAAAATGAGCACTATTTGACAATCAGCAGCCACTTTATTAGGGACACCTTGCTAGCACTGCCTTCAGAACTGCCTTAACTCTTCGTGACATCACCAGAGATTTTGGTCCATATTGACATGATAGCATCACACAGTTGCTGCAGATTTGTTGGCTGCACGTTCATGTGGATCTCCAGTTCCACCACATCCCAAAGGTGCTCTATTGGATTGAGATCTGGTGACTGTGGAGGCCATTGGAGTACAGTGAACTCATTGTCATGTTCAAGGAACCAGTTTGAGATGATTTGAGCTTTGTGACATGGTGCGTTATCCTGCTGGAAGTAGCCATCAGAATATGGGTACACTGGACATAAAGGGATGGACACGGTCAGCAACAATACTCAGGTAGGCTGTGGTGTTTAAACCATGCTCAGTTGGTACTAAGGGGCCCAAATGACACATCATTACACCACCACCACCACCAGCCTGAACCATTGATACAAGGCAGGATGGATCCATGCTTTTGTGTTGTTTATGCCAAATGTAAAGCTATATTACTTATATCATTATGTTTCTGATCATTCTTGATAAACTCTATATCCACAAATTGAAATGGTCTGACTTCAAACCCTGCATTAACTGGTTTATTGTTGAACCCGAGCAGTACGGCACCTTGCTAGACGATGTGAAGAAGAATAAAAAGCAACAAAGACTTTCAATATTTTAAAGGACATATATTTTTTAATGTAAAGGACTAAAAGTATGAATGGACCTTTAATACCTCTGGCATGGTTTTTTTTTCTTATATGACAATTGTTTCATAACTCTTTGTTAGAAATAAAGTATTTTGAAATTTAAAAAATGTTCTTGAGTCAGCATTTAAGATTAAGCAGATTACTGAATGTTTATAAAAGGATAGTATTTGAAATATTTTTCCAGTTACCAGTTTCATCCAGTTGGTGGTATCATGTTTGAACTAAAATGTGATTTCTTTGTTGATAAAATTCCTTATAAATTAGCTAATTTTCGTAGACGAGCACTGACAGCTTGGTTATTAGCTTACAAACGTAACTTCTCAGCCCCATAGGTGGCCTACTTTGTATTGAACAATAAAGACATCCAATATAAAAATAAGACGATCTTCTATCACACATGGTTCAAAAATGACCAATTACTTTATAAATATGGTTACTTACTGACCTACAAAGAAATTCTGGATAAATTCTAAATAACTATGCTATTGTTCTTGATACTACTGTATACCAGAAAGTGTCCTTATACTTTGACATTGATTGTGTGGAAAATATTTATGTTGGTGGAACTAATATATACAATAGAAGTGCTCTAATTATTTAATGATATACAGTGGGAGGACGAATGGAAAATTTGTGTTATATACACAATTTAAATTTAATAATTTATTACATAGAATTTAGCCAGGAAAGCTTGCGTTTTAAAGATTTGAGTTGAATATGGATTATAAGTGTGATGTCTGTGGACTGGAAAAGGAGAGTAGGTTATTCCTCATCTGTTTTTTTTTTTCACTCTATATACAGCAGAATGATGCCAGCTGTCTAACAAAAGAAACTTAGGATAAATGTTGAAATAAATATCTTTGATGTAATGCTATATTTTAGTCAATATAAGATTGGAAATACAATGTTGTACCACACATGTATCATACAACTCTTTATTTTCAGAAGATTCAATATTTATTGAAAAAGTGGTCAGAAACCAAACTGACTTTCCTGCACTTTATAAATGAATTTCAATATCACACCATGTTAAGAATAAAAAAGCTAATAAGTCTTTTAAATTATTATAATATGATGCATATAACAAAAACTCTGGCATTATAAAATGCAAATGTATTATTCTTTTGTTTATTTTTTGTCTTCTTATTTTGTGTATCTGCTTGTATTTCTGTAAATAAATAAATGAATTTGTGCACAATAAAGTGAAAAAGAAGCTCCTGATTCACTTACAAAAATGGTGGGCTTGTTTTTTCTCTCCATACATTTAATAATACATTTAAGATGAACTGGCAGAAGCAAATTTTCAGCAACCCTCCCTTTATTTGGAATATTACATCTCATTATATCTCTCATACATTACCTAAGCTGGGTGGCTGAAATTCTGTTGTTTGTAACTATATTTGTTAAATCCCTGTAAAAATGTTTTTTAGTACCAGGCTTTTTTGTCATGGTCTCTCATCTACAAACACTTTTTTCACTTCAAACCTTCTTTATATGGAATAACAAGGACATTTTATATATACACAAATCCATCTTCATGAAATATTGGTTTTACATTGGAAGATCAGTTGTTTAACAGCGACAGTCTTCTCTCTAATTATGAATAGTTTCTATTAGAATATAATATTGATGTAACATCTGGGGATAACGCAAAGTCTTTGGTGCAATATCCTGGAGTTTGTATGCTATGTAAATCTCAGCCAACAATTGGCCTTGTTCCTGTCAACATACAATCCCACAGGCAAAATTTGTTTTTTCAGTTTTCCAGGTAACAACTGGTCTATAAGATCTGTACCAGAGATCCTGCATTTCCATATGTGACTTCATATTGGAATTAATTTGTGGATGATATGGTACAGAAGGCCTGGCCTCTCCCTGATATCGTTAGTTAATCACCAGTGAAGATAATGAAATTTATTTTAAATTCATTCATACATTCTATCGAGCTAAAAATTATACTTGTGTGCATGTGTGTTTTTCAAGAGTGACAATGGTGTGATCTGTCCTTTTTATGATGGATGTCAAGAAACTGTTGTGCTTTTTTTTTTCTTGGCATTGTAAAGAATTTCTGGTCAAACCTTTGTGCTTTTATCACTGAGAATATTGATGACTTTTGTCTTGCTGTGGAGGAATGTGTTGTTTGGTCTCCTGGAAAACAATATACAGAAAAACACTCGTGTGTACACAATTAATCTCATTATAATGGACAAATTTAATATCTATAAATGTAAATTCACAGGTAAGAAACCTTTATTACATTTATTAACTTGAATTAATGTCAATTTGACACTCAAACTAAAAGCAATTGAACACAGCTGGCATTGTGTTAAGAATATTCATATAGAGCTCTATAAATGTAAATAGGAAGTCAGTGGTTATGCTGGTGTTTGTTGATTGTACTGTATTTCCACAGGCCTACTAAATGACTCACAAAGGCTTTTATAAATCACACAGCCACATTTGGATCGAAGTTCAAACAAATCCATTCCTCCTATCTAGTCACTGACCTCTCTGGCAGTGCAGACTATACTTTCCCCCACTGTACATAAACTAGGCAGGAACTATCCTTGTCAGTTTTAGTCAAGCATACTTTGTGTGTATCCTATTAGAGAGGCATGGACTGAGCTCTAGAGGGATGACATTACATTTAATTTCATATGTTGAAACCTAATGAAATTAGTTTAATTCAAATATCTTACATAGCAGTACATTTAAGCTGTAAACATATAATCCTCCTTAATATTCACAGATGAGCACAAAGTTGAAACAAAGAAAGCCTGGAGCTTTTAGGGTCATGAGTTTTTGAGCCACAGGGCTGTTGTCTGTTTTACCAAGTTGGTGATCCAGCCTTGACCATGAATTATATTTTACTGATACTGTCTGTACACAATGAGGAGGCAAACGCACACATGAACTTGTAAAGATGTACATCTAAATTAGATCCTTCACTAAGCAACTGCACACTTAAATATTGTGAACATAGCAAACAACTTACTTAACAATGTATATAGTCTCTCCAGTGGGTCATCTAAAGGGAAGACACAAAACCTACAGTTATTTGTGTATGAATGATGTAACAAATGCCCAATAATCAAAAGATGTGGGCCTAGTTTTTTGATTTCACTGTGGATACTTGAATGCTGCGGCATTGCTGACAACGTATACATATTTGATTCCCTGTACACTTCCACTTGGACTTGTGTCCAACATGGTCTTTCATTTTACATAGACAATCTTCTTATGGATAATGCCCATCTCGCTAAGAAAGATTTTTAATTACCCGGATAATTTCAGATATAAGAGCCCATACCACACAAAAATGATATAGCGTACATGTTTCACATACTGGTATGTTTATTAACACCAGGAACAACAACAAGCTACATCACAAACTCTGTGATAAAAGTTGGATTACCAAATACTACATTTACAGGCTAATGAGGCTATGTAATTACCGAAACGTAATGCATTCACTTTATCATTTCATGAGATTATTATCTCGCTAATTTCTGATAATCTCGTTAACTCATAATCTCTTTAATTAAAAAAAAACAAAGCAGGATTTTCTCAAGTAAATACATTACGCTCCCATATGCAATAAAAGGATTAACTTGAGAACAAAAAATGTACATTATACCAACGCTTTTTTTTTTTTTTTTTTTTTTTTTTTACAGTGGCAAACTACTATAACACTCTCTCAGAGTAGCTTTAAAAATAAAATAAAAAACGTGGCTGTACAGTGTCTAAATAACGTCTGGAGGGGTAAGAAAAAGAAAACACAAGTTAAGTACAATTGGCACATATGGAAAGAACAAACTTTAACAAAATGTGGTCTGTGTGCCACTCGCATGTTAGCGTTTTGTTTTTTGTTTTTCCAGAAAATTTTAAGTGTCATTAAGAAATCAGCTGTTCTGGTGTTTTTGGCTTAGTGTCTCCAGCCATGATGCGATGAATCCTCCTGCGGTGGTTCTTGAGTGATTTCAGGTTTGGGTATGTACCCTGACAGACGTCACAGCGATATGACTCGGACTGTTTATGAGTAAGCAGGTGTTTCTGCAATCCGTCCATGGTGCCAAACCAGCGGAGACACACGGGGCAACGCACAGGCTTGATGGCAGGCTTGCAAGCCCCACTCCTCTGGTGAAACATAAGACTGATTGTGTTTGGGAAGTCAGAGTTGCAGTGGGAACAGTGATAGGTTTTGGGTGGGTTTGCGGGATTTGTAGCACGTACACCTTTGCATCGATTCCAGGATATGTGCCTTCGGAGGGAACAGCGAGTTGAGAAAGTGTTGCCACATCGTGAGCACACTATCCGCTGCTGCTTCTTTGCTGGATTTGGCGGCGGCTCTGTGCGTGGTTGCTTCTGTGGAGGCTGATGCACCGGAGGAGGGGGCTGCTGCGGAGGCGGCTGCTGCTGAAATCGAAGTAATAATGGCTGTGATCGCTGTGGCTGTAGTCCCTTCAGCAGCTGGTGATGAGGATGCATGTGGATCTGCAGATGAACTTCGTAGTCTGCCCAGGAACTAACAGTCTCTCCACATGTCGGACACGTGTAGGATTCCTGCGCATGCTTCTGCAGATGCTCCAGGAGAAGCCTTGGGGATGTAAATCCAACCCCACACTCACACGTCACCCTCCTTGGAAGTACTGAGGGCAGTGACATGATGCCCCAGTTGCCCCCGTCATCCTCCTTGGTCTGACTGTCTGTTGCATTGCCTGACATACTCTGCTGCACAGTCCCTCTCTCCACCTGTCCGCCATCTGTCATTGTTCGCTGCAACTGACATTTCTTTCTGTGGACCATCATGTTATCTTTGCGGTTGAAGGTCTTCCCACAGACAAAACAAGCAAACATGGGCTTTATATTGTTGGCAGTTAGTAGACTAGCACCCTGACCACCACTCTGTGCTACAGTTCCAAGTCCACGTGGCCTAAATCCGCACAGCCGTAGATGGCGCCTCAAAGTAGATGGCCGGCTGTAGGTTTTCTGACACCTGTTGCAAGGGTAGCGTTTTACACCATCTCTAACAAAATAGCGCAGGCTAGGGAGCGCTGTCCCTGCATGTTCGCCTGACATAGTCTTCTTCACCTCGCTGTCATTACCAGTTTTCTCTATGGAGCTAAGCACCTCCATTTCATCATCCAAGGGCATTGTCCACTGCCCTTCATTACCGTCATCATCATCATCATCATCATCAACTGCTGCATCATCCCAGCTACTGTTTTCTTCTCCTTGCTGGGGCGATATCCCAGACAGAGAGGTGTCCGTGTGCGGCTCCATCATGGACGATTTGGGGTAGAACGGTGAGAATTTTTTTGCTGGATGGGTCCAGGCCAACTGTGACACTTCTGAATTTGGCGAGGTCACCTCTACCTTGATACGACCAGTAACTTCAGTGCCCACGCCAACACTCTTAGAAATGTGAGCTCCAGCTTTAAACCCTGCATCTGTTTTGATTTCATGGTTTGATCTAAATTCTAGCATTTTCTGAACGGAGGGATCGGCCTGCAGAGGGGGGCCTGACCTCGGGCCCTGGCACCTGTGCATTTTGAGGTTCCACCTCCGTGCGTAGCTGTGCTTGCACAATGGACAAAAGAAAACTTTTTTTGAATTGTTTAGACTATGGAATGGCACTATTTTTTGAGCAAACTGTAACTTTTTCTTGTAAGAGCTTGATGGCTGTAAGGTCTTGTTTCCTAACTGAGGGCAAACGTGATTGTCAGGTAAAGGCAGCCGCCCAATGATCAGCTGTTTGCAGCGACGACAACATTTAATCCTCTCTTTTTTGTGCAAGAAATGATGCTCTGTCAGTTTGTCCAAGTTTTGAAATACCCTTCGACAGCGGCCGCACTGATATCTCCCATATGTGCCATTGCTGCCAGCATCCATCAGCTTTTGACGGGTTTCAAGAACCACGACAGGTGATAAAGTCTTAGTCAGGGAGACAACCTTCTTCTTACTGGACTCAAGAATTCTGCTGATGGACGGAGCTTTAGTCTTTATACCAGGTTTTGCAAGCAGCCGCCTCAACTGTGCAATAGAGAGGTCATTGATTGGGGTCACCTCTGGTTTGGCTACTGGTGTTATATCAACAGGGACGACTTCTTGTTTGGGGGTTACTGTGTTCTCATTTTGAGCCTGAGACAGAGGATGTGGAAAGTGCTTCATGTATGCTGATGCCACCAACTTCATTAGTGAGTTATTTCCAGCCAAATTCTCACCCTTTTTGCTACTGAGAACAGAATTTGTATTGTCCTGTGAATGCATGTCCTCTACAGTCTCTGGTATGTGCTCTGTTGTGGCTGACATCTCCCCAACAAGACTCTCAAGTTGTTTCACACTGTCATTCTGAGGGGGTGTACACTTGCCTTGAGGAGTGGTTACTATGGCAATGCCGTCCTCCAGGCTTACATCTGCTTTATGGTCTGTTAATGTGGGTAGTTCGGCAGCTGAAAACCTTGAGGTAGAGGGGCAACTAAGGACCAAACCAGGCTGGGTGACAGTTGGAATGAATGATACATGCTGGTTGGGAAAACCTTTATCACACCCTGCTTCCCTGGAGAGAACACTGCTACTACCTAGTAGCTGTATTTCAGGGATATGTGATTGCTTATGCTCCAGCATAAGACTGAAGTCCTGAAACTCCTCTCCACAATCACAAATATAAAAAGCAGGTGATGGGCACTCAGGCAAGAGTGTGTGTGGACCAGGGTGCTCGCTGGATGAGTCCATACTTGCAAACAGTGTTTCATGTGGGCTGGTGCTGGGCTGTGGAGGAGCAGAGCCCTTGGAAAGTCCACCAGCGTGAGTGGCCTGATGTACTAGCAAGGAGGCCAATCCGCTGAAGGTGGCTGAACACGCCACGCAACGATACACTTTGGGAGACGAAGTGGTTCCCTGTAATCCAAGCATCGCAGCAGCCACACATGCACGTCAACCCAGGTGTTGTGGTCATGCAAGGAAGCCTCCTGTAAATCACACACACACACAACATACACAAAAAAAGGATGTCAAAATGGACAATCTTACTTTGCACATTGTTTGCAAAAATCAATTTTTCAGCCTAAATATTTCCACTAATTCTATCGGCATACACGTATACTAGGGCTGCACGATACGTAAAAAAAAAAAAAAAAAAAGAAGAAAAAAATCAGATTGCAATTATTTTGACGGATATGTGATTGCGATATGAGTTGCAACTTTTTTGGGAATTGTAGTTTTTGCATTTCTTTTTCACTGGAATTTAAAAAAAAAAAAAAATGATGATTTGATATTTGCTGGGGTTTGTACTAATCAAGCATGTTCTCTTACATCTGGAATATGATTTGTAGGCTGAGGCATCTCTGTAGCACGACAATGCCTCATCTAAAATGGGACCTTGTGATACACACAGCTCCTGCATTTTGGATATTGCACTTGGTCATACTACGATTTGGATATTATTTTGATTAAGTATGCAGCACTGATGTATACGCCAAAATACCTTCTTATTCATTTCACTGTTAAATCTGGTTACTTGTTTTAAACATGGTCTGATGTTTAGCGTTGGAAAACAAAAATAATGCAAACAAGTGAAAATTAATGTCACATGGTGTGTGTGTGTTTTTTGGTTTTTTTTACAGAAAATTGTCAGTTTCTATGAAACTAAATGACAAGCAATATATTTTGTGTAATGAGGCATTGCAATTTGCTTTTCCTATGACACATTGTTAGGTGGGGTTTTAGCAAACATGATCCAGCTGGAACGACGCTTACCCAGGTCCCTCTCAAAGAGCCCTAAACATAGGCCTGTAAGCAGCATGAAGAAAAACCCATGCTTAGTCAGGGCTGTCTTGGCCTGCATTTCATCGCAGCATCCATCTCCACAGAGCACCTGAGAGATGCCCTGGATTGCAACCTGAAGAGACACAGCCCTGCCTGGCTGCAGATGTACGCCCTATTTCCACTGGCTTTGTATAGCATGCTTGAGCCTCACAATGAACACATGCATTTCTACTTGATCCTTACAGCAGGGAGAAATCATTCAGACCTGTGATACAGAGCTCTTTATTCTGAGTAGGGAAAAACCATGACTGTCTAAACCAAGCTGTGTTGTCGATCAAACCAGCCATTGGAAACTTCAAAAACTGTGCTCTCTCAAGCTTGCTGCCAATTCTTCTGGCTTTCCCCTCACTCGAGGGGGCTTTATGTGACCGGGAATTATCAATCCACTTGACGGAGGTGGATTCAGTCACTGGTGCTTTCCCTGTGAGCATTTGTTTTCTGTCTCCATCACTAGCTGCCATGACTAGCAGCCATATGCTTCAAGGAGACTACGTTTTTCATTCGGAGAAAATTACTCCTTTCCCATCATGATTTCAATGTGCATGGAGCACCAGCCTCAGGTAGCAAGCTGGAAGCAGATGGATTACTGCGAGGAAAAGTATCATGGTGGAAGTAAAAGTAAAAGAGAAGAAGAAGAATTACCTTAGTTTTAAGATTTTTTCCTCACTCTCTCATATATGAAAAGACCCAAATTGAAACCTGTAAGCATTCATTAACGACTTGATTACTCTAGGTGCGTTACGGTATTTGATTCTTTTGCAAGCCTCTAGATCCATATGAGCAATTAGCACTATAAATAGTTTCCACTGCTTTTGTGATAATACTTATCTTCTTACAGTTATCTTTGTATTTTGGGTTCATTTCATTGCATGGTGCAACGTTTCCTGACAGTGTATTGTCTTTACAGAGAGTATCATTTGGTGTAAAATGGATGTTTTTATAAATTCTGCTCTTTTGAAAACCCTGTGAGATCAAACCTAGTTGGCATTTTAAACCATAATGTCAGACTAAATAAGGGCTTGTAATCTCACTTTTCCCCTTGCTCTGCTAAAGGGGCAACAAAGTGCTTTTTTGAAGCATTTTTGACATCCATCACTTCACCAACTCACTGAACAGATTGCTGTTTAAAACACACTAATGAATAGATAGATTGATAGATAGACAGATAATATACAGTGGTGTGAAAAAGTGTTTGCCCCCTTCCTGATTTCTTACTTTTTTGCATGTTTTCCACACTTAAATGTTTCAGATCATCAAACAAATTTAAACATTAGTCAAAGATAACACAAGTAAACACAAAATGCAGTTTTTAAATGAAGGGTTTTATTAATAAGGAAGAAAAAAATCCAAAGCTACATGGCCCTGTGTGAAAAAGTG
>NC_065511.1:21191258-21241157 GCF_006386435.1 Epinephelus moara | reverse complement strand
GGGGGCAAACACTTTTTCACACAGGGCCATGTAGCTTTGGATTTTTTTCTTCCTCATTAATAAAACCCTTCATTTAAAAACTGCATTTTGTGTTTACTTGTGTTATCTTTGACTAATGTTTAAATTTGTTTGATGATCTGAAACATTTAAGTGTGGAAAACATGCAAAAAAGTAAGAAATCAGGAAGGGGGCAAACACTTTTTCACACCACTGTATCTCCAATCATCCAGTGAACTTAGCAGTTTCTCTAATAATCAAAAAGCCCCCACAGTCTCATTAAAGTTTTTCCTATCCAAAACGTCCCCCAAAAATCCTAGTAATATACAAAGTCCAAATAATACAAATGAATATTGGACTAATTTTTAGAACCACAATGTCAAAAACATGAAGGACAAACTCTACAAAAAGACAGTAAAACTAATGATTCAATTTGTTTTGAGTGTTAAGATCACTCCACCTGTGTCCAGTGTTTGCATTACTTCAAGATGCTCTATAATAACCACCAGTTTGAGGATGAATGTCAACAATCTGTTGCACTCATGCATCATGTACCACAGTGGGTAAATTGTGAATTGTGAATGTTCATGTGTGACTATTTATTATGACAGATTTTAGGTAATGTAGTTATTATACAGTCAAACTTGCAGAACATTTACATCTTGAAAATGTCAATCATTTGAGGGCACGTTTGAACCCCTCTCTTTAGAATTTGCTTTGGTGTTTTGGTGCATAAAAAAAGATATGTAAATGTAATAGAGAAATTAATATCGCTATTAAAAGACATTATTTAATACAATGCAACTGTTTAAAATTAAATATTTAAAGAGTAATGTGCACAAAACATATTCTTGGGGACGAGCTGCTATGCAGGTCATGGAATTATAAAATCCTTGTCTGATTATAATTAAAAAACAAACAAGACCACAGCATGAACTGAAACTTGTAAATCTGAACACCTGGAGGT
The DNA here is from genome assembly GCF_006386435.1 of Epinephelus moara. NCBI lineage: Eukaryota > Metazoa > Chordata > Actinopteri > Perciformes > Serranidae > Epinephelus > Epinephelus moara. Next base: position 21,240,193 of record NC_065511.1, on the reverse strand, counting down.
GACATGAACAAGGAGGAGATATATTTGCAGACTGCATTCCTTCAAGATAGTTTGAGGAGGAATGTCAACAATCTGTTGCACTCATGTTTCATGCACCACGGTGGGTAACGTATGAATATTAACAATATTATATTAATGTCTGGCTATTAATTATAGCAGATTTTAGGTAAAATAGTTACAGTCAAACTTGTGGAAAATTTACATCTTGAAAATCTCAGTCATTTGAGGGCATGCTTGGACCCTCTTTTCAGAATTTGCTTTGGTGTTTTGGTGCACAGAAAAGACACATATATGTAATAGAGAAAATAATATAGCTATTAAATATTATTGCTTGATACAATGCAGCTGAAAATAAATACCTAAACAGGAATGGGCACACAATATATTCTAGGGATGTGCAGCTACTACTGTGTTTAATTATGATTAAAATAATAGTAATAATAATAGATAACAAACAAGACCACAGCATGAACTGAACACCTGGAGTTGACATGAATGGGGAGATTTATTTGCAGATTGCATTATCTGAATAAACAAATGACATTGAGCTAGCCTACCCAACAAACCACAAAAGATAACGAATGGTATGAAAATAAAGCCACCACCATATCACTGGAGATCTGAAGCTACGCTAGCTTTGCTAACGCTGCACTCACTGCTAACGAATATAGGGATAATGTTTTACTGATAAAACACTCTACTACCACACAGTACCGTTTTAACAAGCTCTAATATTAAGCTAAAGAGATGCTCACATCAGCAATATGAGCGATTAGCAATATGCTAGCTCGGTATATGACCCCTCCATACATAGCCCTATACGTTGTGTTGTCTTCACGTATCTCAGAGGGGCTGCTAGTGAAAGCTAACCAGGGGGAGGTGGTCGGACACGTTCCTGGGGAAGGCCGAAGGAGCGAAGAACTAACGCTAGCTTGCTAGCTACCATGACCTATGGAGCAGCTTCTGCACAATAACCAACCGTTTTTCCATCTTCACGTACTCACCAGCTTCAGGAGCGTTTGCGTTATTCCTCAAAGCGGAGCCACAATGACTGGGCGGGCGGAGACGAAATGGTTCCGCAGACATCTGTTCAAGCTGAGGCCAGAAAACTCTCAAGGGAAACGCGGCTCTGCTCGGCTCCGTGGTGAACAAATGTGATGCTGTGCCAGGAGGACGAGCGCCGAGCTGAGAGCTGCAGCTGCGGCAGGCGCGGAGCGGAAAGACACGGTGGGCTTACAGCGCATGCGCATTAACCCAAGCCCTCCAGGCGACAGTGCGACCTGGCTGCGCCGCGGAATGGCGCTGTGGCCACATTGGAAACTGCAAGCCATGTGAGGCGCTCTGTCCCTGATAAACATATACCAATGGAATATAAATGGATGTAAACAATTCAGATTTTTACATTAGGCCTACACGTTCAGCCATGTTTTATTTTGCATCATCATTTTTGACAGTAGTCCAACATAAAAATCGTCATCTTATTTTTTCCAGAGAGCACCAGGTTCTATGAAGGTCCACTGCAACCACCTGCTTACTGTAAATAGACCCGGGCTCTTGATGGTGAGACATAGACTACTGTATTTACTCTTCCTTACAAATATGCACTGCCTAACAAAATCAGAGAGTTGTTCTTTAAAATTAGAATAGGGTTGAATTGAATAGAAAGAACTTTATTCATCCCGGAAGTGAAATTCAACTGTCCAGTAGCTCATAAAAGACAAAAACAACAACCACACAACACCCCTCATCAACAACAACACAGTGGTATTAAAATAGAAATAAAATAAAATAAGTTAAAATAAGCATATAAATAGAAATTAAAAATCAAATTAAAATTAAATTAAAATTGTCAGGACTTAAGTTCCTGAAGGAACGGGATGGGACCCACAGAGCAGATCAGTTAAATGTGCTTTTATTTACAAAAGGTGCATGCTCAAAATGTGCGGGGAAGTGACTAGAACAAAGACGACGATAGGCAAGGAGTCCGGGGGAGGAAAGACAACACGACGGGGCTGGCGAGGCGAAGCGAGGCTGGGGGTAGGGCGCTGAGGTTGAAACAACGAACCTGCAAAGAGTGGAACGTGAAGCCGGGTTTTATACAGCAGTTGAGATGAGAGGTAATCAGGCTGATGAATTGCAGGTGCGTAGAAGAGTGAGCACGGGAGACTGGTGGCCCCGCCCAGCCCAGGGATGACAGACAGGGAGAACAAGACAACCAAACACACACAAACACAGGGGAAGGAGAAAACACAGGGAAAAAAAACAAACAAAAAACAAACAAACAAAGGCTTGGGTGTATCCTGACAAAGATGATCCTAATGGTCCTCCTGGGTGCGCTCCAGGGTGGTCTGAGTGTCCTTCCAAATCTGACGACGATGGTCCATATATTCCTGAACAGAGGGGACTGCAACCTCCCTTTCACATGAAGGGAACAAGGGGGGTTGATAACCCAGGGTGACTTCAAATGGGGTTCTCCTGGTTGAAGCATTTGGAAGGCTGTTGTGGGCGTACTCAATACACGGGAGGAAGGTGCTCCAGGACTCTGGTTCCTTTTCTGCCATGTAGCAAAGAGAAGATTCCAGCACTTGATTGGCTCTTTCAGACTGTCCATTTGACTGGGGTTGATAACCAGAAGACAAACTAGTAGTAGCTCCAATAGCTTTGCAAAAAGCTTTCCAAACTTGAGGAATGAATTGTGGACCCCGATCTGAAACTATGTCATGAGGAATGCCATGGAATCTGAAAACATGTTCAACTAGTAGTTCTGCTATGGTGAAAGCGGAGGGAAGCTTAGCTAGAGCAATGAAATGTGCTGCTTTAGAAAACCTATCGACTATGGTGAGTATGACTGAATTACTGTGTGATGCATGCAAACCTGTTACAAAGTCCAAAGCGATGTGTGACCAAGGTCACAGGTGAACCGGGAGACGTGCGGGCACTGCAACATTGAGTTATTTGTGTGAACACGTTACTGTCCACTGCAACATTGAGTTATTTGTGTGAACACGTTACTGTCCAAGGCCACCACAGGAATGGGTTCAGCTAGTGTGCTCAGCTTGCACCCCAGCTCTTTCGCTACTTCAATGTTCAGAAGATTATCCTCAGCCCCAGAGTCAATGAGAGCCAGCAAAGGAAGCACAGTCTGTCTAAAAGTCACTGAGGCAGCAACCAGGAGACGAGATGGTTCATAGTTTGGAGTCAGGGGTTGGGAAGGTTGGGAAGGTTGGGAATGGCTCATCACTACCCCCAAACCTACTGACAAGCACTCTCTTTTGGCCGAACAGGACAGGTGGCAACCAGATGACCAGACGTTCGGCAGTACAGAGACTCACCCGCCTTTAACGGGCAACGACGTTCCTCTGGAGACAACTTGGCACGACCCAGTAGCATTGGCTCCTCATTTGTCGACCCAGGATCAGGGTGAGGAGCAGCAGAACCATGAGGCGCCGTGTCCGTATTCCAACTCCTGGCTCCAGTAGCCCGGGCTGAATTAACTGCTGCGGATGACGTCTTTAGATTTTGCAAGTTTGGCACACCATGCGTGCTGGCGCAGCTACTCCTCTTTCCCACCTCCTTCCCTCCTACCTGCACAAGTCAGAAAGGGGAAGGAGAGAGGGCGTGGAGTGGGTTTTACACAGCCGATTCACATCACACCAATCAAATGAGCCTCTCTCCTCGCCCTTAAATGCGCCGCGCGAAGGCGTAATGAGAGTTTACTCAATTTGCCATGGCAGAAGAGAGCAGCAGCGTCAGACGGCCAAACTTCTCCCAGGAGGAAACTGATGTTTTGGTCTGGGAGGTCCAAGCTCGCAGTGTCCGAATATACGGAACTGCGAGCAGACCTCAACGGGCTGATGATGCAAAGGTAGCCTGGGAGGAGGTCACCACAATTGTAAATCAATGTGGCCCGGATACACTGAGAACCGTTGCCCAGTGCAAAAAACGGTTCAATGATGTTAGAAGAAGGGCCAAACAGTGCCAGTCCCCTTTGATCTGACATCAGATGTGACGGGAAAGTCGATATAGAGATACATTTATGTGCTGATTGCAGATAGTTGCATTGAATAGTGGTTTTTGTGGGTATTTATTGCATTGTTAATGTGCCTGACATTCTGGAAACCTGCCTGTAAGGTTTTGGTGATGTGTGTGCACTGTCCGCCGGTCAGCCAAACTTCCACTACACCGGCTGCGTTCCACCTGCGCTGACAGTAGACCTGGTTTCAGCTGGCGAGCTTTTAGCGCACCTTCGGCGAAGCCTTTTGGCACGAAACTGTCACTGCCCCAAGCTAGATCTGTCGACACCTCCCCCTGCTGCACGGCCACACCCATCTCAGCGCACCTCGGTCTGCCAAACTACCAAACTGAGCGCGCCTCAGGTTGCGCTGCTCGAAACTAACTCTGTGTGGGGTTCGCCACCCTGCGCCGCGCTGGGAAACTAGAGGCCTAAGAGTCCAAAATTCAACAGCATAATCCCCCACAGATCTGCTCCCGTCTCAGCCGAAGTAACCATTCTAAAGCATTACATAGTTAGGATGATCGAAGACAGTCTTTAAATTTTCTTCAAAGAAAGAAAAATGTTATGTACAAAAGTCCGTCTGTGAACGTACCGCTTCTGCCCAAGCCAGAGCTCTGCCCCTCAGCAATCGCAAAACATAACAAATCTTAGAAACAAGTTTACACTGCAGTAAAAATCCTCAACATTTATTCAGATCCCCATCAAACGGTTCTGGGTCACTTACATGAATGCTAAATTAGACAAGTGTTTAGACATTTCAATAATAGAAGCTGACATAGCTTGGTTGCTCTCAAAAAGTGCATGTGAAACTTGATTTAATTGTCCAATTTGTGCTCCCTGATTAGCCAGTGCCTAGTGAACTGAATCTGCGGGGTCCATGATTACGGCCAGTTTGTTCTGTCAGGACTTAAATACCTAAAGGAACGAGACGGGACCCACAGTGCAGATCATTGACTAAAACAAAGACGAAGATGGGGATCCAGGGCAGGTGAAGGAGTCCAGGTGAGCGAAGACATCATGACTGGGCTGGGCGAGGCAAGGCTGGGGGCAGGGAGGTGCGAAGAGTGGAATGTGAAGCTGGGTTTTATACTGCATGAAGTGGAGATCAGAGGTAATTGGGCTGATGCATTGCAGGTGCGTAGGAGAGTGAGAACAGGAGACTGGTGGCCCCGCCCAGCCCTGGGGATGACAGACAGGGAGAACAAGACAACCAAACACAAACACAAGGGGAGGGGAGGGGAAAAAAAAAAAAATCCTGACAACGCTCCATTCTGCAATGCAGTGAGATGAGCCGACTGCTGCAGCTGCCCTGTCACTCCAGGAGGCTGTGGAGAGGGTGTCGGCTCTTGTCCATTATAGCTTTCAGTGCTATCCAGTGACTTCTATTATTCATAGATACATTCCTGATATGACTGACAAATGCACCTTCTGTAACAATATGATGAAACATTAGAACACTTATTCTTTCAATATGTACATGTGACTATCCTCTGGACTGATTTTCAGTTGGATCTCCAAAGCACATCAACTGGTACTGGCATGCCCATCCCTCTGTAAGCCTGCTGAATTGTCTCCAAGACCCAATGAGACAGCCTATAGCCTTCAACACTGGCTGGCCCTGGCACTGGGCCTTAAAAGCAGACAAAGAGTTGGTCTGTCTTTCTAAACGCTGCAGTGTGACAGACATAGACCTTCAGGGGTCCAACAGGACAGAGATTGAGTCTTTTTGACCCTCACTACCCTCCATGGAGGGGTTGTAGGGTCGGAACTCCACCGGCTGACTCATCCAGCAGGAAAGCAGGAATCACTTAATGCTGACTGACTCCAGAGGCTCAAAAGGTTCCTGCTGCAGGGCAGCCAACACCTGACCCACAGTGGAATGGCCGGCCTCCTGGTGCGAGGTGTAAGCCTCTGTGCACCCTTCAGGAACTGAGAGATGAGGCTGCAGTCACCATCTGCAAGCCTATAATCCCCTGTACGAGCAGCCTTGATAGCTGCCACCATGCCTCTAAGGGTTGATGGTGATTTTCCTACCTCAAGCAGCCCCTTCTTCTCTTCTCTTCTCTTCTCTTCTCTTCTCTTCTCTTCTCTCTCTCATCTCTTTTCTTTTTCTTATTCTCTTCTCTTTCCCTTGTTCTGTTGAGGCTGCTGCCAGCCCTGACCTCGCTTCAAGGCGCCTGGCACCTCCTCTGCAGAGCGACAGGGTTCCTGGCCCTGCTGAATCATCATGGATGCATCAGGCCCACATGAGGCAGATGGCTCAGCAGACATGCCCTATCCTCTGGCCGCAGCATGAACTGTGAAAGCCAGAGATGGCGCCTGGCCACCCAAAAACTTGCCATAGCCCTGCCAGCTGCTTCACCCTGATCTCTCATGAGCTTTGGAAGAAGTGAAGAGACACGTTGTAGTTCGGCTATTAGACGTGTACTGCACTCCTCGTCCAGCTGGCCAACCAGATGGCGCTGGTACAGGGACCGAATGGCACCCCTGTTTGCCAGCTGTATCTGGACTGCCATGGCTCCTTGCATTTTTCCCAACAAGACATTTATACCTTGCAGTTTCTACTTGGGCAATTCACCTTGCCCAGGAGGGACTTTGGCGGAGCCACCAAGGCAGCCCAAACCTGATCCATGGGGGGCAATGGCCCACAGCCTATCCTCCCCCGATTTTCAACTGCAGCCATACGACAACAGAGCCCTGACCAGCGTGCAACTGCCATGGGTGTTGTAAACCAGCTCCTGACCACCTCCTTGAAATCAGAAAGGAGAGGCAAAAGGAACCATGTGGGTCACCCCCGTTTCATCATCGAAATGGGAAGGGCTGGGACCCTGATCAGCTGGCAGGTCAAGCCCCAGAGCTGAAGCAGCCCAGCCAACAATTCCTTAAGGAGAGGTGACTGCTGGTCATACTCCTTTACAGGCACCTGCTGCCCCTCTGAGGCCAACTCATCATTCTCTAAGGGCCCAAGGCCAAGAATGTCTATCTCCTCCTCTGACCCAGGGCAGGAGGGGCTCCTATCCAACCCAGCAGAGGGCCCAGGAGCAGGGAAATTCCTATGTAACACAGTCCGCTCACCCCCTACTAAAACTGTAATAATGGAGGCAATGGAGCACCCTGATGGGCCCCCGTCCCCCACTACCAGACCCGCCAACCTAGAACGCTTAGCTGGCTGCAGGCCCTGAGAAGGGGCTGGTGGACGTCTGCCAATGAATGGCAACAGGCAGAAGCAGTTCATGCATGAAGCTGGATTATCACGAGCAGCACTGCATGCTCTATTCATGACACATAGTAGTCATGTTTCTTTTTCTTTTTAACATTGCAACCCACACAAGAAGGGCCATGCCGGCTTGCCATCGTCTCTCTTTATTTTTCTTTTATTTTTCTTTTTTCTTTTTTTTGGAGTGACGTCACTGTGTTTTCTTTGACACCAAACAGCGGGACACTTCTACTAGAAGTGAGATTCAGTGTTTTAATGAGGAAATGGGAAGCCCTTTGCAGGTGCGAACTGGAAAACCAGCTACACCAGCTACAACTGTGGAGGTAAGCCGATCGCCACCCCCAACTCTATCGGGTTTGAGCAGGCAACTAAAGCCCAGAGGAACGTTGCAAACTGCCCCCCCCCGACTCTATTGAGTTTGAGCAAGCAACTAAACCCCTAAGGAATATTGCGAACTGCCCCACGACTCTGCTGGATTTGAGCGACCTCCTACAGGGGGGCAGCATACTGCCCCCCAACTGAGTCAGACTCAAGCGAACTGCTATGCCTCCACCGTGAGTAAAAAGACAGCTGCAATACATGGATATGGCAGCCCTCTCAACTGTTTTACTCCTTATTGTCAAGAAAAGGAAACTGCGTTTAGCTATCCTTGAGAACTACCCGTGAGGGCCAGCTCTCCAACCTAAACGAATCTAAGTGGACAAAATGCTAAACTCCTCTCTCTTTTCTTTCTGCTCTCACATCGACTGGAAATCAATGAATCAGTGGGTGCATGCACAAGGTGGGGCTTTTATAGTTGGGTGCATGTCGGCCACGTAAAGTGGTGTCTCTTAAAGATTATTAATTTTCCACATCGATGACCCCAGATGGGGATAATTCCCATAGTCTTCTATGTATCTTGATATGATAGAGAACTGCCAATTTCACTTCAGAAAAGAAATCCCATTTTACATGGTTGCTTTCAGTAAACACTCAATGCACTTTCACATAAAAAGTATAGTGTGAAAATATCTTGATTTTAAAGCAAACATTTAATAAAATGCAACATTCTACAACTGTAACCCTTACTGGTTAAGCCACAGTGCTCTTATTGCCAAGAAGAGAAAATCAGCATGCCTTCCTTGCACGTTCTGGGAGCAGTGATTTTTTTTATCTCTACCCTGCCATCCTATTCATCTCAGACCAATAAAAATGCTTGTTTCATGTAAAGCACATGAGTAGAAGCAATGCAATAACATGTTTGGCTAATATTTACAGAGCTCAAGATGTAAAACCTCATTTGTCTCATTTTACCTGATGTCTCAAATGACCTGATTTTACCCTAGTTAGTAATTAATTGATTAAATTAGCTTTTACCTAGGGCCACTCTCAAGATGGGAGCCCCAGTTCAGGTTAGGCTCCTATAATTTCAGAGTACAATATGCTTTAGTGGTGCACACCGTAACAATACAAATTTACAGTGCATTAAATTACCACAGACCAACTGTCACTAGGCAATCCTGGAGTCACTCCTCCTCCACTCCTTAGCTGGTCTTCTAAGATAAAAATGGATATGCTGCAGCCAAGCAGAGGAGGAGTTTGGGTATCTTGAAGTATCCATGACTGAGGATAAGGCACTGTCATTCAGTAGCGGGTTCAGTTCTGCAGTTATTGTATAATTTCCTGCGGTGGTGAGGTGAGACCAGAGCTAGACTCCAGTGTTAATCTTTATGTAGAGGAACCAGGTGAAGTTGTTGACATATACACAACTATGATTAATTACATAATGCCAGCATGTCAGGCATAACTATAATGTTCATTGAGATAGAAGAAACAACATAACAATGTACAGAGACTGTGTAACTCCTCTCTCCAGGAACGGAGAGGAGATGTGGCCGAATGAAATAAACCTGTTCCTGAAACCCCTTGACTAAAAGCCCTCTTCTGGCTGATTAGAGAGCAATGAAGTAGTTGGGATATGCTGCATGTTTCATAATTGCTAATAGCCTGTAGCATGACCTTCACAAATCAGCTTTGAAAGGCAGCGCAGTCGGACACAGACAGGTAGAATATATGCAGAAAGATTCTGCATTAAAGACTTAAGCCCAGCGTAGGTCCACATATTAACAGAGGAAATTTTTTAGTATGTCCACGACCATGGAAAGGAGGAACTACTGCAGTTTCTATATATAGTGCTGCGGTCTCAAGGCTTGTGTTTGACCAGTCAGCAGTCTTCAGTGCTGCCAACTACAGTAGAACTACACCAAACTCAAAGCCTTACTGGGGACAGTAACTACAGCCCAGCACTTAACTGGACCTGCTGTCCTGAGATTTGAATTTGATGTGGGCTTTGAGTTGGTGGAGTAATCAGTAACAATCATGTGGTTCAATTTCTTCCCAGAAAGCACAAATTCACTGAATGGCCAGGCAATTCCCAAAGTCAAATTGTCATGGTATTATAATAACATTGGTCTGCTTCTCTAACCTGAGGTATGGTCAGTCCAGTCACATCCAGTAACCACGCTGTCTCCAGCTACTGTTGCTCCTCAGCATGGGGAACAGTTGATTTCTAACATTACAAAAGTGTTACAAGTCAAACTGTGTCCCATTCTGTTGATAGAGCACCTACTGCTTCACATGGCCTCACTGCCTTCCTCAACCTCTCGAATTAATCAACTCAGATGAAGAAATACTTCTGCAATTTCTGCCTGCTCTGTCTCTGAAATATGGATCTAGTATGCCACATAACTTGTTTTGCTTGATCTGGTGAAGGCTGAGCCACATTCCCAAGACTCACAGCACCTCACCCAGGCTGAACGGGTTTATGAATTTTATTTTGGATATGGAGATGGCAGTCATATTGTCTACTTTCCCAGGCTACTCCCACATTGTATGTAGCATCTTTAGGGCTCGTTTGATTTGGCTGGTATTGAGACATTTAAAGTTTAGGACCATATTTTCAGAGTTAGACACTTAAACACACATAATGGTGTGTCACACAAGGCAATCCTCAACCAATAAAATCTCTCCTCATAAAGGCACATCTTGCAAAGAAGCTGACAGTCACTCAGTAGCTGTTCAGTAAGTGGACTGACAGTTTTCCTCCTGCTTGGGGAGATCACAGGGCTGCTCTCAGGTTTTTGTTTCTTGATGTAGTCCAGTGCATTTGTGGCAGGCACTAATGGATTAGCACTGAAGACATCTGGTTGGCCTTTGATCTTGTGATTTCCCTTAATTTACTCAAATCAACAAATACATCTGGCCTCAGGCAATGTAAGGTACACTAACAACAGTAAATGTATTTATAAAATTCAGTAGCATGATAGAGATACTGACTCTCAACATCCTTTCATGCCAAGTTTATAAGCAAAAGTACATGATAGGGTGACTGCAGCAAACTATTTCATATTACTATGGTTATGCAACACCTGTGAGGGGTTCTCCAGAAAGAAGTCTCAGCCAGTTAACCAGACCCTTTACATGAAAATTCAATACCAAATTAGATTTTTTGGTCTGGGAACAGGGCTCACAGAAATGGCCATGGCCCAGGATTACTGTATGTTACTATGACAACTAATGGCCTGGAACTAACCTGCTATGGCACACAGCTCTGTGGGGCTGAGCCGGTGCCTCAGTCTGGATCATCCATCCAGACTGAGACAGTGCATTCTACACCTGCAGTCCTTCAACTCATTATGCTATGGCCATAAATCAGAATATATAACTAAAATGAGCACAGCTAGATATGGTTAGGACATCCTACTTACATAAAGCTCAGTTTTAATCTTTGCAAGGTACTTTAAATTTACATCCAATAAGATACATTTTATTCATTTTCATAGAATCATGCATACAATCTCAGAACATGGCTGTGGTCGTTTCCACCACTGACTCTACTTTCAAATACAGTAAATTAGATAGATGTAAGAAAAAATGCCACTACATTTAATACAATAAAGAAAATTGAGGCAGAAAACCAATTTGAGGGATAGACAACCAGTTTAAAGTTTGTCTAATCTACATGTCTTTAAATTGCAGGAGGAAATCAGACGAAACCCACAAAGACAAAGGAAGAATACGCAAATTCTACACAAAAGGGCTGCAGGTGTCCGCTTCACTGCTGATGTATGGTGACTATTTTGTCACCTACCAAGTAGTATACTCTAATTTATTTGTTTATTTTATATCAAAAGTAAAGAAAAAAAAAGCTATATTGGCAATTAAAGCTCCTCCTTAAATGTTGTTTGCAGTTGCACCATATTCCATCCTGCTGATGTAGGCTACAGCATTACACAAAGAATTTGCTATTACCACTGTTTTGTTTGTACAATACAGTTTCCTCATTCCTCATGTTGAGTACATAAATTTGGTGCTCTGTGTGTCACAAATGCTGACAAACTACTGCACAACTGTCTACCTTGCAAAAAAGTGTATTGCAACATTTGGTAACTTGGCTGATGAAGGTCTAGTTACCAAAAGTTGTGATACATTAATTCTCTTTAAAAGTTAAACAGGGTGTGGGAGTTGGTCTGCAAATTACGTCGTACTCATCCCTCTCCTACGCACCTGTTTTGAAAAACATGTGCTGACCATTCTTTGTTCTGTGGTGTCAATACAGCAATTTGGTGTTGGTGGAATAAAGTGTGGCTTTTCATGGCCATCTTCCTTTCTGTTGGCTTCCCACAAAGAACACAGAAATACAAAGAAAGACAGACCCTCAAATGGATTTTCAAGTTGACTTTACTCCTTAATTGAATGCATCAACTTAAATTTCTTAAGAAAGTAACATCCTTGGGTTGCGAAAAGAATATTCAATTAGAACATATTTCAAAAAGTATATACAAGAAAATCGCAAACTATTAACTTGAAAAATGCAACCCATGATAAATACAGAGAAATGCTAAACTGAAAATTACAAAATTATCTATTGTACATGAGGTCATAGAAAATACCAAGATTATAATGACCAGTTTGAAGTCTATTTTTCATATCAGCAAAACTGACTTACCACTGTTTGAAAATTGATGTCAAACATCTAAACATCATAATGTTTGATAAAAAATTTCAGCCTTTATCCAAGACTTTCCATAAACATCTCATCCCATCATGCATTGTCTGTTTTCATCACATTTAATGTTAACAGCTTTACACAATTTTGTCAGAGATTTACAAACACTGTCAAGAAACTATCTGGCTAATTAACTGTATACAAATTCCAATATTAGAACTAAAAATATATACAATGTAAATAGAAACGCGGGAGGAGATGCCCTGTCATTCTGACATTAGCCAAGAGCTTTTTTAATATGTAACAAGGGCCAAAAATAGAAATAAGATCTAAATTGTGATAACGGGAGGTACACAGTCAGATGTAAGGCATGAAAGGAACTTCAAGTTACATTAGCTAGTTATTCAAAAGGGAGATAAGGTAGATGGGATGCAACAACCATTACTGAGACGACTCAGCATGAGTCTGTTGATGTTCCTCCAGTAGGTGAGGAAAGGCGAAGGCTTTGTCACATTCTGTGCATTCATATACAATTTGGCCGACATGACTTTCTTGGTGCTGCTTAAGACGGGACCACTGGTTGAATGACTTGTAGCACATATCACAGCGGAACTCTCCGACTTCATTTTCAGCATGCAATCTCATATGCAAAGACAAATCATTTGCTGTGTTTAATTCGGCGTTGCACTGGGTACATTTGAACTTGTTTTCAGCCGGCTGAGTCGTATTTTTTTGACGATGCCTTCGCTCGTGCTCTCTGAGGTAGCGCCTCCTGGCAAACACTTTTCCACAAAGCTTGCATTTAAATGGCTTCTCATTTCGGTGCTCTTTATTTTGATGCTCCAGAAGACCACTTTTTGAGCTGAACTGCATTGAGCAAACAGGGCAATAGTACAAGTCCTCTCCGGTAACATCAATCTCCTCCTCCTCTCCTGCTTGATAAGTTGGAGGGGATGTCTTAGCTGATGGATTTGAGTACTCAGCCTCCGTTGTTGCTTGCTCTTGATGGGAACAGTGGTGCTGACGGAAAGCATCTCTTCCTAAAAAGCTCTGGCCACACTCACACACTATGCATTCAAATTCAGCAGCTGATGTCACATGACTGCGCTCATGTTCTTCAAGCTTACTTCCAGAGGGAAATGTCTTTTTACAAATTTTGCATTCAAAGGTACCACCAGGATGCGTGGGAAAATGACCAATCAGTTCAGTGGCACTGGCAAAACACTGGTGGCAAACTGGACACATGAAACTGTGTGACACACCTCCATCTTTACCCTCAGTGTTACGTTTGGTTTCTGCTGCAGTATCCACATGGCTCTTCAGATGGCTGAGGAAGCGCTCAGAGGAGGAAAAGCTACTGTTGCAATGAGAGCATGGATATTCACTATTAGACCACGATAGATGATGGGTGGTCCTGTGCTTTTTCAGGTGAGATGCATGCAGAAAATGTTTATCGCAGTCTGAACAGGAGTATGCTCGCTCTTTGACTGCATTGCAACCATGCTCTGAGAGCTCCTCTGGGTCTTTAAATCGCTCACCACAGACACCGCAGCGATATTTCAGTTCTCTGGGGGACACTGATGAGCTCTCAGAAGGTGAAGCAGACTTCTCACGTTCTTCCTTTAAAATTGGTGCAGGGAAGTCACCTGACTTAGAGTGGCTTTTCCGATGCTCAGCTCTACTGGTCTTGGAGAGAAACACAAGATTGCAAATATCACATGGGAAGTTCTCTTCACGGTGGGTAGACATGTGTTCTGCCAACTGTGTGGGTCCTGTAAAACTGAAGTCACACTTGGAACAACGGTATGGACGGCTCTTTCCATGGGTATGCTTGTGTTTGCGCAGAGCAAAGAGTGAGACAAAACCCCTTCCGCATGCCTGACACTGAAATTCAGACTTGTGCATTCGTTGGTGCTGCTGCAACTGGGATGCCTGGAAAAAACATTTTCCACATTCTGCACATTCATATGGTTTTTCACCCAGGTGACACCTCTGATGATCCTCAAGACTTTCTGATGTTGGGAATGTCTTACCACACACGTGGCATGGGAAGTATGGTGCAGAGTCTGAGTCGCTGTCCTCACTGCCGTTATTTTCATCCCCATCGCTTTCACCAGCTGTACTGACTTGACTGCTGGATCGTTGTTCAGCGCTGCTCTTATCCTGTACAGTCTTCAAAAGGTCCCTCTGCTCTTTTTGATGCCATTTTTTATAATGTCTTGACACAGATTTTTTGCTCGCGTAGGCCTTGTTACAGAACTGACACCTAAAAACATCATCTGGATGCTCTTCGCTGTAGTGATTACATAGAGATGGTCTTGTCCAAAACCTGTGTTTACACAGTTTGCAAATAAAAGGCCTATTTGGGTCATGACATGTTCTGTGGATTTCAAGTTCAGACATGGTGGGCAGTACCTTGGAGCAGTCAGGGCAAGAGTATTTCTTATTAATTCCATGCATCCTCATGTGTTTTTCAAGATTTCCTGGACTGGAAAACACGTTCCCACACTTAATACACGCATTGCGCTTTTTTGCTTGTTCCTCTCTTCCATGGGCTTCAAGGTGACTAATAAGCAATAGGCCATCTGTGAAGCTCTGATCACACTCTGAACATTGGTACTGCACAGTTTTCTTCTCTTTAATTGAGCTGCTTTGCCCCTCATTTTCCTCTGAATTTTGTTGGGATTCATCCATTACCTCATCTTTGCAGGAAAAGCTGGTCTGCAAAACCCCAGTGCCAGTTGACTTGGAGGCTTCTTTGAACACCAGAACAGAGTCATTCAGCACCAGATCAATCTCTGCTTTTAAAGGGACTTCCAACTCTTGGGTTGAACTTCTTCCGGAAATGTGGCCAAATCTACATTTCCTGTTGTGATTACGGAGAAGACTTTTATTCCAGAAGCCCTTCTTGCATGTTTTACAGTTAAAAGGAAACCCTGCTGCATGTACACGCAGATGACCAGTTAGTCCAGCTTTATTTGTAAAGGTCATATTGCACTCTGGGCAGGAAAATGTTTTGGCGACCTCGCTATCAAGAGCTGTATCGAGTTTACAGGTTAAATTAGTACCTACATCATTAGGCTTTTTGTCACAACTCTCATCCAAAACCTCTTCTTTGATTTTTGGTATATTTGACAGATGTTGTTGTAGGGGAGCAGAGGACAGTGGCGGAGCCTTTGTTTCCAGCTGGTGTGCATTTAGAAAATGCTCTTGAAGCTGTGAAAATAGCAAGAAACGGGAGCTACAGTATGCACAAGAAAAGCCTTTTGGTGGGCTTTTAGAGGCTGACTGCTGGCTTTCAGGAACAGTGGGTTTTGTCACCTTTTCTGTTAAAATGCTTGTTTTTTTGGTGCACTTTGCGGCATGACGCTGCATATAATCCTTCCTTATAAATCTCTGTTCACAATAATCACATGCATATGGCCGCTCTCCTGTGTGTAGGCGGTTGTGCACGCTCAATTGCCAGCTGTTTCCAAAAGCACGGGGGCAATAACTACATGCATACTTGTGCTTTTTGTTGAAGTAGGGTTGGATACGTTGTAGAATTCTTTTTCTCATCCCTCTAAGTGAGTTTGCTGCATTTTCTGTAGGTGGATTAGTATCCTGTGGTAAGGCAGTCTTTGTTTTATTGGAGCTCCTTCTGCACTTTCTCATCTTCCTGTGTTTTTTTAGAGTTTTTTCGTGAGAGAATGACGAGCCACAACCTGTGCACTTGAATAATTTTGGTAGATGGAACAAGGTGACATGGCGGGAAAGTTTAGACTGAGATGGAAAGCTCCTTGAACAGACTTCACACTCAAACGTCTCCTGCTTCTCAGCAGGCTCAATGCCAAACTTATTTTGCCAACCCCTGCCAACATCCTCTAAACTGATTTTGGGAATACGGACTTCCAGTCGTGTTTTTTTGCCTTTACAGCGAGCCTGATGCACTTTCAGATGATCATACCTTGAAAAGCAGCTGTCACATGCTTTACAGCGATAAGGCTTTACTTCGTTATGTGTCAAAATGTGACGTCTCAGGCTTCGTGATTTCATGAAAGTCTTCGTGCAGAACTTGCATTTATACTCAGCTGCACCTTCTGCTTGGGGCTTTTGTGCTGCCTCTCTGAGAGTAGGTGTCTTTGACAACTGAGGTGCAGTATCACCTTTGACCTTTGACTGCCCCTCTTTGTAAACACCATCACAGAAAGCCTCATGCTGCAAACACATTGTCTGACTTCCATAACGGTGTCCACAGTGCATACATGCATAGGGTTGCACACCAGTATGTGAAACCAGATGTCTCAACAGTAATGATCTGTACCTGAACCTCTGTGTACAGTGAGAGCATTTCAAGGGAAGTATCTTGGATGCATTGGACTTTAAAGGCATTACAGAGACATGGCTTGTCTGTGAAGTGCTTTTACAGTCATCGCCGTTTGGAGACGATAAGCCAGTGTTGAGTTGTGTAGTCTCCCCGCAGTTACTCTGATGTTGTTTAAATTTCTGAAATCCAAAGTACTGCCCACATTTTGAGCATAGAAGCAGAGTGTTTGCCTTGTGGCCATTGAGATGATTTTTGAGGCGCATTCTCTTAAAAAACCTCCTTGGACAGTAGGTACACCGATGTGGCCCCTTTGGCTTAGTGTTGGACTCAGTTGTGACCAGTTGTTGTTGAATGGTTTGAGCAGGCACACACTTCTCACTGTGAAGTTTAAGGTACAAGTCACGATAAAACTGTTTTCCACAGTTTGTGCAGGAGAAGGGTTTGTCTCCAGTGTGTAAGAGCATGTGGCGCAGCAAATAGCGGCGATTATTAAAATCACGTTTGCAAAATGGACATTGGTTTGTCGAAGACCCAGTTATATGCGCAAGACAATGTTTTCTTAGCACGTGGGCATCATTAAATACCTCTTTGCATAAAGAACACTGTAGCTGATTTGGTTCACTGTGCTCTTTCACGGATTCCAAGGACTGCTGTGGTTTTAATGGTGGTCTCTCTTCAGGCTTACTTGCCTTGTTTTCTTTGGGTTTGTGGGTGGGTAGATGCCTCAGGAGATGTGCAGGATACTGGAACTGAAGATGACAGTCTGGGCACTGAAGCATTCCCCTTTTCAGATGTGAACTTCTGTGCTGGATCAGTTCTCCAATAGTTGGAAGAATCTTTCTGCAGACAGTACACTGTATCCTCCTCTGGTGAATGCTTTTATGACCAATTAGATAGGCACGTTTCTTGAAACCTTTTCCACATTCCACACAGCGGTATGGTCTTTCACCTCGGTGACTGCGCACATGTTTCATCAGTGACTGTGGTGTGGTGAAACGACTGTCACAAAAACGGCAGCTCAGGGCAGGACTGGCATTTGCTTCAGTTGATTCTGGGGTATCCTTATTCTCTTCAGTCTTTGTACTACTTAAAGTTGTGGGTTTAGACAAGGTAGAGAAGACTGAATTCCTGTACTTGAACATTTTGCCAGTGAGTTTAAACAGCTCATGCTTCTTCATATGTCTGTATTTTCCAGATGCATGACAAAAAACTGCTGGACAAAGATTGCATCTGTAGCGTGGTACAACGCCGGGGGCTGTCAAAGCTGGGGGTGCTTGTTTTTTCTGTTCCATTTCCTTGGGCTGTTTTTTCTGTTCATTTTTCTTCAACTGCAATTTCGGCTCAATTTCCTTAGTTTTTTTCTGTTCAGCCTGTTCCTTTGATTTTGCCCTCTCCTTTGCAAGCCGATTCAGACATTCTCTAAGGCAAAATGTCTTAATATGTCTATATCGGTTAGATGATAAAGTGAAGGTCACGTGGCACAAGGGACATCGATATTTACCGGAAACTTTTTCCTTGCCACCACACACTGAATTTCTGACACAGTCACGTAAATGTCGAGCCCTGTTGTAGGAATATTTGAAAAGGCGTGGACAAAGGGGACATTTATATTTCCCTGTTGTTTCATTGTCCAGTTTTTTGGGGTGCTCACTACTGAGTTTTGTGGTCGACTGACACTGCTGCACTGAAACTGCCAAACTCTTTCCCTTGTGTATGTTGTAGTAGTGCTTTTTGGCCTTGGCTGCAGTTAGGAAGCATTTACCACAAAAACGACACAGATGGGTTCTGGAGATGTCATCTAGCTTTATGTAACATTCGGGCAGATTTAGATATGTTTGGTTCTGTGCCACGTCCTCTTGTGGTGGTGTTTCGGTTTCTTTGATAATGGCATCAGAATCTGTGACTGGAAGTTTTGGCTGCTTGCATCTACCAGGTGTACGCATGTGTCTTTGCAGGGTACCAGCCTGTGCAAAGTATAACCCACACCCATTACACTTAAAGGGTGTTTTGCCAGTGTGAGTCCTCATATGCTTGATATAGTGAAGTATTTTTGAAAATATGAGTCTGCACTTCATGCACCTGTGGCCCCCGCGACGTTTTCTGATCTTCGGTTTGCTGGAATCTGAAGAGAGCTGAGGGCTTACTTTGGTTACACAACACACATGTTTTTCTGCTTGTTCATCACTTATCAGGTAGAGGTTACAAGTCTTGCAAAACTGGAAACTGTGCACGGAATGGAAACAATGGTGGTGTTCTATTAGATGATCCACATTGTGGGTTGTGTATTGGCAATCTGCGCAATGATAAGATTCCATTCCATCTACTAACTCTAAGGTCTTCATTATTACGACAGGCTGCAGACGTTTCCTCATTTGTAGAGAGGATATGAGTTGAGGTGTTTGCCCTGAATAGTTCATGGTGTTACTGTCAGGTCTGGCCACAGAAGTGTCTTGATAGTGACTTGTATCAAGGTTTATTTCATCAGCATCACATGAAGAATCTTCTCTTGACAGAGGTTCCCCATACAGCTCGCCAAGCACTGACGGCTCCTCTGCCGATGTGTCCAACTTTTCTAACGACTCTCTTGTATCTTCAGCAACATCTCCATGAAAACCTCCTGGTTGTAGGGCCACTGAACATTGGTGTAGTGGCTGTTGCTGATCTGAAGAAGAGGTTGCATTTGTATTCTCTGTGGAACTTGTCCATTCCTTTTCTAGACAGGGGTTTATGTCTGTGCTTGATGTGTTAAACTGTGAACAGGACTCTAAATCATCCGTAACACTAGTCACAGGAGGGTCAGTATAAACAGTTTCTGTAGGAGAGGTTGGGGTTTTCCTCTCTAGTTGACTTGTCATTTCCTTTTCTAGACAGGAATTCAGGTCTATGCTTGAGCTGTTTGGCAGTAAGCAGGACTCTACTTGACTAGCAAAGCCTTGCTCATCCTTGTCACTAGTATCAAAAGGAGGACTACCTTTAGTGACAACAGGATCATCACTGCAATCTGGATCTGAAGAATATGTGGTATCTGTCTTCTCTGCTGCACTTGTCCATTCTTTTTCTGGACAGGTATTCATGTATGTGCTGGAGCTCTTTGGCTGTAAGCAGGTTTCTGAAAGACTTGCAACACTTTGCTCATTCTTGTCATTGGCCTTGCTGAAATCACCATCACTCATTACAGCAGTACTCTGACAAATATCCTGAGCTACACTTTCATGGGACTGGTGCTCAGATAACCGCAAGCATGATTTCTGATCCTGACTGATACTCTTCGAGGTACTTGTGAATTCCCTCAGTTCATGAGTGACAGCTTTAGAATTGGACACCTTTATACCAGGGAGATTTGAAGACTGACAGGTATTTGACTGAATTTCATCGTCCCGGCAGTCAGTTTCCAGATTTTCATCTTGGCCAATACCGAAATTGGGATTTGGAGACTTCTTATCATCAAATGTCTCTTTTTCAGATGAACCTGATTGTTTTCTTTCCTTTTTTAGGTCTTCACTTTTGTCCTGCATGTCCTCTTTAGTATCTCTATCTTGACTATCTCTGGAGTTGGGATTATCAAATCCCTCATTTTCTTGGTTGAATGATTCTTTCATTTCCTTTCTTAGGTCATCTGGGAGACCATGCTCATTGTCCATTGTTGTCATATTTGGAGCAGCTGCAGCAACCTGCTCCTCCTCACCACCATCTGGGTACTCCTCAATTCCATCACCAGCCAAGTTTTCATGGCCACTTGTCGAGATGCTTGGATTTTTTTCTTGAGTGAGATTAATCTTCATATGCTCCTTTTCTCTTCTTTCTGGACAATTACCATATTCACTTCCATCCCCAACAGTCTCACTCACTGTCGTTGTCACCATGTTAGAAGTACTAAAGGACTGTTCTTGTCCTGCACAGGATGTGACAGTTTTTTCTGAACTTTCCTCCTTGTCTTGTGTACATTCAACTATGTTTTCTCCTGCTGACACATTTGATGTAGTTGGCAAAATTACAGTAGTCTCTGATTTATTAGGACACAGACTCTCAGTTGGAAGCATCACATTCCCAGTATCAGTGAAAAGCCATTCTGATGAGCTATGTTTTGTAACATAATCAGTTTTAGGTTTTGGAACTGAATTATTTGCCACGAATTTACAAGAGGGCCTCGTTTCACCCACATCTGCTTCCGAGCAGCTACTGACATCTGAGTAATCGTCAAGAAATGATGTAGCTAGCATTCCACAGTCTTGCTTTAGGTCTTGTAAATCATTTGCAAAAGATGAAGGAAAAGATCCCGATGTTGGTAATCCATCTGTGGCAAAATCTGAAATGTCACTATTTCCACATCTTTGCAAGTAATCTTTTTCCATTTGTTCTCCATCAGCTTGCCATGATGTTTCCTTGCAGTATCTTTGATAAAGACAGTCTGAACTGGAATTTTCAATACTGGGATTTGAGTAATAGTTTGTATTGAAGTTTGAGTTTGTTGCAGAGGCTTCATGTGAAGCCACTGTGCCAGGGAAGTCATGATTTCCAATGTAGTTCTCTATATGCTGGGAAAGACTTCCCTCTGGCTCTGATGTCCTTCTCAAAGTGCTTGGATCTGATGATAGAGGTGGAAGATCATGGTAGTATGAATCCCACCCATGAGCCATTCTTTGCAAGGACTGGAAGCTAGGGCTTATTTTGTCCAATCCTGAAAACACAAAGAAGCATAGGATTACAAGATTACAGATTACAGATTTACAAGGATTAAAAGAAACTGCAACTATTATCATAGGAAAAATGATCCAATTTTTGGAAAAGAAATTCTGACCTTTTCTTGGTCACACAAGGACTAGGACTATCCAGGATGATGTGGATTACATCTGTATGGGAACCTGGAGGATATAAATGAATAATTACTGTGAACATTTCACAAGCCACTAAAAAACATAATCCACAAATGCTATCAAAATTCAGTCCTATAAGAGTTTGCCTCCAGGGCATCTGGTCAGGCTAAGCCATGGGTATCTGGTCAGGCTAAGCCTTGACAAAAAAACAACATAGGGTTGCTACCATGTGGGATCACTACCCAAAAAGAAGGATGCAAGGGCGCAACAGTATACTGCTACTCTTGCCTCATAGGCACATTGGTGACACATAGCTATGGGAATTCACTTTTGATGCATGTCAAGCAAAGGAAGAAGCCTGGGCTTGTGCAAAAGGTGGTACAATACCAACTAGATATTGGTTCGCTCACCTCCATACAGTGCTTGATAGCAGCTGAAAAAAATGGTTGCTTGAGTAATTTATCATCCAACATACCAAATATTTTCTTGTTCCAGCTTGTCAAAAGTAAGGATTTGCTGCATGGCACGGGGTTTGAACTGCTGTTTGGACAAAACAAGCAATGTGAAGAGGTCTCCTTTACTACATTTTATGGCTTTTTCCCTCTTTTTTGACAGAAAATGTTAAATCAATAGATTTAAATATATAACGAAAGTAACTGTTTTTTGCAGCTCTACTGTTGCAGCTGTTTTTTTCAGGGTTGCCCAGGGTGAGCTGGACAGATGTAGGGATCTTTACAAGCTCTGGTTGAGTTTGGCTGTATAAAGACTTTTCCCTGAAAAATGATAGGGGTTGATTTTTGTGATTGCATGTCAGAGGGAAGCAGGCTTTGACTGTCTTTGTCCATGAACCAAACAGGCACTTATATGTGGCGTTCTTGGAGTGTCGGGGTGGGATCCAGGAGATCCAGGACTAATGGACAGACCTGGCAAACCCAAAGGTGTTGTAGAGGTTAAGCTGGAACATCTGACATTTTCCATATCCCAAGGGAGGTTGGGGACATCTCATAAAAGTAGGCCATGTTCAGAGCCTACAATGTCGATATGGATTCTTGAAGTTGTGGCCAGAAGGACATCAGTGGCTGTCACATCTGTAACCCAAGAACTTTTGTAGGCCTCAAAGAGATTCTGAACTCAGAAAGGCGGCAGGGGTTAGCCCAGGTTGTTTTCAGACAGTGAATCAGTCTACATTCATGGGATGAGACTGATGGAACAGTGGGGGTGCCTCCACAGAGGTCTCAGAGTAAACCAGACTTACCGCATCATGATTGTATGCCTTCACAAACCAGTCAGGTTGCACATCCATGTCTTTGAACCCGCACTTTTAAAAAATAGGTTTTCACACATTTGCTGAAACTGAATCCTGACAGTAGAACACAAGACAGATAATCTCTAAAAAAAAAATCATGTTTCTCAGGCTCCTCCTAGTGCTCCTAACGGCATTTGCAAGAATGCACCGTGTCATAACAAAAACAACCAATAAGAGCCAAGAGAAGTTGCCAACATTGTGTCAAGAAGAATAATCTCAAATGCAGTGTCGTGCACAGGCTGCACAATCCTCCTCCCCTGCGCATCCTCTCAGTCAAGCTCAATATCTTCAGGAGAAGCTCTGCAAACACAGTTCCTGAGAAACAACCACCATTAACTAAAAACTGCCAATCCCTGTTTTGCCAGCCACAGCGTACATGGCAAAGAGAAACAGAAGAAAGCCAGCGACAAAAAGCAAGCTTTCACTTTTACTGAAGACGACAGATGAAGAAAAGTTTGCTTTCACCTTTACAGGTCTTCTTGTTTACTTGATTTAGCTGTGTACGCTGTCGTTGGCAGTGAAGCGTGTGCACCAAGAATGACTGACTGACATGCCTTTGAGACTCCTTCCGGCTCTGGTAAGTTATTTTTGTTAAAGTGTGGTGGATTCTTGCAAATGCCATCAAGAGCACCAGGAATAGCCAGGGGAACATGATTTTTTCTGAGATCAACTGTTTCATGGACTACTGAACCTTTTAGATAGCAATTTCCTTTCAAACAAGCATTTTCTAAAGACAAACTGAGAGCACACTCACAAACTTAATATTACAAAACCTTTTGTACCTGGTGTTAAATATCTGCTGGCCTCTAAATCTTGAAAGACATCAATCCTGGCTGCCTGTAAAAGGGAAAGAAAGGCAATTACTATTATCACTTGTTTTGCGTTTTGTTTTTGCAAGATAAAAAAAATCATTTCATGGCTATTGCCCGAGAGAAGACAGAAATCAACGCTTGTACCTGTGACAAATAAAAGCTTGTGCCTGTAACAGAAATCAAGGCCTGTGCCTGTGGCAGAAATCAAGGCTTGTGCCTGTAAAATGGGCAAGACTGCTCTCAGTGTGCCACACATCTACCCATGCTTGCTTGGATTGTATATCTTGACAATCTACCCACACACTAACCTGAGAATGAACATGAATGATACGAAACTGTCAATCCTGGATTAATGCTCAGGAAAAGTTCTTGTCCTGCTACAAAAATTACCCTCTTCATCACAGACAGCCAGATATTCCGAGTGGGCCACTGACCTTAGTCAATACAAAAAGTAACAACAGCAACAAGCCAACCCATGGGTCATGGTTAAAAAAAATCCCTGAAAAATTTGAGGGGCTACTCAATAGACCCTCATAGGGCCAACATCACAATAACATCAGTTTGACAAACTCTATAGCATCTACCTGATGGGAGCAGTTTGTATTCTGAATACAGTACATGGGAGTAGCTTGCAATTATTTACCTAACCTTTTTAACACTAGTCTTTTCAAAAGGTAATTTAGAGGGGGGATGCTTTCTCACCAGCATCATGTACATTGCTGGGTGCATGTTTTTAATAAATGACATTGTTGGTAGGTCTGGGTGGTATGACAAAATTTTCATATCACGTTTTTTTTTAAAAATCATATTGGTTTCACAGTATTTGATGGTATTTTGCTTGACATGCTGCTGTGTTGTGCTATGGCCTATTCAAGTGCTGGAATTTGTTATTTACATGACAACGCCTGAACGCAACACAGGCTCCTCTCCATTAGTGCTGTGCTCGGTTATAATTGTCTCGGACTCGGGTCGGCTTCGGTTAGGAAAATGCAAGCCGTGCTCTAGTGTGCTCACTAGTGTGTGTGTGTGTGTGTGTGTGTGTGCGCGCGTGTGCATCGGGACGAGGAGGACAATTGTTAACGGTGGTGCGCTGCTGCTAGTTGCATATGGGGGAAACACTGCTCTTTGTGGTATGAGTTCTTCTGGGTCATTGTGTTCTTCTTCAGCAACGTGTACAGTTGCTTCGCTTTCAGTACTCTCTCCAGCAGCCATTCTCGCCTCTAAACTTTTCTCCAGCTAGCACGCCTGTGGTGTGCAGCGGTGAAATGGGTCCCTGCTGAAACACTTTCCCACCGCACACGTTCCGGATGTTGTTTGGGCTATTCACCGGTATTGCGGTATATGAAAAATTCATATCATAACTAAAATAAATACCTGTTTTTGTTACAAACGGGTATACCGCACAGCCCTAGTTGTTGGAGATGTTAGATAAATAGACCTGATACTCACCATCCATCCTTGCCTTTACTCCGAGTCCTCACTACATCATCCTATTTAGCTGATCTAAAAGAAGTGCTTTGATTTTCTCTTCACACTGGGCCAAACAACAAAGGGTTAAATGATAACACTGTACAACTTTCAGGATCTGCAACTCCCATAAAGTAGCTGGATGACAAGCTGCTGGCCACAGGTGTATACTTTAATTTGGAGGAACTCAAACTTCAAAACATAACTTTGTCAAGCTGAGGATCCAGCAGCATGGGATCTGATCAACACTGACCAGGAAAATCCAGCTCGAGCAGGACAATAATCCAAAATCTTCAAACCTAAACCACAATAATGATAGAACTACAACAACACCAAGAAGATAATTAGGAGTTTCTATGAGTGGGCCAACCTCTATCCCCAAGTCCACTTGCAGATAGTTTTGTCTAGACAGAAATATGTCCAAAACTCTGTGTCAGTGCTAGAGAAAGGGCTGGAGGACCATGATATTATCATTATGCTATAGTGGGATAAATGCTCTGGCTTGTTTTTCTTTCATTAAACAAATGATAATCATCTTGGGTGGCGCTAAACCCTCTTGAATATAGTGTCTGGGGGTAACTTGTTTTGGTGGAATATTTGCACATAGGGAGGCAAACATTGTCATTGAAGTGGCCATGCAAAAGACGACGCCATAAAAAAAAGTAACAGACATTTGTCAACTGTGTGATTCAACTTTTGCAAGACAGAGTCTGAGCCTTTCCGAGGAGCATTCACACATTGTTTTATTTGTTGTAGCCCTTTACTACCCTGGAAATCCAGAGTTCTCGCTGGAGCACAATTTGAATTTGCTCAGCGAGTCACTCTGGCAATCAGTAATGATGCTCTTGGAGCTGAGCTGCACCAATCACATCGGTGTATCTGATATAGGTGGGCCAGAGGCGAGCTAAACAGATGACGACAGCGCTGCGACGACGAAGTCCAGAATCAGTCAGTAAACACTGCAAGATGGCTACGGATGAACACCAGTTGTTTGAAACGGCTTTGGCCACTACAATGAACGAGTTAGACTTGGCTTTCTCTCTAAAAGAGGAACAGAAGACGGCGCTCGAATCTTTCCTTTGCAAGAAGGATGTTTTTGCTGTTTTGCCGACCGGATACAGCAAGAGTCTAATCTACCAGTTAGCCCCGCTGGTAGCGCTCTGGATATGTCACCCTGTGTATTGTTCTGATTGGTCGTAGTGTTATCCAACTGCGTGCAGTGATATTTTCAAATGCATATTTGGTGCCGTCCCTCGAGTTGGGCCATTTGCATTACTCATAGCCAGACCCTAAATCTTTCTAGATTTGGGTCTGGATTTCCAGGCTAGCCCTTTACAACAATTCACCAAAAAACAAAGCAGGCATGCTTTACTGCATGTTCCAAATCTTTGTCAGAACTTGCCATTTTCAGTGTGTAGGTTACTTGCTCAGAGGTTCCTGCTGTTGTCTTCCACAGCAAAAGGAATTTGGAAACAATAAGAAGTGGGAAGGGGGGAGAATGCCAGCCGAAATCAGCCAGCCAGTAGCAGGCTAATAACCACTGTCCACATCTGGTGAGTCAGTCTACCTTACAGGAATTTATCTTTTCATCTAATTTATATTACTGCCATTACTAGTGACAGCAGAGAAACAAAAGGGAGGCCACACTCTGTAAGCCCTAAGGGAGGAAGCAGGTACCTGCACACCAAACCATCTGCCAAAGTTTCAAGTATTGGCAGACTCCTTCACCACACAAGCCAATGCTTGCTAATTTGGCAACAGATTCACCCATAATTAATAATTAGACCATCCATACTTTCGCAAAAAAACAATGAAACATTCCCACTGTACCTGGGGCCTTTACAGCAGCGGGAGCGTACCTATGTTCCCCGGGTTCTATGTTCCCCGGGTCCTATGTTCTCCGCTTTGTATGGGACCCCAAAAGGGTCCTATGTTCCCTGCTTTGTATGGGACCGGGGAACATAGAACCCTTTTTAGTAATAAGGGTTCTATGTTCCCCGCTTTTCCCCAAAAGGACCCGGGGAACATAGGCCCTTTTTTTTTAAAAAAAAGGGTCCTAACCCCTAACCCTAATCCCTTTTTCTCAAAAGGGTCCTATGTTCCCCGGCAACAGCGGGGAACATAGAACCCTTTTTCTTAAAAAGGGTTCTATGTTCGCCGGTCCCATACAAAGCAGGGAACATATTTCCTTTTGGGGAAAGCGGGGAACATAGGACCCTTTTTTTTTTTTAAAGGGTCCTATGTTCCCCGATTGGGGAACATAGAACCCGGGGAATATAGGGATGACCCCACAGCAGCTACAAGGCAGAGCTCCAGACTGACTTTTTACATGGGTGCACTTAACTTTTTCATTTAGGTGGATCAGCACATAATTTAGGTGCTTCCAAAACTTACAACACGCCTTTTGATACCACAATATTACCATTAAAATGCACCCTTTTGTCAGTTTCCATACACACTCGTAAATTGTTAACTAGGGGTGTCACAGTACACAAAAGTGCTAGAACAGAAGCACTGGGGCTACTACAACTACTACTATTACAACTAACCTTACAGGTGAATAAGGATAAAGGTCATCTAGTACCCCTTTAACATTAAGTGCTCAACCAGGGCTGAACCAGCACTGACTATTTGTCTGAAAGGGTTAGCCTGCGTTCACTGACCTGGCTTTGTGACCCAGGTCAAGAAGTGGGTTGCACAAGAGTTGATTTTTATTGTGAATAGCACGCCACCAAAGTTGCTAACAACCATGGGAGGACAATTTATTCCAATGGTGACAATTGAAGGCGCACAGTGGTGGCGCAATTGTTGCAGGTTAATGCAGCTCATAAACAAATGGAGCAATGACAGCAGGAATGGTGTCAGCTACTTCTACGGTTTGAACAACATGGAGATGTGGCAAGACTTTGAGGTGCGGTAGCTCTTGGCCGACCGAGGTGAGGTAGAAATTAAATTGGAGTTGGCCAGGATGGTGAGGGACAACCTAATGTATGCGGACATAATGACACTGCTGAATGAGAGAGGCCTTCACTGTACACAGACACAGATCACAAATAAATTAAAGGCGCTGAAAAAGCAGTAAACCTGAAGTAATCTTAATATTACAGGCCAAATCTGTTAAATTAGCTGGGTTTATTACTGTGATGTACTAATATACAGTATAGGAATTCAAGTACAAAACACTAGTTCAGAATATATGTCCAAATCCCTTTTCCCATTTTCAGCACGTGAGGTTATTGGTATGCATTTCTCTCGGATTGTGACCCATGTCGTATCAAAACTATCATGACCAAGGATTAACACATGCTGGCCTGCTTGATTTGCACTGACAAAAGACGGGTTGAACACTGGTCAGGTAGCCCTTCCCTGACCCTGATCATTGGTGTAAAGTCCAAAAGGCCTTTCTCACAGGCATTCTGGCCGTGGTTATACTTTTCAATGCAACTTTTGTCATCTGATGATGCCAAGATGCATTAACTGTCAAGTACGCTCCGAGACTGGATCTTGCTCACACTAAAGGTGCGGACACATCAAACCGACATCAAAGAACTAGCGGAGACGAAAGCCAACTGTTGCGTCGTCTACGTCGCCTCAGGTCGCCCTGTGTCAGTTGGTTTGGACACACTACACAGACTACATCCGATGGCCAAGTGGCACGTACGTTCTGCGCCTGCGTGAGAGAGAGCGGAGTGACAGAGTGGTACATCCTGACAGCTGAGGTGTTACCTATATGTGCAGCCGAGCACTGCAGCACCTCCATGGACTATTACATTCAGGTCCCGGTGTTTCCTCCGCAGGCTCCACTTCACTCAGCTGCCCGATAAACCCGCTGCTTCTTCCTACTTTAACCTGAATAACAAACCAGGGCTCGGTGCTCAGGTTGGATCCAAACGAAGAGCCGGGGCTAGCTCAGAGACTAGCGGACGCTAACTGGCTGTGCGTCCCTCCGTCATGCTGCGGCTAACGCTCCGCTAGCTTCCCAGCTAGCCTTGGCTCTCCATTTGAATCCAAACAGAGAGCCGGGGCGAGCTGGGAGGCTAGCGGAGGCTAACTGGCTGTGCTTCCCTCCAGTCATGCTGCAGCTAACGCTCAGCTAGCCACAAAGCTAGCCCCGATTTGTTATTCAGGTTAAAGTGGGAAAAAGCAGCGGGTCTGTTGGGCAGCTGAGTGAAGTGGAGCCTGAGGAGGAAGCACCGGTTAGCCCCGGTTTCACTACAGGCAGATTCACTCACTACAGGGGCGAGGGAATAAAACCTAAACAGCCAATCAGAGTGATCTCATTCACCGACTAGATCCGCCGCCGATTCAACATGCTCAATCGGCTGAAAAGCCGCCGACGCCGAAGGGCCGATGGTGCGGGACACACCACAAAAATTAGGCTGACAGATGCTCACCGACGGCCCAACTTTGGTCGGCGGCCGACCATTGGCTTGGTGTGTCAGGGCCTTAAGGGCCCGTCCCAATACCCCCCCTTAGCCCTACACCTTGGCCCTACCCCTACATTTGTGCATTCCCGTGAGGGGTAGTGGTGTCCCAATTCCTTTTTGCATGTAGGGGTAGGGGGCATAACGAGGGGTAGTGGGTATGAAACTAGCTCTTCGTAGTGAAGGATTTCAGATACTGACTTGCCAGCGAGTGGTAGACGTCGCCATGGCTACCACCGAGCAAGAGATGGGGAAAAAAGTTCATACATAGCTAACATTACCGTCGTCAGGTTGCTTTTTAGCTAGCTTGAACTATCTGACGTCCGTCACCTGTCCTGTTCTGCAAAATTGTTGGACTTTTCACATTACGATAACACGCCAGCTAGTATAACTATGTTACGATAACACGCCAGCTAGTATAACTATGCTGCCTCGTAATGTTAGCTGGTTAGTTAGCTAGCACAAGTCCCCTGTTGTCTGTCATTTATCAAATGAAGCATGATGAATGCGGCAAACGCGATCGGTAGGATGAATGAGACTCCATTGTAGATGTGGGTTGGAAATATAGATGGCTCGCAGCTTCCTGTTTAAAATAGTTACGTATGCGTGAACGTAACCGACGCGATGACATAGTGAGTGTTGTCCCAATTCCTAAGGAAAGATTTCTACCCCTACTCCTACCCCTCGTTGCTTCATTTTGAGGGCCATGGTGTAGTGGGCAAGGGCTAGGGGTAGGGCCAAGGGCTAAGGGGTAGTGGACATGGGGGGTATTGGGATTGGGCCTAAGTTCAGATATGAGTGAGGTGTGTTCAGCATGTGGTCACACTCTCAGACGTAGGCCTGGCATCATCATCCCACCACACGGGAGTTCCTCTCCAGAGTGAGTGCAAAAGGAAGAGCGAAGCTGGAGCACAGGTCAGACCTTTTGTCTTACAGGGTTTTTCCATACACATGTTCTGGCTTGGCTTGACGTGGTTTGACTTGGTGCGGTAACCTAACACTGCAGGGATTTGCGTCTCCATTACAGCAGGGCTACCCACTTGAAGGTGCGTCTTTAACTGATGACAGCCTGTCTTGAGTCAATGATGTTTAAATGCGGCAGGCTGATCCATGGCTTCCCCCGTTATTTTTCCCATCACAATTGCATGGCAGTTAAAATAAGTTTCCCGGTTGGAGGTAAGCAGTTTATAGAGGCACAGTTAAGGACCTGTTGTCTGCAGCTCTTCATCTGACATCTCACCATGGCTGTTTTTGCTTGTCCATCTATCAATCCATCCATTTTCATCTGCTTATCTGGGAACTAGTAACAGGGGCAGCAGGCCAAGCAAAGCACCCAAGATGTCCCTCTCCCCAGCAATGCTTTCCTGCTCCTCCTGGGGGACCCCAAGGCATTCCCAGGCCAGATAAGATTTGTCATCCCTCCAACATGTCCTAGGTCTGCCCCAAGGCCTCCTACCAGTGGAACGTGCCCAGAACACCTCTAACAGGAGGCGCCCAGGAGGTATCCTGATCAGATGCCCGAACCACCTCAACTGACCCCTTTTGACACAAAGGACCAGCAGCTCTACTCCAAGCTCCCTCCAGATGTCCGAGCACCTTACCCTATCTCTTAGGCTGAGCCCAGCCACCCTTCTGAGTAAACTCATTTTGGCTGTATGTATGAGCAACCTCATTCTTTCTATCATTACCCAAAGCTCATGCCCATAGGTGAGGGTTAGGATGTAGATTGACCAGTAAATCGAAAGCTTTGCTTTCCGGCTCAGCTCAATTTCCAGCATGACGGTCTGGCGCAGAAGCCCCCCCAAACCGCTGAACCATCTCATGCTCCATTCTACCCTCACTCATGAACAAGACCCTCTGCAGGCAGGGGCGGGGCCTCGGCGTGTGTCTCCCTGGCGTCACAGACTGTTTTTGCTTGTGATTTTCGGTATTAGCACACTTGTTTTTATTGAAAGAAAAACGCTAACAAAGTACCACTAATTTGGGTATAAACATTTAATTTCCTTTAAGTTCCTCCCAATAAAAGTCCTTAATTATTTTTTTATTACACAACTCATACAGCTGAAAGCAGACAAACAGGACAATACGGCAAATATCCAAAAGTGCAAACACGGACAACCACACATCTGCTGTGCGCTCATGTAAACACATCACAAAGCACAATATCAGCTGTGTGCTTGACATCACAGCCTACTAGTGACTTTGTGGACAAAGACCAGATGATACAGATGTGCAAAAACATATCTGATCACGATCTGATCAAGCAAGTCGTATTTAAGTGTCAAATGTGGACACATGCAGACATAGCCAAGTTCCAATCTGGTGCATGCGATCACAAAAAAGTCGCTTCGAAAAGACAAGTGTAACTAGACAAGTGTGACAAGTGTAACTAAGTGTAACATCTACCACAAGCATCTCTTCCTTTTTCTGACCCCTGTACTGGAAAACCATGTCCATCTTCACATCACTGCACCTGTAACCTGCAAATATACTAGCAACACAACCAAAACTCCAACAGATCCACATCTTGGTTTCCAGCAATATGTCCAACATCCCACCATCAGTAATGTTTCACTGTCAAAATTATACTTTTCCATTGACTTCCTTGGCAAAAGTGACATCTGTATGTCAGTGAATGCTTTTTTGAGCCTCACAAACCCCCATGAAATGACTCGTTTCACTAGCAGGCTTTGATCCACTTGGTCTAATATGATTTATAAAGTCTATAGCCACATGATGGAATCCTTTTACCCCTATTCAAATTAGTGGAGCACTACATCAGCCGCAGCTGGCTCAGCCAGCGAAAGTCTCTAGTGCACCTGCTCTATGGACTACACAGTGCAGAAACAGTGCCGATCATCCAGGTAATTTTATATGTGACAGTTGAACTTTTTTAGCTTCAAACGCCACCGAGCAATTTTCATAGGAATGAACGCAGCCCCGCCTCCAATGCTGTTTCCAGTTTTCTTTATACATCCACAGCCTAGACGCACCGCACACACACATTCAATAAATGGGAGGAATGGCGTTTTTGCCGCAACGCCAGATTTGGTGTGAATGCAGCACTCCTCCGCACCTTAAACCCCTGAGCATTGAGTGTGTACTGCACAGTGTCATACGGGTGCCTGCTAGCTGCCAAAATATAAGGCAAACTAGTTCGCTCAAAAACATGGCCATGCACAAGTATGACACAAAGACAGTTTGATTACTTGAGTACTTATGTCAATTCTGGTACACTGACAGCAAGTCTACCAGAGTCATATTCTTTGTATACACACGTACTTGGCGAATAAAGCGGATTCTGATTCTGATTAAGCAAGATCTTCTATGCTAGTGGTTCCCAACTGGTTGGTCGTGGTGCAGAAGTGGGCCGTGAGTCCATTCTGAATGGACCACAAGTGACTTGCAAACATGCCAAGTTTAAGAAAAAACACACACACTATTTTTAAGTGCATTTTATTTACAGCACAGACTTTTTATTTTGAAGTGCTGTTTCTTGCTGTGGAATGAGTGACTAATGAACGGCTTCTTGACAGATACAGAAAACTAGCTTAACAAAATGGCCAAACAAAAGACTCAGCCGAATGTATTAAACGGTGTGGACCTTGAACTAGCGACTAAGGAGAAATCTGGACCTCATGGCTGGACCGGTTGGGAACCACTGTTCTATGCAGTCAAGAACTGTTCAACAAGGAGTCAATTCAAACTTAAGTTGCATTTAAAAATGATACACTCCCCTAGCCCACTCCCAACAAATGCATCAAAACCATTGGAGTTTTGTCAAGAAGAAAGAAAAGAGCAGGCACTCTGTGCAGCTTATCAAACCACTCCTCCTTAAGCATCTCACACTGTTGTCTTATTGTACAAATAGCCCTTGGCATGTTCCTGAATCAAAAATCATATAACTGTCTGATAATATCATTCAGGGGAGGGTACACAAAATGTCTGATGACAAACAACAACTGCCCAGAGCTTGCATCAAGGCAAATGGCAAATACACACTCCAGCAGCATCCAAGGATGTAGTGACTTGTGCCATTTTACTGGTTAGCAGGAAAGTGACATTTTAAGAGTGGTTTCTCTCCAGTGAGCCACTGTCCCCAACATCAACAGAGTTTTCAATAATACAGATTCATGCTTGGATTCAGTAGGAACGATGTGGAATAAGTGTGTTGAAATGGAAGTGGTGGCGCAGCCTGTGTTACGGACATGACAATAATCTGTGGCTGGTGAGGAATATTCTGGAAAAAGGAAAGGCATGCAAAATGGAACCACTGCTTTTTGCACAGAGTCCTTAGTAGACAAGGACATGGTGCCAGTGCAACATGGAAGTCTTCAAGATGTTGTGGTGAATTACATTAAAACTGAGCCCAGAAGACAGAGGATGTGTGAAAACCCTGACATTCTCTGGCACCACAGGCTACATGAGGCCTACACTCTTTTAATCAAGGCAAGTCAAGACAGTATCTTTCAAGGTTACACTCTTTTTAGTACTAAATTCCTTCATGTTTCCACAATGTTTCCTTGCTGAGCTGCATTGGAGGAAATCTAGCACTACACAGTGTGTGTTGCAGGTGTCATGCACATAAATCTGTGTTGCATTCTCTGTTCTTTTTCAACAGGGACTGTAAAGAAAGGTACAAAATATGTGATTGAGTCTAAGAATTTTTTCCATTGCCCCCAGTTTCAGCTGACTTTGTGCACAAATCAATTTAAGCACAACATAATAA
Source organism: Epinephelus moara (assembly GCF_006386435.1). Taxonomy (NCBI): domain Eukaryota; kingdom Metazoa; phylum Chordata; class Actinopteri; order Perciformes; family Serranidae; genus Epinephelus; species Epinephelus moara. The sequence continues at coordinate 21,206,116 of NC_065511.1, read as the reverse complement.
AAACATGCCCTCTTAACATGTCTCGCCCATGTTGTGTGGTTCAAAGGACAGTTAAAAACAGAGGAGTTGATGGGGCTTCAGCACAACACAACAGCCGACTGGGTAAGGTGAGTACTGGTTGCCATGGTGGCAGAGGTTTCTGCTTCCTGTTGCAAGTGGCATGAGCATCATGCAATTTACACATCTCCATCCCACTTATTGAGTGGCGTGGGCAGCTGCTTAAAGAGTGCCAATGATACCTGGTAGCTGTGTGTAACATGCTCAACAGCAGAAAAATATGTAAGCTAATAGAGCAGTGCTCCCTTGCACTGATTTGTCTGTGGCGGTCTGCCTCAATATCAACATTGAACACCACATACTGACATTCTATAGTTGTTTTCACTATTTCTGTTTCCATTGTAGAGCTGCGTGCAGCACATTCATTTGCTCAGACCCTGCCTGCTCCCCTCATTTTCCCTCTGTTTATTAGACTACAAATGAGACAAGCTAGCAAGCACATCCTGCAGTCTCTCCCTGCAAAGGAGAGGACTTTGCCAGGGAGAGAGCAGGTCGCAGCTCTGGAGACGGACCTTCAGCTCGGTTGTAACAACTCAAATTCAGCAAGAGCAAACCCCAGCCATTGCAAACCCTCAGCTACCACCAGTGTGGGAAACATTGTGTCGGGACACATCTAATATTTCTAATCCCCAAAATATGCTTCACTTTGATTTGACAATTCACAAGTTTTTTAGGTGAGCTACTATGCATACGTTGTGTACCACACACAAGAACAGAAATACATTACAAGCTGCCAGTGTCTTGCAGAGAGCATGATCCCTCACCAAGGTTATCTCTTGGGTAGACACAGAGGAGTAGTGTGTCCTCCTCTATGCCCTTGCTCTTTGCTTTTGAACAGTGGCATGCTGCTTTCCCTCTGTGCAAGCTCCAGTCTTGACTGCTACAATTGAAGCAGGTCAGTTAGCCCCCACTATGTCATGGCCTTTTTTGATATGTACTGCTAATGAAATCCACCTCCATTGTTAGGATGCGAATGCTTAAGCAAAATCTGCTTGGAGACAGGCCTCAAAGTCCAGAGGACGGTAAATCAAACTGATTCAAAGCCATTTATACAGAGCGTCAACATAAACTTCAAATAGCTGCACAATTGTTCAATAGAAGTGACTCACCCTCAAGACCACGGTGATGTAAAAAATAATGCTAACAGACAGATGAGAAATTATACTACTGACAGTCAGGATTTACCAGCTACCATCACCATCAACTAGCAGAAAGAGTAGATCTCATCACCGTGAGGGGAAGGTTAGACAGCTACTGTGACATGCACACCACTTTGAGTTGCGTTTACCAAACTGCAGTGAATTACAAAGCCTTTGACAAGCTGCGTAGCCATGTGACAGTGGTGCAGGTGTCTTTTTTCTGGAAGGAGCAAAAATGCAAAGTACAACTTCCCAGATTGACACATTTTTTTAAGAAAAATGAACAAAGGCGAGGACAACACAGCAAATGCAACCTAGCCTGAAATCAGCCTAATCCGGGAAAATCATATCACACACAGATTACCTACTAAATGGTGATTATTATGGCAAAAAATATATTAACAGACAGGTGCCAAAATCCACATATTATAAAAAATAATGTTGTGCACATTGCTTTTGATTATGACTTACTTGTTTGGTGTCTTATTTGACAGTGATATGCTTGTTGTTTCCTACTTTTTATTGGTCCCTTTAATTAGATAACTTTTTGAAAGTAATTCGGGAAGTATTCACAAAACAAAATGGCTGTTACTCTACTACTGCACCTGTCAGTAAACTCTGAACATTATTCTGTTAACATTTAATTACTACATGCATTGGCCACTTAATTGAATGCAACGCAATACCACAGCTCATAATTTCTACATTTATTAAGATAATAATGTCCTGTTTTGATGTTGATTGACACTGTCAGTGAGGTATTAACATAACTATAAATAAAACACACTTCAATGTAATGCAGTCCAGTGCAACACCCCAACTCACTGTGACCTCAGGAATTAACATATAGCTGAATTACCACCTCTCCAAACAAAAACTGTCCATTACAAGCTTCGTCAGGTAGAAATGTGGCAGAGCTGTACATAAGATTGTATAGGTGTACCTAATTAAAGTGACCATGGAGTGTATATGGTTGATGGAGCTTCTCTTGCTAAGGGACCAGGGATAAAATGATGAAGTTCTCTGCTAAAACTTTATGGGGTGCAGTTGCAGGCACGTGTCAATTTCAATATACACAGGAGTAAGCACTTCACTTATATTCTTAACTTTTTTTTCTTACAAACAGATGGAAAGACACTGCAACAAAGTTCAGAGTGTGGGTGATGCTTTCTGTATCAGAAACTACCCAAAAGCAGAGTGAGGAACTTTTGGACTTTGCTCTGACATGTTGTCCCTCTCTACCTACAAAGCACCCCAAGAGGACCTCTGTCACAGGTGGACGTAAATGTGTTTCCATGCAACAACACGGTCAAGTGGGATTTCCCCTGAGAACTAGGGACTACTGAATTGATATCAGAAATACATGACCCAGTACAAATCATGTTTATCTGATTTGAGGGTGACAACTTTGTCTGTTATCATTAGAGCCTATAGGTCATATTATAATCCCTTTGAAGCAGCTAAGCCACACAACAACACAGCTGCCTCAAGCCTTGTAAGTGATTATCAGCAGGTTTATGACACATTACTCAAAACTTTGTTGTAAACATATGTTTTGTGGTGATAATCTGAACAGAGATGAGCATCATAAATAATCTCATGTTGTGGTTAACAATAGGAAACACCATCTGGAAGTTGTGTGCTGCTCTTGTCTTGATTGTATTATGAGCTGTAACGTTACTTTAAGCCAACCTGGACTGAGGACAGCAGACAAAAAGGAAACGGTGAGATGCAATCAGTTAAACAAAACCATCCCCAGATGCGGTCTGGTTTGTGAGTCGAGCCACGTGTTAGTTTAATGTTACACTGACGGTCTGAGGGAAGCTAGCTAGCTTCCTCAGTCACTAGCACGATGCTAGCTAGCACTGATAACCAAGAGCTAATGACTCGTCTGCAGCTGTCTGTAAGCAGGATTCCTTACCAGAACACAGCTCCGTGTTGCTCCTGTGTGCTTCACCGCAGAATCCTTTGTGGTTCACCGACTACATCGTCTGTACTGTAATGTAACGTTACTGTAATAACAGACTTCATCCACAGACATTACATGTCGGCTTTCTCTGCCAGGACGCGGAGAAAGCGGCTGTCCTCCTTGCCGATGGCTTCCGCCTTCCCTGGGAAATACCGTCAGGAGATCTTTTTTCTTTGTGGACTGTGAGTCAATGGAGAGAGCTGAATCCTAAGCCAAGTGTTTTCCTTCACGGCGCGGGCTATGTGGCTTGTTGTGCCTCTGGTAGCGGCGCTGGACCCAAATCCGCCTCCATTATCTCTATTTGCGCATTTTCAGACAATGTGCCCGAAATTGTGCGTACGTTACACAACGGACTTATTACAACCAATAACAAGGTGCGGGGTCTCCGAGAGAGCCCGCCCCCTGCATATTGTATGGCTGACACAGCCAGAGCCTGACGAGGCGGCAGCACGACTCCTTCCGGGCGACCGCACCACGGTTGCCTCCTTGCTGCTGCAGCTGCCCCTGCACTCCCCTACGTGCTGAGGCAGACAGGCAGTAATTCTTGCGCTGACAGTGACTGAGCTGATCACTGAAGTCCTCAGTGGGACTTCAGTGCTCCCCTGTGGAGCTTCAGTACCTCACTGCTGATTTTAAATGAGCACGATGAGCCAGGTTACCGGGGAACTACTTGTCTGCTGGACTAGATGTGGTTGGTCTTTAAAGGGTTAACAAGTTCCATACCACCATTTTGTGTGCAAGACTTGCTACGAAATGGCGCCACCCCTCCTTGTGCTGGTCTATGACAAAACCCCTTTGGCTGGGGTGGGGAGGGGGTAGCACATGAGAACCAGTTTCCATGTAGGAAAATAAATGTTCTGCAAAAGAAGAAAAACTCAAAACCTATACTTTGACATAATCGGTGAACAGGATCCTCTGAATATGTCTTACAATCTGTGACCAGGCAATTACTTCTTCCGACAGGTGCATGCACCCATCACTTTGGTTTTACCTCAGCATGTGCAGATCATAAAGTAATTGAATATATATAAGTGTTCACAACAAAAGTGTGCAAATGAATGTGAAACACCTTTCTGACCAAGTCAGACCATGTAAACCTCTCAACCTGCCACCTAGAGGAGAAAAGAGGATCCACACATATAAAAGAACTGGGTATATAGCTGTCTGTCTTGTGGGAGTCAGTGTACTTACTGCAGTTTTCAATAAAAAAAAAAGTCTGGACCATCTGACACACTCAGCCTGTATTCTTGATATCAGGGCTGACTCCCAAAATCTCCCTTTAATGTGTATGAATACATGACTTATTACCTCATGTGTAGTTACTCACTACAGTCAAAACTAAGCACAGACATAAGGCTGAAGAAGGCCCCCTCCCCCCCACCACACATTTCAGAAGTTCTAATGACCCCGCAATGCAGTAGTGCCCCTGCACTACCTCAAACAGTTAACAATACAAAACAACTAAATAACCCCTCAACTGTGGCTGCACTTCCAACATGTCACCAAAGGTAGCCTACCTTAAAGAAGAGGTCTCTGCAGGGTCATATGTTAAAGGCCGCGGTATGCTTGAAGCAAACTTGTTTGTAGGACATTCGGAAAAACAGAAAATGTTGTTCCGAATAGCCACACTTGTAGGCAAGACAAAAACCCTGCTGTCATAAGCCTTGTTCCCATTGGACCATAAACAAAATGGTAACACCCACTAACATCTGGCTTTTGTCTTTAGCAGGGAAGGTTACAATTGACATTCATTTCCGGGACAAATGACCCCTGAGTAGTCACAGGTATTTATTGGCTCCAGCACCTATCGGCTCTGATCAGCAGTATTGGAAATACGATACCCCGGTTTTTGCACCTTTTCTGGCATGATGCAATGACACGCTGCCACAAATTCCATTTTTTTCTATGCAAGCAGCACTCAAACGTCGTTCACTGGCCTCCATGCTGCTTCTTACTGTCTACTTATCTGTTTTCTGGCATGTTCCTGATGTTGAATGTGACAGAACAATAAAAGAACAGTAAGGCAAACTTATCTACTGCAGAGCTGTGTACATGGCATTAAGGACTCTAGTGTCTATTTTTAGCGTATGTTCCTGCATTAAAAAAACCACATATACATGCATAGTTTGGTGAAAACAGAGAGGGGCGACATGCTACAATTGTTTAAATGGAGATAACAGCACGCACTTTCAGACTCTCTTGAAAGGCCTTCACAGGGTGTCATACTAGTTTGTACACACAAAAGGTGATGGAAGTAATTGTGTGAAAATGAAAAAAGAGAGCTTGGGAGAGAAACTCGAATCCTGCCTCTCTCAACTCACCCCACTTGACCAATTGTTGCATGAAGTGGCTGTGAAAGTTCCAAAGACTGGGGGACGCCACTTTCACAATTCCAACATTGGAAAAGTTTGTGTGTGTATTTGTGTGTTGGGGGGTGTTCCTTTACAATCTTACAAGCATACCAATGCCTTAAGCCCAAACCCTCAAAAACTAAGTAAAAATTTTAGTGTAGTTTGGTTAAGAAAGCCCCCGGGAACAGTGGTAGATTGTGAGGCAGTTTTGGCATAGTGGCCCTGCTTGGTATTGCAGCATCATATGATGCACACTGGCCCAAAAAGACTTTTTCCCATACACAACCATTAGAAAAGGAGTGTCAAAACCTGCCAAAATGACTTTGCATTTTTAGAATTTGATCCACTGGGCCCATTAACATTTAAAAAGTGTGATAGGGTCACATAGTATATCAGTCTGTTGGGGCTTGACTAAGGAACCAGAGAGTGGCCAGCTGAAATCACGCACAGACTGTAGTATGGATCTTGGTAGTTTGAGAGGTACTGCAGAGATGCCCTTGAGCAAACCAACATATCTCCAACTGCTTGAAGCATCGACTATGTGGCAGCCTGTCAACTCTGACATCTCTCCACTAATGCATGTCTATAGGCCCTGTGCGTAAGAGTGTGTGTATGTTGAGCCTTCATGTGTAATGAGTAACAATGCAATTTTTCCCATTAAAGGATTATAAAGAAGCCTACCTCTAATGCTCTAATGTACAGGGACCCCACAGGACATAGGCTGACTCAGCCCAAGGAAGTTTCAACCACGAATGCTATCACCCGGCCAGGCTTGAGAAGGAAACTAGTGTGCATGTTCTAAAGCCCTGGAGACTTTTTTAGTGTATGTGCCCAGTGAGCAACTTTCCAAGAAATGAATGAGGCACCAACTTGGTAGTAGTATGATTTCCTTAATACATCCATTGGTATGAATGGAAAGTCACCTTTTTGTCTATCATGGTGCTTTAAGTACATTATGTAATGATGACTCAGACTGAGTGCTTTTGTTCAATGTCCCCTTGATTATTCAGCCCAGTGCTTTCTTCACAGCTGATATTAAGCCCAAAGAGTGTATTGCCAATTGCCGAAACCTGTACTCAACAAAGTCAGGAATCTTATGAGTGGCCCTCAGATGTACCTTCACTCACTCATCACTGCTTCCTCTTTGTGTTCTAGTTTTTGTAGTATTACCTTCTGTAATGTTGAGTCCACACGGCAGGTTACCAAAATCTAGCAATAATAAAAAATAGAATTGATGTTTGGGTTGTGCACAGAAAACACCCACTGCAGCAGAACTGCAATTTGAATTCCCTACAGATGTCTTGCCAGTTTGGTGACCAAGAGGATACCCATGGGTTGCTCCACAGAATGGAAATTGTCCTCCTCCAAAATATGAACACATAGGTTGTTTGTAAGCAGCTTATTACAACCAGGCCCCCAGGAAGTGCCCCGGGTTTTGAAGTCAATTTTTGTAGTGGTCAAACAGTGGTATTACATCTGTCACATGATGCAATGTGGCCCAAAAATGCTTTTCCTCATATACTTGTGTGGTGAAAGAGACACCTGTAAATCAGTGGATACATTTTTTCGGAGCGTCACAACCCCTGCGAAGCATTGTTGCCTTGCAGCAAGAGGGTTCCTGGTTCAAACCCAGGGCGGAGGGTTCAAATTCAGGGGTGGGGGAGCCCCTCTGTGTGGAGTTTGCATGTTCTCCCCATGTCAGCTTGGGTTCTCTCCAGGTACTCCGGCTTCCTCTCACAGTCCAAAGACATGCAGTTCAGGTTAACTGGTGACTCTAAATTGGTCGGAGGTATGAATGTGAGCATGAATGGTTGTCTGTGTCTGCCCTGTCTGGCGACCTGTCCAGGGTGTACCCTGCCTCTCGCTCAGTGTCAGCTGGGATAGGCTCCAGCCCCCACGACCCCCAACAGGATAAGCGGCTATAGAAAATGAATGAACAAATGAATGGTCTGATAACATCCGAAAATCTAAAGGAGCTGCATGATTTAATATTTTTATCCCCGTTTAAGTTGGTCCATCTCAGTTGGTGGAAGTCCCTACTGAACCTGCTCTGTGGGCCACACAGTGCGGAAGCAGTACCGATCGACCAGGTAATTTTATACAAACAGGTTTGGAGGCAGGTGGTGGAAGTCTCTAGTGTGCCTGCTCAATGGGCCACACAGTGCAGATGCAGTACCTATGGGGTAATTGTATACATGGCGGTTAAACGTTTTTGGCTTCATGCACCACTGAGCAACTTTAATGGCAATGATAAGGCCTACCTCCAAAGCGGCATCCAGTTCTCTTTATATATCCATTACAACCCATATTTACATTTATTGTTAGGTGGCAATGTCTAGTGGCCGCAGTCATAACAATGGAAGCAAAAGAGGAAGTTAGGCAACACAATATGAAGAGCAACAAGGTCCTTGTAGGGAGGAGGTTGAATGGATGGATGGGTCAAACAAACACAGGACTTTGACCCAGGAACCCCGTGTGGAACCAGAAGTTGATGTTGTTCTTTTACCAAAGGTACATGACGTTACATAACAAGCATACTAATACCAACCCAAACCATGATCTTTTCTTTAACCTAAAGCTTCCTTCCACAGTCCAAAGACATGCAGGTTAGGTTAATGGTGTCTCTAAATTGCCCATGTGAGCGTGAATGGTTGTCTGTCTCTATGTCAGCCCTGCGATAGTCTGGCGACCTGTCCAGGATGTACCCTGCCTCTCGCCCAATGTCAGCTGGGATAGGCTCCCCCCCCCCCACGACGTTCGACAGGATAGGTGATTACAGAAAATGAATGAATGACTAACAACTGCATTGGAGGAGACACACTGTCCTCACCCTAACCCCCCCCCCCTTAACCACTACTACTTTTTTGGCTCAAAATTTCTTTATTGCCCTCTGCCCAAATAGAATGCTGGATAGATCTGCCAAACTGACATAAAAAAAAGTAGCTGCAACAAAAGCCGAATTTTGCATCGTTTCATGTTGCCTATGTCTCGGCCAAAAATCTGCACCGAACCCATCACAAAGACTACAGCCAACAGCCAACTACCACATATGTTTTGCACCTTCTTGGGAGGAAAGGACTCTCCATAGCTGCAGACAGCAGTAGTCTGGCCATTTGTTTACTTTGCTCACATCCATTTCTCTTCTCGCACTTAGCTCAACTGCCAATCAAAGAGTGATTTCATTATAAATCTGGGGTAATGCCATAGTTACGCTATCTAATCAATACTGTTGCAGTGGTAGCAACTTGTCAATGGACAGCACCTACCCATCCTGTGGCCATGCTTTCATTTTGCATAACTTTAAACCTTAAAAACATTTAAACAGGCGGGTTGCTTATGGAGCCAGCCTCAGGTGGCCATTAGAGGAACTGCAGTTTTTAGTACTTCCATGTTGGCTTCAATGTCAGCGCGATTACCTCCAGGTTAAAGCAAGCATTTTCTTGTCTAATCTACACTGCAGCCCCTCTATAAGGGTGAGAAGAATAATTTAAAAAATATATAACTTTTGCTTATGGTTTATCTAATAGAGACAATGCACAGCTTCTTAGCTGTACCAGAGATAGATATTAGCTAATTTAAATCGGTACTCCCTGGGCAGGAAACAGAAACCGACATCTCTGTTAATAACACTGTAGTTTGTGTAAGCAATATCACACAAGAGGAAGTGCTGTTGTACTGAATAGCAGCATGGATGTGGTTTGGGCAAAGATGATCAATATCACTTGCTAACACAAATCATTCTGCAAAGGGACTAGGACTGTATTGTTACCCAAGCAACACATAAATATTTCTGCACACTAATATGCCACTCTGAGTAAGCTAGGTCTACACATTACTATGTGTTGCCATTTACTGTGTAACCAGTGAAATAGGAGTCTGTTGACAGTTGCTTTAGGGGCAAATGTGTGGTGCCGATGAGTGAACAACTTGATCAGTCAGTACATTGCAACATCCTCTGATGTCATGTGAGCATACCTGGAAATCTGCAGTGAAGTATCCAGGCTTCTTTACTTCCTTTCGCCCTCCTCTGACGGCCGTTCATTATTTAACTTAAATGTTATTTGTGGAGACATGTTCATCTTTGCAGTGAAGTTTGTTAAGATGACCCTTAATGTAGGCAAATTAACGGTTGAAGTAATTAATGGTTCAGAACACCCTAAAAAACGCATAGTTAATAGTGCCAGTGCTTTATACTCTATCAGCAGTCATAGAATGCCTCTTGTCCAATCAAATTGCTTGATCAGAAGTAACTGTTAAATAAGATAGTATAATTTAAAATTTGTGTTCTGAAAAGAGGCATCTTAATAATGGCAAGCCTGTGAGAATAATGTTTTTTGGCCACAGAAGACTTTTACGTAAACTTCCCAACACTGGTCGCAAGAACCAATATTAGACCAATCACAGGAATGGTTATGGACTGCACGAACTGTCACAAGATCACAAACACTGTGTCAAGTATCTTTGAAATCGGGTAGCTTACACAGTTCTGATCCACAACCAACACAAGGACTTCTCTCTGTGCAGTTGCCATTAATTTTCTGAACTACAATTCAGTAAAAATGTGAAATAAGACACCAAAACTACACGTGGAAGGAACAGAAATATATAGAGAGTGTGGTTTTCTTACTGGGAAATAGCAGCAAAAGGGAGTGAAAGCAAAACTGACAGCACATCAAGAAATTTATCTGTACAACTTTAATGGCACAATTTTTAAAAATCCATTCCATGACAATGCTGCCCTTTAAAAAGGAAGACATACACATACCACATTTTAAAGACAATCTCAAAATCACATATTTGCAAGTAAAACAATGGAAAATGCAGTAATATGATTGACAATAACAGCAATGGTATCCACTAAAAATACAATGAAAAGCAACAAAATCATCCTAGCTAGACAACAACTGGTGGGCTACTAAGTTAACTACACTTGTAGCCTGTGGGAGAACCCTAGATTTAAACTTGCAATTTACAGATGTCAGACATTTGCTTTTTTTTTAATTTTCAATTTTATGCAAAAAAGTATTTGGTATCCTCACCACCCAAGCCTTACTTACTGTTTCCCATTGTTTGTTTTTTTTTAAAATTCACCAATAAACAGAATTTTTCTTTTCATGCCAAAGAAAAAAAGTGTATAAAAGTAGTTCAGCAATTCAAATAGTAATTCAAAATAATGTTACAAAAGAAACTTTACATCAGTCTATAGTTTTTCCGAAGTTTGCATTCAGTAGAGTCAAAAACACTCAACTCCTGAGGAGCTTGATTGTTGGCAATAACAATAATTAATGGGTCTAAAAGGATAGTTACCCATTGTTTTCTGAGCCATGAGAGGTCTGGTGCTGAAGAAACGTGTCCAAACATGAGAATGTCTCAGTGCACTCAGTGCATTCGTAAAGATCCTCTGAAGACTTTTCTTTATCATCTGCAGTATGGTCCATGTAGTCATCCTCTATGTCCTCTGCATTACCCTTTTCTAGGACAGGGTCCTCACTGGAACCAGTGCCTTGAGATGTTTGTCCAACATCATTTGTTTCCCCTGTGTTTGGGTGATTCTGAAGGTGAAGCTCAAGGGATGAGGGGTTCCTGAATTGAGCTGGACACTTGGGGCACTTACTAGGTTCCTTTTTGTGATAGCGCAAGTGCCGTTGGTATACACACAACAGCCCAAATCTCTTTCCACATTCCTGGCACTTGTAGTTAACTCGGCCTGCTTTTCCGGGTTTCCCTCTTGACTGCTCTGGTGATCCTGTTTGTTCATTGTCAGAGGAGCTCTTATTTTTCTCGTCAGGAGAGCCTGGAGTTTTCTCACCATTGAGAGAACTGGGGGCAGACCCATTTTGTGGGTTTGTGTGCAAGTGTTTTAAACCTGGTTTCTTTTCCATTTCAGATTTGTGATACATGGCTACATGCCTTCTCAAATCACAGCGCTGTGGAAAATGTCTTCCACAAAATGAACACGTGTGCATCGTACCCTTATGGTATCTCATGTGGCGAGATAAACTACTAGAATGATTAAAGACACGATGACAGTGCTTGCAGGGATGCAACTTGCCATTTGGATTACCCCCTCTCCTACGTCTAGCTTTAGGTGGCATTCTTCGCTTAAATGTTTTTTGTGATTCTTGGTTCAGCTTATCTATTTCCTCCTGAGTTTGATGTGTGAGATGATGCTCTTTCAGAGTGGTTAGCTTTTGGAAACGATCCCCACATAAACCACATCTGTATGGTGTAAAAGAGGAGGCGGTATCAATCTCATTGCCAGTGTCGCTAAAGATTTTACTATCTCCATTCTTAACGTCAACAGATGTGCCATTACGGTAGCAGTTTTCAAGTGGGGTGTCTTCTGTGTTTTTAGAGTTCACTTCAAGTTCGATTTCATTTGCTAAAGTAGCATTACGCTCTTTTCCTTTGCAATGGTGCAACGAATGTGTCTGAAAATCTGACATCCAGAAAAAATTCAACTTGCACTTCCTACAGGGATACGTTTTCTCTATCTTTTTTTCCTGCTTATTCACAGATTTACCCAAAGCTGTAGCCTTGGGGGAGGGGTGATTTTCTTTTTGATGAGCATTAAGTGCATCCACTTTAAGGAATCGCTTACCACAGTGACTACAACAGAGAAACCTTTCATTGGCATGGTCTTGGAGGTGTTTCTTAAGGTCCTGTCTACCTTCAAAGATCTTACAACACAAAGTACACTTGTAACCTCGCTCTGTGTTTCGATACTGCTGGTGGCGATGTAAACTCTGCAGTGTATTAAATGATCTGCTACATATTTCACAACGGTAATGGCCCTGACGAGACTTGTCCAAGTTCAAGTCTGATGGCTTTGGTCTGAATACATCTCTATAAGGAGAGGGCTGTGGCCTCAGAGTTGGAGATACTGGTTTGACAGGTGTTGGGAAATGTGATGGCAGGACTCCAGGAGATGCTGGTTTTACAGAAGGATGTGACTCCAAGCCATTAACAACTGTCAGCGTACCATTTTCTTGTAGCACATATTCTCGAGGGACTTCAAATCCATTGGATGAGCCATCAAAGGAAAATGACTCCAAAGGTCCATGAATGGCCATGTGGGTCAACACATGAGAGTACTGACTGAACCCATCACCACACTCAGTGCAGATGAAGGTACTTGATTCCCCTCCATACTGTGTTGAAGCAACAGTATTCAATGATTTCTGCTTTTCCATGATGGGATTATTCTGGCGATATGCTGATGGCATCACTTTTCAATCTCTGAGTATGAGTAAAACTCTATCCATCCACAAAATTGGTTTCCATGTGGAAATCAGTATGTCCACTCTCTCAGACTGATTCTAAAAAGATGTCCTCACAAGCCGAATGTTCATCCCTCGGGTAAGGTTTTGTTGTTGTATCAGCACCTAGGGGAAAAAAACAAAAACAAAACAATGAAACCACTGATACCTTAATTTGATTAACATAGGCTTAATCTGCCTCGCTGAAATTGGAAAGGGGTTTTAGCTTTATTGTGTTCACTAGCGGTCATCGGATGAAGCTGTTTGACAAAGACAGACCTACCAAAGGCATGTGCCACCACATTTAAGTTAGCAATACATTGTGTGTCTTTGACAATGAATTTTAAGGGGCAATGCACTTCATTTGCCCCAGTCTATTGTCTGTTGAAACGATGTGTTCATGCGGTCACATGCAACGGAAGAATAAATGTTTGGTAGTAAGCTAGCTTGTGGTATACAATGTTTATTCTTTGTGGCATATCACCTGATGAAGCTTCCAATTTATAGGACCCCAAAAAACATTCCTTGTGAAATTGTTTTCAACACAGCCAGAAACAAGAGATATTGCTAAATTCTTTGACCCATGGTGACTTTGTGGGAATTTGCTAATTGTTATCAAGCACTTAATTTCTGATCCATGCTTTCCCACTGTTATAGATTTTAAAGTTTAAGTTAGGACCATTAACTGTACATAAAGATGGACAATGCGAATCCACTTCCTCCCACTGTATAAAAATGAAACCAAAACATCCCGGCTCTGGGTGCTACCATCTTGTGCTGGAGACATAATTTGGAACTGGAGTCTGAGCAGTAGTGATCAGGGAGGTGGAGCCATTTTGTTGAGTTCCGCCCATAAGCCTGTCCGACCATATCAGAGCAACACCACTGACTGCAAGCACTCTGACACACAAAGCTGTCAATCATAATGTCACATCCCCTTTTAATAGCATCAAAAAATAAATTAAAACCAAACTTATCAGAAAAATGAACCCTTGAGTATCAGCGTGACGCGAACTACCTAAAATGAAAAAGTAAAAGGAAAAAAAAATTGATATGTACTTTGATTTTTTACTTTGGCCCATGTGCCATCTGCTAGCATGGAGGGGGCAGGGTTTACGACCTATACTGAGGGCTGCCACCAGGGGGCAATTAAGGAGAGCTGCCATGCCCTCTATCTTCATAAAATCTATGATTAGTACAAGTATTGCCTTAGTGAGCATGCATGCCTTTTCCCTGCTTAATCCCAGTGCACCAGTGACTGTCCCTTTAACCACATATTCAGCTTGATGACTGCTTAGAGCAGAAGGATTTGTCCCGTACAGATTCCCATCTTTTCAAAGGTTGCATACATCAGAGTTTCCCACGTAGTCTTCTACTTATTTACAGGTCTTTGAATTCTGTTGGCCCTATTCCTGTCCTTGTGGTGCTGGATCATAGTGCCTTGCCTTACCACTGGGGAGACACAGATCTCATATGCTGATTTGGTATTGGTCATGACGTGATTGATCCACAGTAAATGCCGTTTCTTTATCAATGTCATTAAACTCAGTAATTCTGCTATCAGCTGCATTCATTCAGTCACGGTAAGCCACCAACTCATTTTTTAGTGCCACAACATTCCTTACCACAATTATTCAAATTAATTCTATGCAGCTTTGTAAACACATTTTAATTTGGGAAAAGGAGAGCACAGTACTCTGTATCACCATTCTCTGTGTTGAGGTACAGTAATCAGGAGAGATAAAGTTGGATTGGTTCATCTCTACCTGCCATTGGTTTTTGGGAAAAAGGGTATTGCCTTTTTAACATGATTTACAAGACATTCTCCACTTTGCCTTATCCTCTATTAGCTACATGGAATACTGGACTTCCATCATAATCTGTGCAAGAGATGTCTCCAACTTCTGCTTCAAAAGGGCTGCTTAATAGGCCCGTTTCCACTGAAGAAGTTCCCGGTACTATTTGGGGGGCAGGAACTACTACAGGAACGTCCTCTTGCTCGGCTCTCTCAACCGCCGTGTCTCCACTGAGAGAGCGGAGTACGAGGAAGGTTCCTGTAAAGTTACGGGCTCTGGATGTGACG